>NC_061825.1:43794078-43809078 GCF_019202785.1 Penaeus chinensis | reverse complement strand
CAGATAAGTAGAGAAATATGAGGTCTGACGTACCCGCGTCTTCGAGGCGCGATTCTCTTCCTCGCCTTCTTTCTGTTTTCATTCTTCTCCTTCTGTCCTCTCTTTCTTTCTTTCTTTATCCTTTTTCTCTTTCTTCTTTTTCTTCCTTTTCTCTCGCTCTCTTTCTTTGTCTTTCGCTTTTTGTTTTCCTTTCGCTCTCTCTTAATTTTTATATCTTCCTCCATCCCTACGACCAAGCAGTCCCTTGGTGTCATTTTCTTTCTCTCTTTTCCCTCTGTCTTTTCACATTTTTCTCTCTCAACCTTCTGTGTTTACCCTTACCCATCATCCCTCATGCTCTTTTCCCTCTTGCCCTCTCATTTCCCTTTACTTTTCTTCCTCCCTTACTTCTATTTCTCTTTCTTCCCTCCCTTTCTTGTTCCTCTTCTTTCCCTCTCACTTGCTCCGTCACCCCTCTCTCCTTCTCCTCTCGATCTCTTCTCTCTTCCTTTCTCTCCTCCCGCCACTCTTTCCCTCTCCCTTTTCTTCTGACTTCCCCCCTCTTTCCCTCCTATCTCTCCCATTTCTTTTCCTTTGCACTCCCCTTCTCCTCTCCCCTCTCTCTCTCTCTTTCCTTCCTCTCCCCTCTCTCTCTCTCTTTCCTTCCTCTCCCCCTCTCCTTCGCTCCTCCTCTCTCTCCCTCTTTTTATTTACGAAATCTTTTGATTCCGGCTCAGATCTGATCCTTTGGAATGTCATGATTGTTGCCTTTGATGTCTGGCTGTCAGATCTGCTGTATTTCACCCTGATTTCAGCAATGATTAAAAGACATTTTGGCCGGGATAAAATGGCGTTTCGTTCGTTTCATTATTAGTGTGGTGCGTATCATCGTTATTAGTTTTGTTTTTGTTTATTGTTATTGTTATGAGGTTGTTATTTTATATATGACTTTTTTTCTTGTCCGTGTTATCATCATCATTTGCATTGTCATTATCATTGTCATTATCATTGTCATTATTATGACCATTATTATTGTCACTACTGTAACCGTGTTATGTTGTCACTACTCTCAATATTGTTATCGTTGGTAGCAGCATTTTGATATTTTCATTATCTAAAGCTTGTAGTTGATGTATATCGATATAATTTGTATACACAACATTTATTTAGAAATCTAGAAGCTTTATTAATAGAATGAAGAAAAATATCAAAGAGTAGCATATTGCTAATGATCATAATGGTAAAGTCGATAGTAATAATAAATCGCATTAGTGATGATGATGTCGATAGGTATGCTACTTAATATAACAATAAAAACAGTGATTCTGTTGAAGTTAATGTGATATTATTAATAAAAGTGACAACCAAAGAAATTGTAATGATGTTGATAATACTAATGCGACGACCACTACTGCTTTTTTGTCAAATTTGCCTAATTAGCTGCCTTTCCTAACATTTGATTTAGCTTAGTAGTGAAGTGTGGCGCAAGAAATCCGCAGACTTCAGAGCGTGACACGGATGAATACGGGGACAGAGCGTAAAGATTTTTTTTTTTTTTAAGATATTAAAGATGAGCATGAAAAGATGTCATTCAAATGGCCCGATGCGAAGCCATCAGAGCAAAGACATCAAGGAAGTTTTTTTTGTTGTTGTTTTTCTTGCTGTCTTTTACACGTCCTAAGACTCGCCTCTCTCGTTACAGGAACTTCTTTTTCCCTTTTCCACAGCCTGGTTGTTAGTACAGTATCTTTGGAATGCCTCGCTCAGGGTAACAGGTGGTTGGTTCCGAAGACCGTCGATGTGCTATTGTAACGAGTTCAAAGGAGATTGGTCTTTATTGATTTATGGTAAACGTATCAAAGTTATGGATTTTCTATCGGAAGGCAAGGTGGGCCGGGGGGAGCAGGCAGCTAGGTAGGAAAAGGACGGCCTTTTATTTTTGCATTGATTTTTTTTGTGCGTGTTTGCGTCTACGTGTGTGTGTGTGTGTGTGTGTGTGTGTGTGTGTGTGTGTGTGTGTGTGTGTGTGTGTGTGTGTGTGTGTGTGTGTGTGTGTGTGTGTGTGTTTCCACTGTCCCTGCATTATTTCCTGCTACCATGACACTCGTGACTACTGCTTCTGTAATGACAAAATGAAAAATAAAATCTTACAGATTATTTTTTGTCATTCTTCTTCTTCTTATCATCATCATCATCATCATCATCATCATCATCATCATCATCATCATCATCATCATCATCATCATCATCATTATTATTGTTGTTATTATTATTATTATTATTATTATTATTATTATTATTATCATTATTATTATCATTATTATTATCATTATTATTATCAGTATTATTATTGTTATTATTATTATTATTATTATTATTATTATTATTATTATTATTATTATTACCATGATTATTATCACTATTGTCATGATAATAATGATACTACTAGTACTACTACTAATAATAACAATGATGATTATAATTATCATTATTGTTATTATTGTTATTACTGTTGTTATTATTATTGCTTTTATTATCATTGTTATATGTGTGTGTGTGTATGTGTGTGTGTATGTATGTATGTATGTATGTATGTATGTATGTATGTATACACACACACACAAACATATATATATATATATATATACATATATACGCACACATATGTATATACATAAATATATTTATATGCATACATATATATATATATATAAAAGATTATATATATGTATATGTGTGTGTGTGTGTGTGTGTGTGTGTGTGTGTGTGTGTGTGTGTGTGTGTAGTCTTGTGTGCTGTGTAATTCCTTATCTTGAGCGTCTATTCTCGCTCGTTCACTCACGTGTGGTTACTGATAAGGGAAGTGGTCTGTCAGATTCATGAAAAGTCTATCAGTTTTTCATGCGGTCATAAAACAGACGCATTGCAATCGCGTAGTTTGCATAACAGGTTTTTATTCTGCAATGTCATGCAAAGGCTTTGTCATGCAACTCTCCCTTGACTTTCCATACACCTGTGTCACATGTATATAAAAGTTTTCTGGTTTATAATGGCATAAATATAGCAAACAAACACATATATTTTTACATGGGTCTTTTATTTTATTTTTTTATCCTTTCCATTTTATTTTCCCTTGATTTTTGTTTCATTCCTATTTTTTATACTTTTATTCGTCGTAGTTTATTGGTATGATAATCCTCGTCGTTCTCGTTATTCTGATCAGCATTATCACCACCATTACCATCATCACCATCATCATCATCATCATCATCACTATCGCTATATACATCATCAGTCATTGTCATCATCATCACCAACATCATTACCACCACCACCGTCATCATTATCATCATCATCATCATCACCACCATCATCACCATCATCACCAACATCACCACCACCACCATCATCATCACCACCATCATCATAATCATCAATCATCATCATCACCATCATCACCACCACCAAAACCATCACCGTCATTATCAACATCACCATCATCATAATCATCAATCATCACCAACATCATCACCAACATCACCATCATCACCACCACCAAAACCATCACCGTCATTATCAACATCACCATCATCATCAACATCACCATCATCATCAACATCACCATCATCACCACCACCATCATCATCACCATCATCATCATTACCACCATCATCACCACCACCACCGACATCATCACCATCATCATCATCACCATAACCATCACCATCACCGTGATCATCAATCATCATCATCTTTAGTGTCTTTTCCTTCCCTTCATCTACCTTAACCACATTTCATGCTCGTACCTCTCTTCCTTGTCTCCGTTGCCCACCTCCTTCCAAAAAATAAATAAAAAAGAGAGAAAAGAAGATTAATAAAGAAAAACCTAAGAAAAGGAAAACCGAAATATAAAAAAACGTACGTAATGTCAATAGCGAATATCCTACTTGGGCGCATCAACAAGGAAACTCCCAAAACATGTTCGGGAAGAGGGGCCTCATCCCGCTGAAATTAACGGCCGTACCTAAGAGAGAGGGGGGGGGGAGGGGGGCAGGGGGCGGTGGAGGGGATAGAGGTGATAGGGGGTTGTGATAAGGGGGTGAGGGGACAGGGGTAAGGGGTAAGGGGTAAGGGGATGGGGGATAGAGGGTAGAGGCGGTGGTGAGGGGGTGAGAGGGGTAAGGGGTAGGAGTAAGGGGGAAGGAGGATAGAGGGTATGGGGGGTAAGGGTAAGGTACAGGTGGCAAGGGGTAGGGGCGGGGGTGGTTGCTCCTCCTAGTCGTACGTAGTTTTTTTTTTTTTTTTTTTTTATCCCTCCAATATCTTTGTCGTAGTTTATCTCTGTCCTCTTCATATCTCTCTCTCCATCCCTCCTCGTCCCCCTCCCCCTTTCCGTTTCGCCTTGTCATCTTCCTTTCCGGTCCCTCTTCCTTTTGTCTTTCTCAATTTCTCTCTCTCCTTCCCTCTCTCTCCACTCTTCCCCTATCCCTTCATTCGTTCCTCTCGTGTTCTTTCTTGTCCAGCCTCCTCCTCCTCTTCCCTTTTCTCTCCAAACTACATCATGCAACACTCACCGGATTTGATTTTCTCCCTAGGCGTAAATTTTAGATTTATGATGAGCCGTGGGCGCATTAGCTCCTTACAAACTCTCATGACTTACCGCTGTACACCTGCACATGGCACACGTAAAAGGGTCTGTACAGTCTATGTGTACATCCCGCAGCCGAGGGACCTGTACTTACGTCTCTCTCCCTCTTCCCCTTGCCTTCATGTGTATGCGCGGATGAATAAAGTGTGTTCTGTGATAATTAGCTGGATTTCCGATGGGCTCTGACAGGGGCGGTTCGGACCATTTGTCTGCTGTTTCTCCGTTTTCTTTTGCTGGTGTTTTATGGGTATATGTTCTGTTCATGGTGTGTATGATTGTGTCATTTTCTTTCCCTCTCTTTCTCCATTTTTTTCCCCCTCTTCTTCTCCCTCACTCCTTCCCTCTATCCCTCCTTGTTTCCTTCTCTCCCCCCTCTCTGTTTAACTCTCTAGCTATCTCTATGTATGTATGTGTTTATGTTTATGTTGATGTGTTTGTGACCGTGTGTCCATTTATCAACATAGATTGGAAAGCCTAAACGATGGATATAACATGTAATACGAGGAAGGGAAAAATATACGAGTCCATGAGTGTTTACGAGGAATGGCAGTGTGTTTGGGGAAGAATAGTGTCCAGCGAGGAAAAACGAGGCGAGTGTGTGTGCTTTACAGATTTCTATGTCCGCGAGGAAGGGCGGCTCCCTCTCTAATGTATCTCCTGCGCCCTCCTGCGTCGCCCGGGTTGTTTGCCCTTATATATGTTCGCCCTTGTTTGTATATACTACGCGGACATACAGGGTATTTTTCATTGATTTACTTGATGTACATGCATACTATATATATATATATATATATATATATATATATATATATATATATATATATATATATATATATGTATATTATATATATATTATATATATTATATATATATTATATATATATATACACATATATACACACATATGTAGGTATTATGTATGTATATGTATATGTATATATATAATATATATATATATATATATATTTATATATATATGAGTATTTTTATAATATATATATATATATATATATATATATATATATATATATATATATATATATATAATATTTACATACATATGTGTTTGTGTATGTGTGTGTTTGTGTGTGTGTGTTTGTGTGTGTGTGTGTGCGTGCATACGTGCGTGTGTGCATGCAGATATGTGCGTGCATATATATAAAACACACACACACACACACACACACACACACACACACACACACACACACACACATGCATATATGCTTACATACATATACATAAATTGATTGCACATGTGTATATGTGTATGAAAATATTTGAAACATTTAATCAAATACTTTTTAAAAAACTATTGAAAAATTCTGTTCCAAATGCAGCGAGAAAATTGATTTGGAGAAATTGGAAATCAAAGGTAAATAGAAGCTTTAAAAACTAAGGGAAAGGCAACGAAGAAACTTTCTGGATAATTTGGTGTTAGTAATTAGTAGGAACGCACGGGATAAAACTGGACTTCAGCGCCTTCGTCAAGATAGCTGCCGGTTCTCGGAAGATCAACGGCGGCAGAATGAGGAAAATATCTTTAAACCCTGTAATCATCACTGAAAATAATTATAGCACCTTTATCTGCCTGTATTACTATCACTACGTCAATTGCCAACGACATATTCTGAACGTGATATGATGTATCAAGATACGATTAAGAGCAATAGTACCAGTGCTGCGGCCACAATAACAAAGCGTCGGCGGCCATCGAGGGAGAGCCGCCCGCGATGACCCATCCAATAAGGAGGATAATCAAGACTTCCCATTAAGGGCAATCGCTCTCCCAACTGCTGATGATAATGCCCAAAGGAGCTCCTGCAGAAACGCTATTCCCTGGCGAAGGAGGGGAGAGATGTAGACAAGAAGAAAACCTGCGGGGAAAGGAAGGGAAGAGAGAAGGTAGAGAGTCAGCGATCCAGAAGAACTAAGCTGTGAAATGTAAGATTTGCGGCGAAGATCGACGGGTCCAGGAGAAAAGGAAGGAGAGAGAGAGAGAGAGAGAGGGAGGGAGGGAGGGAGGGAAGGAGGGAGGGAGGGAAAGTGAAAGAGGCAAAATATAACGAATGAATGAGAAGCTGGCAGACGGAAGATGAGACATACAGCAAGAGATGAAGACGACAGCTGATACGTACAGAACAAAAGCAAAAGCATAATTTCACTTTAAATCAAGCCAGGCAAAAGACGTGCTTGCCTCTGGGTTGACGGCTTGGCGCAGATAGACGAAGTAACATCAAGGACGAGAGAGAAAATAGCTACTGTGAAACATGCAGGGAGTAAACACTGGCCGCATTTCAGCAGCGCCTTTGTAAGTGCATGTCAAAAGCCATGAATACACAAAACATAGCAACCTTGGTGACAGAGAACGCTAAAGCATATTTAGTATTGGGCCAAATGCAGAACTCGAATCTGCTTGCGAGCAGAATACATGTGACGGCCTGCCAGTGTTTGTAAATATAGTATGTGGCGAAGATTAATACAGGCATATTTCGAATCAGGCATCACGACCCCCTCAATGCAACCTTTTGTAGCAGACGGAACAGATAACTGATTCAATGCCAAAGCAAAAGAAGGCCACTGTTGAGTATGGGATGCAGCATACCGAAGCGAGCAGGTGAATTCGACGTTCTTGTGATTTGAAAATCTATCCCCGAAAATAGAATCATCTGGATGCCTCTGGCTTCATAAATCTAAAGACAGTGCCTTGTGTCATCGGCATTTCACTTCATCGTATTTGCCTTAAACACCTTTTTTGGCAAACGTTGATCTATGAAGGACAATCACACGAGACGACTCAGACATTCAGACAGCTCTTGCAATCTTGCAACAAGAAGATTGGACAGGATATCACTTGTGCCAAGCACATAGCTTGATGATTTGGCAGGCGCAGAGAAGGCTGATGACGTGACGACGTTGTCAAACTTCGGCATAAAATGGCGTGTTTTCTTGAGTTGTCTTGTTGCCTGAGCTTTTCGCTCTATTTTTCACTTTTTTTAAATATATTTTTTGGCACACACACTCCCCCCCCACACACACACACACCTCTCTCTCTCCCTTTCTCCCCCCCCTCTCTCTCTCTCTCTCTCTCTCTCTCTCTCTCTCTCTCTCTCTCTCTCTCTCTCTCTCTCTCTCTCTCTCTCTCTCTCTCTCTCTCTTTTTCGCTCTCTCTCTCTCTCTTTCGCTCTCTCTCTCTCTCTCTTTCGCTCTCTCTCTCTCTCTCTTTCGCTCTCTCTCTCTCTCTCTCTCTCGCTCTCTCTCTCTCTCTCTCTCTCTCTCTCTCTCTCTCTCTCTCTCTCTCTCTCTCTCTCTCTCTCTCTCTCTCTCTCTCTCTCGCTCTCTAATCCTTCAACAGGTTTATTGGAAGAAAGACCCAGACTGAGCTTAACCAGCGCACGTCGAGAACGCAGTCGCTCTTGGCTCGCCGGAATTAAAATGGGTATTAAGTAAATGTGAAAGGGGGAAAAATCGTGTTCAACAGAAACTTAACATTGAGATTAAACCACAAGTTGGACGGGAGTGGGTGCTGGGGCTAGGGGGGGGCGGTGGGGGGGTAGAGCCTGTGCTATGCGAAGTTGAGGCAATCGTTTCTTACTCAGAGGAAACTACGTACGTCTTATGATTAAATCGGTTTCAAAGGGTTGGACGTGGGAGGAGAGAGGGGGAAGGAGAGGGGAAATGATAAAGCAGAAGAGGGAGAGACACAGAGATGGGGTGGGTAAATACACATACACACAGGAAGAGAGTGACAGTAGAAATGGACGAAAGGTTATCAGAAAGACTTAACGATAAAAAAAACTCTCAATAAGAAGTTCCCCATCCTATACAGAGACCGTATTCATTACCAGTCTGTAGACAAAGCCGACGACACAAGATCTCGACACGAGTTTCGAAACACGCGAGAGGATTCGCTATTATGGGAGACATTCGATGCGACGGCGCTGCCTCGAAGCGTTTCGTTTCCTGGGCGGGGGTTACCGTCGGTGCTCTGGGAATCCGTCCTTGATTTTAGGACTGCTATTACGTTTTGTCCATTTATAGATAGATAGATGTGTGTGTGTGTGTGTGTGTGTGTGTGTGTGTGTGTGTGTGTGTGTGTGTGTGTGTGTTGCTTTCAGTCTTTGTCGTCGTTATTATTAATTACACGTTTTATGTTGTCAGATTTTTTTTTCCTTTTTGTATTCTGATGCATGTGACATCAAGCCAATATGTTACCAGCATACACTATGATATTTACGGAACGCAGCTGTACAAACAACAATTTTTACCTCACTAATTTTCAAATCCGTATATATCGTTGTGATGAATATTTATTGTGATGCAATTATTCCCCAGCAAATGTCCTGCACTCTGTCTAGTTCATGGGATATACCGTTCATTGATAATATTTGCCATATTGAGTTATGCAGATATATATATATATATATATATATATATATATATATATATATATATATGTATAAATATGTATAGTTATACATACATATATATACATATATATATATATATATATATATATATATATATATATATGTATGTATGTATATGTATGTACACACGCACACACACACACACACAAACACACACACACACACACACACACACACACACACACACACACACACACACACACACACACACACACACACACACACACACACACACACACACACATACACACACACACATGCATGCGCGCGTGCGTGCACTGAGGACGGAGGAATATCAACAGAAAGAGATGTCCAGAAAAGGCGGAGCAAATATCTCGACACAAGTTACCCAAAAGTTTGCATTGCAGTTAGGTTATTCAGTATCACTTGGGGCGCGTCTGACTCGGCGGCCAAAGCAAATGAATAAGCAGTTTCAGCTGCAAGTAAAGACAAGGAATTGGCTGATAATGACGTAAGCGCCCGGCCCTTACGTCGTGTGAGGCGGGGGGAGAGGGGGGGGAGGGGGGCATCACCAGCTGTCAGAGATATGTCCTAATGTGTGGAGCCTCAACCCTCTTCATCTCCTGCTCTTCCCTCTCCTCCTTCGCCTATCCCCTTTTCTCTCTTCTTTTTCTCTCTTTCTCTCATCTCCAGCCTCCTTCCTGCCTTCTTTCTTTGGCTTGTTCCACCTGCTGTGTTCTTATTTTTCATTCCCCTCTCTCTCTTCGTACGCGGTCCCCTGTCTCCCCTCTCTTTGGTTTTCTCCTCATTTATTCCTGTTCTGCTCTCTTTCTCCTCGATACATCCCTCCAACCCCCCCCCCCCCTCTCATCTCTTTCTCATTTTCCCCGATCTTTCTCTTCCTCTTTCCTCTCCCTTCTCTCTCCCTCTCTCTTTTAGCTCTTGCTCGTCCTGTTCTCGCCTTCCCTTCCTCTCCTCGACTTTCATTCTTTCCCACCCTAACTTTCTCCTTCTTCCTATACCCTATCCCTCCCCACCCTCCCCTCCCCTACCCCCTCCATCCGCACCCCCCCTACCCCCTCCACCTCCATCCTCCCCTACCCCCTCCACCTCCATCCTCCCCTCTCCTCCCTTCTCCTCCCTTCTCCTCCCTTCTCCTCCCTTCTCCTCCCTCCCCCCCCCTCAGTAATTTCTCCCCGAGGTAATTGGCCTTAGCTCACCTCTTCAGTCGCCATAGGAGCTTCCACTCAAGTGACTTTCAAATGACCTACTCGCCCGTGGAGACACACAAGACCTTTCATAAGTTGGTAGTAACGGGAAAGGAGATAGATAGGTCTCTGGGCGTCTGCGTTTTTTTTTTTTTCGTTCATATGATTTTCTTGTGTATTTTTTCTTGTGTTTTTCTTTCTCGTATTCATTGCTTTTTTTTTAATCCTCGTGTTTTTTTCTTCTTCTTCATTTACTTCCTTTTTCTCTTCCTCGTCATCTGCTTTTTATTTGTTTCGTGTCTTCCCTCCCTTTTCATCTTCGTCATCTTTTTTTCTTCTTCTTTAAGTTCTTTCCTACCTTTTCATCTTCGTAATATGCGTATGGTTTCTCTCTCAGTCTCTCTGTTTTCCTCTCCCTACCTCCCTTCTCCCCTACCTCCCTTCTTCCATCCCTCCTTCTCTCTAACTCTCTCACTCTCTCACTCTCTCACTCTCTCACTCTCTCACTCTCTCTCTCTCTCTCTCTCTCTCTCTCTCTCTCTCTCTCTCTCTCTCTCTCTCTCTCTCTCTCTCTCTCTCTCTCTCTCTCTCTCTCTCTCTCTCTCTCTCTCTCTCTCTCACTCTCTCTCTCTCTCTCTCTCTCTCTCTCTCTCTCTCTCTCTCTCTCTCTCTCTCTCTCTCTCTCTCTCTCTCTCTCTCTCTCTCTCCATCCATCTATCCCCTTCTCTCCCTGCCTTCCACACTAGAGACACATCCCTACAGACACTTCCTCAAGTCCATTCCCTTTACGCTCCTTCCTACGCCAAGTTCCTCTGCCTACACAATCCCCCTGTTATATGCGAGCGGTGTCTACGAGCCTCTTTCTACCTCGTGTCTACAATTTAAGGTTTCTAATTTGCTCTCTTTCTTTCTTTTATTTTTTTCTTCTTAGGAGTGGCGTTTTTTTTTTATCTTCTTTTTCGGAACGGGAATTTTCTGAGATTTTCTGCTAATAAGTTACCGTAGACAGAGGCGATTCGGTATGCATTCAGGACTAAAGCTTTCATCAGGCTGGAGGTAAAGTCGTGCAGTAGTTATGGAAACGACGGACCTTCTGATAAAACCATAGTTCAGTGCTCGAGGTTGATGGATTTTTTTTTTTCCCGTAACAAAATGAATGTTAAATGAACTAAGAAGGTTACATGAGCATTAATCACGCCGGATACCAGGACCTCGTGTATCTTCCTATAGAAATTGATAGTGTATGGGAGCTAGAGGAGGAAGAGAAGGAGGAAGAGGGGGGAGAGGAGGAGAGGTGGGGGAAGACGAAAGAAAAATGGAGGAGGAGGAGGAGGAGGAGGAGGAGGAAGAAGAGGAAGAGGAAGAGGAAGAGGAAGAGGAAGAGGAAGAGGAAGAGGAAGAGGAAGAGGAAGAGGAGGAGGAGGAGGAGGAGGAGGAGGAGGAGGAGGAGGAGGAGGAGGAGGAGGAGGAGGAGGAGGAGGAGCAGCAGCAGCAGCAGGAGGAGGAGGACAAAGCTGATTGATGGAGAAGGAGGAGGAGCTGTAATATTACTAGTATTAGCAAGAGGAAGAATAGAGGTGGAGGAGGAGGAAGAAAAGGAAAAGAAGACAGAGAGAGGGACAAAGGAGAAGGGAAGTAAGGGAAAGAGACGAGAGTGTGGGGGGAGCAGGGCGAGGGAATGAGGGAGAGGAAAGGGGGTGGAATGAAGGAGATTGATGACAATGTGATAAATAGAGGAGAGAGAAAAGGCTGCCCGAACGAAGAAATTAAGGAATGAATTTAAGGTACAGATTTTTATCTTTTTTAGTCCTCACTGTTTTTTGTTCGTTTGAGATTGATATTGGCTCTTTTCCTGTTGCTTGATATCTCCTTATATTTTAATATTAAACTGATAAATAACTGATCATTACTATAGATGGCATTAGGGATCTGATTGCGGTAAACGTAAAAGGTTATATATATATATATATATATATATATATATATATATATATATGTGTGTGTGTGTGTGTGTGTGTGTGTGTGTGTGTGTGTCTGTGTGTGTGTGTGTGTGTGTGTGTGCACGTGTTTGTGTGCATCATTTTACAAAAGCGAGTTCATATCCTCACTTTCCCCTCTGTTCATCACTGGCAGAAGAAGTGAAGGATCATGAACGGGTCCTCCCTGTCCCCGAGGCTAACTAGTGTCCCTCAATAGAGGCTCTCGGGAGTGCACTGTGTGTATGTATGTGTATATATACATACACATATATATGTGTGTGTGTGTGTGTGTGTAAGTATATATAAATATTTGTTTATATATATATATATATATATGTTTTTATATATATATATACATATATATGTATATTCTATACTATATATGTATATAATATACAATATATAGTATATATGAATATACGAATATATATATCCATATATCTATCTATTTATCTATATCTATATATATATATGTATATAAGATATAGTATATATGAATATATGAATATATACCCATCTATCTATCTATATCTCTCTATATATATATTCACACACACACACATACATACACACACACACACACACACACACACACACACACACACACACACACACACACATTTATTTATTTATATATTTATTTATTTATTTTTTATGAAATATAAATGAATTGAACATCGATAAATACATAAATTCAATTATAAAACAATGAAAGTGTATCATTATTCATATATAAACGATGATGTCCCCAAGTTTGCGTCGTTTTAAAGGGAATAAACCGGAAGAAAACACGGACGGTACGACAGGAGTGTGTGTGTGTGTGTGTGTGTGTGTGTGTGTGTGTGTGTGTGTGTGTGTGTGTGTGTTTACCATTATGTTATTTATGGTTGTTTGTCTATTCATGTGTCAAGTAATGCTGTTCTTATGTTAGTTTATTCGTTTTTGCGAATGCGGTGGTGGTGTGTGTGCGTGTGTGCGTGTGCGTGTGCGTGTAGATGTGCTGATGGTCTTTTCACCTTGCTACTTCAGCGGGCGGTGTCACAAGGGGGTCTTTTGTTCACGCGGAAGCCCATGCAAAGGCTATTTTGGGGGAGGCGCCTTGTTGGGTGCGCTCGCGGTGTCACTTTGTCACTCGGAGTTCCTCGTGTGCCCCCCCCCCCCCCTCGCGCTCTTGCTCTCTCTCTCTCTCTCTCTCTCTCTCTCTCTCTCTCTCTCTCTCTCTCTCTCTCTCTCTCTCTCTCTCTCTCTCTCTCTCTCTCTCTCTCTCTCTCTCTCGCTCTAGTCATTTATATATATACATATACATATTTATATATGTACATACACATATATGTATATGTATATATATTTAGGTATATAAATCTAAATATATCTAAACATACATATATATATATGTGCTTTATATATATATATATATATATATATATATATATATATATATATATATATATATGTATATATAGGCATATATCTATGCTGCACTGCATTGTTCCATCTTTCATATATGTACATCTGACTTTGGTTTCGAATTTCTAAATCAATTTCCACCGAGTGCCCACGGGGAGTGTGTGTAGAACCTCGCCATCATTGCGCATATACGAGTAGATAGGTAATGTCTATGGAGCTAGTTAGACCTTAGTTTCACTCTCCTTTTTGTGGGTCGTGTATTATGGTTGGTTTAGAACTGGCCCTCTGTTTCATACCTGAATTGCCCCAGGTTCGAGTCCTGGTCAGGGAGGGTCCTGCTTTACTATATCAGTGCGGTATTGCATTACTCCATTTTTCATATATGTGTGTGTGTGTGTGTGTGTGTGTGTGTGTGTGTGTGTGTGTGTGTGTGTGTGTGTGTGTGTGTGTGTGTGTGTGTGTGTGTGTGAGAGAGTGAGAGAGAGAGAGAGAGATAATGTATAATACATACATAAATGTATATATATATATATATATATACACACACACACACATATAAACACACACACACACACATACAACATGTTTGTGTTTACACGTTCGATCAGTTTGTCCACTCTAGTGTTATTTCCATTTTTCTTTTTATCCCATTTCCTCTTCCTCTGTGTTGGTAGGATGCCATCTCCTTGTGGCTCTCCCCTCTTCCCTCTCCCCTCTCTCCTGTCTCCCCGTCTGCCCTCTCGTTTTTCTCTCCCATTTCTTTCACCTCCGCTCCCTTACCTCATCTGCAGTTTCGTTCCTCGTTGCTCTGGCCTTCCCCTCAGCCGCTTCCCACCTTTTCCATTTCCCCTCTTCCCCCTCTCGCTTGTCTATCTCTCTGATCATCTCTTGTTTTCCCCTCTCGCACTCAGTTTCTCTGTCACGACGTTTCACGCCTCCTTTTTCTTGTTGGTTCGCTATACATTGTGAAGATCTTTATCTCGCTGCGCCCTCTTTCGTTTCGGACAAGCGCAATTGCACGCCTGCATGCACACACACAAGGGCAGACAGAACGAGAGAGACACAGAAACAGAGCTAAACAGGCAGACAGAAAGAGAGAGAGACACAGAAACAGAGCCAAACAGGCAGACAGAAAGAGAGAGACACAGAAACAGAGCCAAACAGGCAGACAGAAAGAGAGAGACACAGAAACAGAGCTAAACAGGCAGACAGAAAGAGAGAGACACAGAAACAGAGCCAAACAGGCAGACAGAAAGAGGGAGACACAGAAACAGAGCTAAACAGGCAGACAGAAAGAGAGAGACACGAGGCACAGATGCAGAGAGAAAGAGGCAGATAAAAGGTATACAGTCATACCGGCAGACAGGCAGACAAACAGACAAACAACG
>NC_061825.1:43784078-43786578 GCF_019202785.1 Penaeus chinensis | reverse complement strand
TATTTAAAGTGCAGAAGCTTGGTGATAATGAGAAAATGACGTGAACGGTATTAAAAAAAAGGTACCATATGGTTGCCTTAGGAAAGGAAGCGACAGTCTGCCTAGTCGTATTTATTGAAATATTGACCGTTATGGCAGTTATTATTATTATCATTTTATTGTAATGTTTTTTTCCTTTGATATGTGTTTGAATGCAAATACCTGCCGAGTGACAACCAGTCAGTGTGTGTGTGTGTGTGTGTGTGTGTGTGTGTGTGTGTGTGTGTGTGTGTGTGTGTGTGTGTGTGTTTGTATGTATGTATGTATACATATGTGTGTGTATATATATGTATATGTATATATTTAAACATATACATATATATGTATATATATAAACATATATGCATATATATAAACATACATTTATATGTATATATATATATATATATATATATATACATATACATACATACACACACGCACATATGTGTGTGTGTATATATATATATATATATATATATATGACATATATATATATATATATCATATATATGAACATATATATTTATATTTATATATATAAACATATAGATATAGATATAGATATATATTCATATTTAAATACATACATACATACATACATACATACATACATACATACATACATACATACATACATACATACATACATACATACATACATACATACTCACACACGCACACACGCACACACACACACACACACACACACACACACACACACACACACACACACACACACACACACACACACACACACACACACACACAGAGTCTGTGTGTTTGTATATTCTTGCATATGTTTATAAAGCTCCGCAGCACATGCCAGCACACATGCACGCTCAGGCATACGCGCTGCTCTGCTCGCCGGCCCATCCCACACGCGAGGGCGGCGCCCAAGAGCGTCGGAGGCCACTCGAAGGGCTCGTGAGGCAGCCATTCTGATCGGGTGAAAAGCGCCTCCAACAGAGTCGCAACTTCTATAGACGATGATGTGGACAGCCAATCACAGAAGGATCTATTTAAATCCCCGGAAATTGAAAAATTTGTTTGGGGGGAAATACTCATGCAGGACCCGAAAAGGAGGATTTTTTCTTATTTTTCGGCCGAGATCGCTCGCTGCGGTGTTTGAAACGGCCCCTGAAATTTTTTGACCGCGATGGATTTTCTCCGCGAGGTGAACGGGGGAAATCTTAAGAAATTAGAAAGTCTTTTGTCAGTTGCCGGCGACTTGCGCTCAAGAAACGTATTCTTCAGGCGAGGGCTGGAGAAAGAGGAGAAGGTCGGGGGGATGGCTGAGGGGGAGGGAGAGGAGGGAAAGGGGGGCGGGGGATGGGGTTAGAGGGAAGGAGCGAGGGAGAAGGGAGAATGATGAGAATGATTGGGAATGAAAGGGGAAGAGTTGGAGACGCCCCCTCCCCCCTCCGCCTGGCCTCCATGAATGGGGTTCTTGACGGGTGACAGCATTATGGTAATGAGGTCCCCCGTTACAAAGCGTTTAATTAACCTACTGTTTGATTGTGTCAGTCCTGTGGCCACCGCGGCGGAAACGGGCGTGTAGCTCCTGCTCGTCTTTTTCTTTTTCTTCCTTTCTGGCTGCGCGGCCGCGGGAATATCTTTGTGTTGAGACAATGGATCCCGCAGAAGCATGTAATGGCAGCCCTCATGAGAATCCGTCAACACTACGCGGTCTCTCTCTTGCCTCGCCTGCCTTTCGCCCTCTCCCTCTCCCTCCCTCCTTCCCTCCCTCTTCTCTCTCTACTCTCTCTACCTATCTCTCTCTCTCTCTCTCGCTCGCTCTTTCTCTCTTTCATTCCTTCTCTCTCTCTCCTAATGCGTTTTGTGGAGAGCGTGTAATCCCGGCCTCACCTGAACGCTCTCGTGCTGTGAGCTTTAAGTTCCCGGCTCGCGTCACCCACCCACGATCCCTGCGCCCGCCACCCCACCCACCACCCACTGACCGTCCACCTCCCCGCTCGCCCCTTGCCCACCGCCAGCTCGCCCACCCCCGCCCACCTGGCCCTCCCCCTCGGCCTCCCCCCCCCCTGCCCCCAGCCCCCTCGAGCTCGTACTCTTCGTCACACATGCGAACGTCACTTGCCCAGCCCCGCCGCCGCCGCCGTCTGGCCCCGCCGCCGGGCCGCTCGCGGGCGGCTCTCTCTCGCTCTCTTTCGCGCTCTCGCTCGTCTGCTCGCTCTTTCGCTCTCTTTTGCCCTCTTTCTCTTCCGCTGTCTTTTGCTCTCAGTCTCGCTCTTCGGGTCTCTTCGCTCTCTTTCGCTCTCAGTCAATCTTATATTTTTCTCTATTTCTCTCTTTCTCTCTCCCTCTCTCTCTCTCTCTCTCTCTCTCTCTCTCTCTCTCTCTCTCTCTCTCTCTCTCTCTCTCTCTCTCTCTCTCTCTCTCTCTCTCTCTCTCTCTCTCTTTATATGTATATATATTTGCGTGTATGTGTGAATGTGAGTGTTCATGTGTGTGTGTGTGT
>NC_061825.1:43779078-43781578 GCF_019202785.1 Penaeus chinensis | reverse complement strand
AGTGTCCAGATGTCCTGCTGTGACTATTCTCCAATTTCTGTTTCGCATTTTAGAGGAATGTCAACAGTATTCTATAGTGTGCGAGGGTGAGAGAGGGAGGGAGAAGGAGAGGGAGAGGGAGTGGGAGTGGGAGTAGGAGGAGGGGGAGGGAGAAGGAGAGGGAGGACAGGAGGGAAGGAGGGAGGGAAAGGGGGCGAAAGAGGAGAGAGGAGAGAGAGAGAGGAAATGTAAATGAGCTATCGAGGAGAATAATGGCCGATGATTGAGTTTCGGACATTGCGTTCATTAGTACAGTATTTAGTACAGTATTTTCTTGGTATCAAAACATTCGGTCGTTCTTCCGGTTATTCCCAATTCTCTGTCGATTATTTTATTCCTTTTTGTAATGATGACGAAACGCGTTAACGACAGAAACGAAGTGCAATATCGAAACATCAACTACAGATCTTGCACTTTAAAATTAGTCATTCTCATTCATTCAGCGTAATTAGTTAATCACATGACTCCGCCCACTTAAATGATCTTTTGCATGACGCTATCGTTAGTCATGTCATAAATCGCCTCCGTCTGCGCCATCTGTCGCAGGGGCTAATTACTGTGTTCAGTGAGTAGCGAAAGCATGGTGGTAATGAAGGCGAGGCGGTGGTGATGGAGAAGTTACCGGTGCTGGCGGTGATGGAGGTGTTGGAGACCGTGTGGTGGTGGCAGGTACTGATGGCGATGGCTGTGCCGCTGGGGGTGTCACTAGCTGCCTCTGGACTTGCGGTGGCACTCCGAAATTCATTACCGAAGTGTTTATGCTAATGTAGAGAGTGGCAATTCCGTAACGATGCTGACACACACCGAAGGGTAGAATATGGATGCCGTAGATATTTCTTATCGGAGTGCCATTGGCGTTGTGCGTCGGTGCCAAGGGGGGCGGCGGCACTCTGCTGCACAGAGCAAGGAGAAAGAGATCCTATTTATCAGCGACCAATAGCAACGGCTGATGGCATGCAATAGCAGCTTTCCCGAGCAATGTACGATTGCACGTTAGGCTGAGCGGCGTCGGCAGAGAGGGAGAAAGAGGGAGAGGGAGAAAAGGAGGGAGGGTGAAGGAGAGAGAGAGGGAGAGGGAGAGAAAGAAAAGAAAAGAGAGACAGATAGAGAAGGGGAAAGAAAAAAGAGAAAGAGAAAAATAGAAGAAAAGAAAAGAAGAGACAGATAGAGAATGAGAAAAAGAGAAAAAGAAGAGAGACAAATAGCGAATGAGAAAAAAAGAGAAAGAGAACGAGGGAGAACCAAAGACGAGATGAGAATAAGAGAAGAGAAATGCTCCACAAAAAAGGAGGAGAAAGATGCAAAGAGAGGAATAGAGTCTTTTGTGCCATTCCACATCCCTTTCACTCTTATACTGCACTCATTTTTTCCCTCTTCGTCTTATGTCCCTCCTCAAGTTGCACAGTCGGGCTTTTGAGAGTGATAATGTAGAACTGTAAGTGGCACGATTTTGCACTTTGAAAGGTACGAATGAGGGGGAGATGAGGGGGAGGGGGAGAAGGGGGGAGGAATTGGAGACATAAGAGTATCATTAAACTAAAAAAAAAAAAAAAGTTTACAAAAAAAAAAAGGAAAGAAAAGATAAAAAGAAATAACAGGTAGAGGAGCACTTGCACGTAAACCTCAAATCATGTAAACTGTAAACCCCGCTGCCTCGTATTGCAAAACAAACTTTCAATTGTAAACCTAGAGCTAAAGTTATGAATGCAAACTTTTAATCGTAAATTCAAAACTTGAGCGGTGGGTTCGGTGAAAGCTTTAGGGTTACACTGATATCTAGAGTGGCGCAGGAAGACTTTTGCCTGCTCCGGCTGCCCGCTGTCCCTCGCTCGCTTTGCATACTGGCAGGGTTTGGTGGGGGTATGTGCGTGCGTGCGTGTGTGTGTGTGTGTGTGTGTGTGTGTGTGTGTGTGTGTATGTGTGTGTGTGTGTGTATTCATATATATACACACATTCATATATACACATATACATACACACACACACATACACACACACACACACACACACACACACACACACACACACACACACACACACACACACATACATACATACATATATACATACATACATACATACATACATACATATATACATACATACATACATACATACATACATACATACATACATACATACATACATACATACATACATACATACATACATACATATATGCATACATGCATACATGTAACCGTGCAGTTATACAGCTGTACAGTACAGCATATGCAAATAAAGATATATAATGTTAAACATACCTACACAGCAGCTTAGGCCGGCCAACATAGTTAGACAGGTGTACTGATAATATGCACATGTACGTATTTCGAAATTCATACATACTGCGACATACATATTGATAAAACTATTTGTAAAGTATTAAGAAAAAAAAAGGAGAAAAAGTTTCGCGCGCGTAAAGTTTAACCCATTTTGCAAAGAGATAGATCCAAAATAA
>NC_061825.1:43766578-43774078 GCF_019202785.1 Penaeus chinensis | reverse complement strand
AAGCGAGAGAAAAGAAAGCGCACAAACATGGGCAAAGAGGGAGAGAGAATAAAAGAAACATGCGAAAAACAGAGATACAGATGGAGAAAGACGAAAACAGAGATAGAGATAGCGAGAGAGAGATAGAGAGGGAGAGAGAGTAAAAGCAGATATGCCGGCGAGCTCGGAATTCCTAGCTAATTTCGACGAAGAGGGAATTCAGCGGAGATGTCTACAACCGCGGGAGGACGAGGAGGGCGAGGGGGACGAGGAGGGTGAGGGGGACGAGGAGGGGGAGGGGGACGTGGAGGGTGAGGGGGACGAGGAGGGCGATGGGGACGAGGAGGGGGAGGGGGACGTGGAGGGGGAGGGGGACGTGGAGGGGGAGGGGGACGTGGAGGGTGAGGGGGCCGAGGGGGACGTGGAGAGTGAGTGGGACGAGGAGGGCGAGGGGGACGAGGAGGCCGAGGAGGACGAGGAGGGCGAGGGGGACGAGGAGAGTGAGGGAGACGAGGAGGACATGGAGGGCTAGAAGGACGAGGAGGACAAGGTGGGCGAAGGGGACCAGGAGGGTGAGGGGACGTGGAGTGTGAGGGGGACTAGGAGGGCGAGGAGAACGAGGAGAGGGAGGGGAACGAGGAGGACGAGGAAGGCGAGGGGGGCGAAGAGGACTTTGAGGGTGAGGAGGACGAGGAAGGCGAGTGGGAAAAGGAAAACGAAAAGAGCTGGGGGAGGGAGGACGAGGGGGACGTGGAGGTTGTGGGGGACGAGGGGGCGAGTAGGACTAGAAAAAAGAGGAGGGCGACGGGGAAGGGGAGGACGAGGAGGACATGGAGGACGAGAAGGACAAGAGGGTGAGGGGGACTAGGAAAACGCGAAGGACGAGGAGGACGCAGTCGTAGCGACCTCATTATTTGAGATACATTGACCCTTCTTGACCTTTCGGATGATAGGGGGAAGGGATGGACGTGATAAAGGAGGAAGGAATGGTAGTGATGACGGAGGAAGAAAGGCGGAAGGAATGGTGGGGATGATGAAGGGAGAAGGGGCGAGTGTGATAAATGAGGAATGAATGAAGGTGGTGACGAAGGGAAAAGGGTTGATGATGGTGGTGCATGAGGAAAGGATGGTGATAATAAGGGAAGAAAGGATGACGATGATGGAGGAGGAAATGACTGTGATGAAGAAAAAGGTAGGGAAGATAAAGAAGGAAGAGATGATGTCGAGAAAGGGCGAAAGAATGGTGATGATGAGGGAGGAAGGCACAATAAGGATAATGAAAAGGATGGTGATGATAAGGGAAGGAACGGGGGTGATGATAGAGAATGAGAGATAGGAGATAAACGAAAGAAGGACGACGCTCCTAACAAGATAAAAGAAAACGAAAGGATAGTGATAACAGCCGTGTTCGCACTGGCCACGCTGACCATCTGTCGAGGAAAACAAAACGCCAGCTGGCCATACGGCGGGGGGTGGGGACCAGCTGGTGGGCAGGCGGCGCGATGGAGAAGTGAGAAGGGGGGGGGGAGCGGGGGAAAGGGGGGGGGTGGCGGTTGAGAGGAAGGGAGGGAGGGGGTGAGTTTAACAAGACACTGTGTAAACGCGGTAAATATAGCATTGATCGGCAAGTTGGTGTTACCCTCGGATTAATTCATTAAGGCAACGCAACCCTCTCCCGCTCCTTCCTCCCCCCACCCCTTCACCCCTTCCCACCCCAGCAGAGGTATCCTCCCCTCCCCTCCCCCGCCGCCTCTCTCTCTCCCCCCTAAAGCTGCCTTGCCAGCATCACTTAAGAGGAAAAATCTATACCCGACCTCCCTCATCTACAACAATTTCGGATGGTAAATATGTAGCAACTCACGAGGCAACACTACCCCCCCTCCCCCTGCCCCCTTATCCTCCTCCTGCATCCCTCTTCTCCTCCCTCCCTCCTCCCTCCCCTTTTTTATTTACCCTTTTTTGCACCCTTTCACCTCCGTCCGGGAAGAGGAGAGAGAAGGCACTAGGGAGGAAGGGAGAGGAGAAAGAGAGAGAATGAGAAGCAGAGAGAGAGGGAGAGAGGAAGAGGGGGAAAGAGAGGAAAGGCGGGAGAGAGAGAGGGAGGGAGGGAGGGAGAGAGGGAGGGAGGGAAGGAGGGAGGGAGGGAGGGAAGGAGAAAGAAAAACAAAACACAAACACAGACGAACTCACAAAACCCACCTTAAAAGCAAAGAAAAAAAAAATCCAGAAAAAAAACCCCAAAAAAGGTAGATATTACCCCTCCCCTTCCCCTTCCCCTCCTCCCACTGCGCGAGAAAGAGGCTTGGCGAGGCAGGGGCTAAGCTGATTTGCGGGCCAGTGACAATCTGAGTGTGAATCCCGGGTCGCGTTAGCGTTTAGCTCCGTCAGGAATCGCAGGTCGACGGGCTCTTGGGGGGGGGGGGGGTCAATGGGGGATGGGGAGTAGGGAAGGGGGTGTTATTGGAGGATTATGGTATGGGCAGAGGGTGTCAAGGGCAGATGGGGAAGGGGAGGGGGAGTGAAAGAGGAGGCAGGACGAAAGGGGATAGGGAGAAAAGGAGGATAGGGGATAGGGGATAAGGGAGGATGGAAGATAGGGATGGAGGTGTAAAGGAGGCTGGAATGGGTAATGAAAGAAGGATGGAAGTGGATAGGGAGGTGAAAAAAGATGGGGAAGGAAGATGATAGGGAATAGGATGGGGGAGATGGAAGGAGATACAAGTAAAGGGGAGATGGGAAGGATCGGGAGATGGGGATGTGTGGATGAGAGTGAAGGAGGGGGAATAAGGAGGAGAGAGGGTAGGAGAGTAAAGGGAGGAGATAGGAGATGAGAGGAAGGGAAAGGGAAAGGGGAAGTAGGAAGGGGAGGCTCCGGGTTAATGGGTAGGGAGTAAGGAGGATAGGGAAACGAAGGGATTTAGAGAAGAAGGAACGAAGAAGGGAATAAATGTGGAATGGGAATAATAATGAAAAACAATAGAATAGGAGGAAGCGAGATGAAGAGAGAAAAAAGGAAGGAGGAAAGGACACGAAGAGAGAATATGAAATAGCAGACCGAAGAGGGCGACGGAGAAATGAGAAAGGAACAGGGAGAGGAAGCGGAGACAGAGAACGAAAACGAAAGGCGGGAGGGAGAGTAAGGACGACAGAGGGAACGCAAGGAAGAAGGAATCCGGACAGGGAGAGAAGAGAAAGCGAGGAGGCAACAGGCGAGGAAGGGAAGGAAGGGGAGGGGGGAGGAAACGGGAGAGGAAAAGGAAAGGAATAGGAAAGGGGCAGGGGAAAGGGAAGGGGAAGGAAGGGAAGGGGAAGACATGTTTGGCGGCCGTAAAGATCGCCTTCACCTGTTGGGGAAGGGATGCGACTCACTCGCCGGGGTCGTCGGCGGCGGAAACGGCCCGGGAGAAGTTTTGCCTTAAGGGGGACCTCGAAGACGCTGCTCTGGCTCTCGAGGCGATTGCGATCGTGGTCCCGCCCGCTCGAGCCTCCGCTGTCTTTTTTCGTGCTTCCGTAGCGCGTTCTTTCTTTCTGTGTGCCTTTATCTCCCTCTCTCTCTCTCTCTCTTTCTCTCTCTTTCTCTCTCTTTCTCTCTTTCTCTCTTTCTCTCTCTTTCTCTCTTTCTCTCTCTCTCTCTTTCTCTCTTCCTCTCTCTTTCTCTTTCTCTCTTTCTCTTTCTCTCTCTTTCTCTCTCTTTCTCTCTTTCTCTCTTCTCTCTCTCTCTCTCTCTCTCTCTCTCTCTCTCTCTCTCTCTCTCTCTCTCTCTCTCTCTCTCTCTCTCTCTCTCTCTCTCTCTCTCTATCTCTCTCTATCTCTCTCTATCTCTCTCTCCCTCCCTCTCTTTCCTCCTCTCTCTCCCTCCCTCCCTTTCTTTCTTTCTTTCTTTCTTTCTTTCTTTCTTTCTCTCTCTCTCTCTCTCTCTCTCTCTCTCTCTCTCTCTCTCTCTCTCTCTCTCTCTCTCTCTCTCTCTCTCTCTCTCTCTCTCTCTCTCTCTCTCTCTTTCGCTCGCTCGTTATTTCTGTAGCTGCCTGTCTGTCTATCTACTCATATCTCTATCTGTCAGTCTACCAACCTATCTGTCTATATCTATATTTTCGCTCTTTCTCCCCTCGCTCCTGTTCTTTCTCTTTCTTTCTTGTTTTCTTTCTTTCTTTCTTTCTTTCGGCGGGCGGACCCATTCACTAGGCGAGGTGGGGGATGGGGAGGAGGGGAGGGCAGGGGAGAGGGGGAAGACTAGCCAATAGCAGATGGAGATGATTCACAGTTGGTACGAGGGGGGGGGGGGGGATTCCACCTCTGACAGGCGGCACCCTCGGAACCCCTCGTGGCGGAAACCTCTCCATGGGCGTGGGCGTGTGAGTGATTGATTGATGAGTCATGATTGATGGTGGGTTGACGGAGAGGGGAGGTGAGATGGGAAGGGGGGAGGGAGGGACGAGAGGAGGGGGTGGGGGTGAAGTAAGGGTGGTGGGAGAAGGAGGAGAGGGGTGATGAGAGGAGATAGGAGGATAGGAGGATAGGAAGATAGGGGATAGGGTGATGGGAAAGAGGGGTGGAAGGGGTTAGGTGATCGGGAGGAGGAGGGGGGTAGGGGCTGAGGTTGTCTGTGTTAGTTTGGAGTGTGGTTAGTGGGGGTAATTTGGCCGTTGTCAGAGCCGGTGACAAGTGGGAACCGGGATTGGAGAGAGAGAGAGAGGTGGGGGGGGGGGGGCTGCCAGGTGCGTGACCATGGTGATAGGATGTGTGTATATGGGTATATGTATTTTTATAAATAAATATGTGTGTGTGTGTGTGTGTGTGTGTCTGTGTGTGTGTGTGTGTGTGTGTGTGTGTGTGTGTGTGTGTGTGTGTGTGTGTGTGTCTGTGTGTGTGTATACATATATATACATATATGCATATATATATATATATATATATATATATATATATATATATATATATATACACACACACACACACACACACATACACACATATATATGTATATATATATATATATATGTATGTATGTATGTATGTATGTATGCATAGATATGTGTGTATATATATATGTATATATGTGTATATATATGTATATATGTGTGTATATATGTATATATTTGTATATATGTGTATATATATGTATATATATATATGTATACATGTGTATATATATGTATATGTGTATATATATATGTATATATTTGTACATATGTGTATATATATGTATATATATGTATATATTTGTATATATATATATGTATATGTATATGTATATATATATATATATATACATATATATATATCCTTCCATGAATGTAATGTTATCTCATGCTGCAGCGCATCCTCTCCGGTGTGCTCGTTCCCTTCCGCTTCCCCAATAACTCGCTAACAAACTTGTTATTCCTTAGTACCTCATCAGAGCTGCGCCAGAAGAAATAATGATCTTCCCAAGATGTTCTCGCCCTTATTGAAAAAGTTTCTTTGGAAAACAAACAAGGGATTTATTATCCAAACTCATTATCCATCCTCGCATAATGTGCCTCATAATGTGCGGTATGTAAATGTTTCCTTTTAATTAATAAGGTGTGCTACTTCCTCCTCTCGTGTGTTGTAAATCAATATGGGTTTGTTAATATTGAAAAAAAAATTATAATTTACAATAATTTCTACATTCTGCTACAGAGACGTTTTATCTAGTTCGCCTGTTTTTTTGTTTTTTTTTATGATATTCTTGTGCAAAATCGCATCGCTTAATAGATTGCTGATCCCGAGAAGAGCAAGATGCACCGTAATGAATTGTCTCGAGATATACGCATAAAGGATAATACAATGGGCCCCCCAAAGGCCCAGGTTATTCAGGTTCGGAGGAGAAGAGGATTAGGATGACAGTCTTGATGTTGTATTTAATTGCAATTCCCTCAAGATCCTGCGCCGAGCATCACGGCCCACCCGAGGCTTCCGGAAGCACGCCAAGGAGAGGGATTCCTTAAGTGAGAGGATTCTTTTCTCGGAAGGCCATTTCTTTTCTTTCTTTTTTTTTTTCCTTCTTCTTTTTCTTTTTCGAGGGGGGAATTATCTTTAATTGTCATGTGAATCCGGGAGGTAATTGAACCTTTGGGACGCGTTGATTACATTTATACCGGGAAAAATATATCCGGGTTGTGTGTATCTCTCTCTCTTTTTACACTCCAAACATCCGGCATGTGTGGCAATTTACAGCTGTGAATGGGTTCATCAATGAGTCCTGTGCGGCGGAGGGTCGAAAGAATAGAGGCTCTTAACGCCCCCCACACACACCCTCCTCCATTTTGCCCCCATCGCCCCTCCCCCCTTTTCCCCGTTTCCTCTTTCCCCTCTCCGGTTTTCCTCTCTCCCCTCTCCGGTTTTCCTCGCTCTCTTCCTCCTTCCAGTTCCTCTCCAGCTCTTCCTCTTGCACTCTTTCCCTCTTTCCGAACCGGTGTTCCCTTGCCTCTTCCCCAGTTTCCTCTCCCCCCTTGCCTCTTCCCCAGTTTCCTCTCCCCCCTTGCCTCTTCCCCAGTTTCCTCTTCCCCCTTGCCTCCCTCCCAGACCCATCCTCTCCTTCTTTCCCCTTCCCTTTGCCCCCCCCCCCTAGCCCCCTCTACTGGAAATTTACTTATCTCTCGAGCGATAATGATCTGCGAACGAGCACAAAGAGAGGGGAAAAAATACACAAGATCTATAATAAAGAGACAATTACGTATCACACGCTGGGGCAAGTGTGGGAATCTTTACACGTTTAATGTTTTGAAAGGACGTTCTTTTTCCTTTGCGATTATTTTTGAAGTTGCTATAGTTTGTGGTTTTATTTTGATAATTGCTATCAATGCGGTGCTTTTCTTCTGTGTTTTTTTATCATTTTCTTTTTTTTCTTATTGGACTGTTTTTTTTTCATGTATGATTTTGTATTTTCCAAAATTTTCCCTTTTCTGGGTTGTGTCTTCGTGCTGGTAATTTACTGAGCTTAAAGATTATTTTTTAATGAGCCTGAACGGTTTTGTGTTCGGAAATAAAAATTGAAAGTGGGTGTTAACACTGGATGATTTTTTTCTAATGATGGGTGTTTATTTAAAAAAAAAAATCTTTTCTGTTTTGTTATTGCGAGGGGAGGCGGGGGTTGGAAGGTGAGGAAATTCTTGTAATGGCTGTAAAAAAATGTTAATTTCGGGTAATTTGTGTGGGTGTTGTGGTGAGAGTTTCAGTAACTGAACAGCGTGCTGTCGTATGAAAGCGTTTGTTTTGCGTCACGCGTTTATGTGTGTGCGTGCGTGCGCGTGTATGCTAGTGTGTGCATGACTTCGCGCCTGTGAGAGAGCCTCGGCCGCGCGTACGCATCCGTGGCCGCGCTGCATCCCCGGCGTAAGCGGCCCGCGACGCAGCCCGAGCGCAGCCACGCCAGCCGACCGAAGAAGGCGCAGCCGAACGGAAGCCAAAGCAGACATTACCTTTAAGTGTGAAGTCTCGGTTTTAAGCTGAAATACAGGGGGTTCGGCGCGGCTCCCTGTTTAGGTAGATTTAATGCAT
>NC_061825.1:43749078-43764078 GCF_019202785.1 Penaeus chinensis | reverse complement strand
TATTTCGCCTCCATCGAGTCCAAAACCTGTATTTAAGTTAGCCTCATTCTCTGAAGACAAGTTCCGAAACTCCTTCTTTCCTCAAGACTCGATCCCCGCTCCGGCGAGTGAACACTGGCAGACGCCTCGCTCCCTCGCGGTCCTCCTCCTGTGTCTTTTCACGCGTATGACTTCACCAGATCTCTGATGCTGTCCACTATCTTTCTTTTTTGTGTGTTTCTCTCTCTCTCTCTTCGTTTATGCATATTTCTTTTTCTCGTTCGTCCCTTCCTCTCTCCGTCTTCTGTCTTGTCCGGGGATCTGTTCGCCTGTCTCCTCTCCCCTGCTGCTATTAGTTTGATAGTATTATCATTATTGCTCTATTTTTTCCTCGCTTCTCTTCTTCGTCCTCTTCTTCTCACCCTTCGCTTCCCTTCAAGTTTCTCCTTCCTTCGCTCTTCGTTCGTCTTTTCTCGTTCAGTCTTGTTTTTTTTTCTCATCTTATTTCCATCTTCTCATCTTTCTTGGGTCTCTCAGCTCTCTCTCTCATTCGTTCCTGGTTCCCCGTTGATTTGCTCGCTCTTTTTCCCCCATTATTTCTTTTTTTTTCCCTCTTATTCCCTATCTTCTCTAATCCTCTACCGCGTCTTCCTTCATTTCCCCGTTTCTCTTATGTTTCCTCATCCCCCTTTCCATAATTATTATTCTTTTACCTTTACACCCTTTCTTAACACTCTCTCATCTAGCGTCTCATGCCCTTTATCCATTTCCTCCTCTCGCTCCTACTTTCTTTTGTTCCGATTTATATATGTGTGTGTGTGTGTGTGTGTGTGTGTGTGTGTGTGTGTGTGTGTGTGTGTGTGTGTGTGTGTGTGTGTGTGTGTGTGTGATAGTTATCATGCAGGGATTAAGACATGAAAATTAAGATATAAAGAAAAAGATATAGTATCATAACAGCATTATTAGTAACAAGTGCTTTATCCTCAGGTCCCCCTCTTGCCTTCGGGGGCTGGCTAGATCGCGCACGCATTCGGATGTAGTGGCCGTTTGCAAAACTAAGATGGATTCAATGAAAGAGAGGGGCAGTGACAATTACTAGGTGCCGGGCCCTCAGTCACGACGCCTTGTCATTGCTAGACCGTGTGTTTATTGTACATTTCAAAAAGAGTTTGGGATAGCTTGTAATCCATGCATTTTTCAGTATGATTGATTAATTGTGGAATCTGCGTTTGACAAGCAACCCTTTCTGGTGGGTTTCTCCCTTGCCAAATCCAGCTCACTCTTTTTCTCTCTTTCTCTTTTTTCTCTTCGTCTTGCTTACTCTTCACCCTCCTACCTTCCCTCTAACCTCCCCCCCCTTCTCCTCACTCTGCCCCCTCCCCTTCTTTCCTTCCCCTCCCGCGCCCTCCTTTTACCCTTTTCCTTCCTTCTCGTTCGTTTATTTTTTTTTCTCACTTTTTCGTCTTCCTTTCCTTCTTTCACTTAGTCGCGTCCGGAGGAAGGTTTTCATCCTATACATAGTCTCATAAAGCAAATCTTACGACCTTTAACCATCGGCGAACTTATCAAGGCCCGTAAAGCTTCCCCTTTCCCGTCAGGAGGCAACCTCGTAGAGATAAAACACTCCGCAATATATTTCCTTAAGACTGGCACCCCCCACCCCCTCCCACCCCACCTTTTTTGCAATAAGCACTACGTCTCTCGCGCTCTCTATTTTTGGCATGCGTATGTAGACGGATGGATTTCTTTTTGGCCGTTTGCTAGAATTTGCACTGATTCTGTCCAGTTTTCTCCCTCTTTCTTCTTCCGAAAGGAAAGAACGAAACACAACGAAAAAATTCGGGAGGAAAAAAATATTAGTATCTGTTGAAGCCGATGGTCTCATTGGTACAAGGACTCTTTGCCCCGCCTCCTCATTCCGTTGCTTTAAAACTCACACGATATATATATATATATATATATATATATATATATATATATATATGTATATATATGTATATATATGTATATATATGTATATATATGTATATATATGTATATAATATATATATGTATAATATATATATATATATATATATTATATACCTATATATATATATATATATATATATATTATATAATATATATATATATATATATATATATAGATATATATAGATAATATATGTATATGTATATAATATAAGTATATGTATATAATATATGTATATATGTATATAATATATATATATATATATATGTATGTATGTATGTAGGTATTTATGTATATACATACATATACATATGCATACACATACACATACACGCACACACACACACACACACACACACACACACACACACACACACACACACACACACACACACACACACACACACACACACACTCACTCACATAATGCATATGCAATATATAATATATATATGTGCGTGTGTGTGTGTATATATATATGTATATATATATTTGTATAGATAGATAGACAGATATACAAACAAATATATGTATGTGTGTGTGCATGTGACTTCGTCTTCCATCCTCCGTCGTCTCTTCCTTTTTTCTCATCTCCCGATTTCATCCTTACCAGAAAGAACAAAGGAAGCAAAGGCAGAAAGAAAAGGGTTTCCTTCTTCCTTTTCTTCCTTTGTTCTTCCTGAAGAGTTAATCAATGCATTACCCATAAGGCAGCTCTTCATGAAGCTGCCTTTGAAGGCACGGTGTTCACAGCATCTCGAGTCAGATGCATTCCAAAGCCTTTCTTAATATTCAAGGAACGCGTCAGTAGTAAAAAAAAAAAAAAAAAAAAATAGTTTCATTCTGGGAAAAAAACACGAAATGGAATAAATAGATAAATAAATAATAGCACGATCCCCATATGCAAAAATTACCTAATGCGTGCAATGCGGGCGTGCAATATATGGATCCGAAAGAGCGCACGGATGCAACAGCAAGCAATGGCTGCTGTAGCTTTAATCCATAGTTTGGTGGAAGGGGCCGACACGTGTTGATGTGCGTGCGTGCGTGCGTGCGTGCGCGTGTCCATGTGTGTGTGTGTGCGTGTGTGTGTGTGTGTGTGTATGTGTGTGTGTGTGTGTGTGTGTGTGTGTGTGTGTGTGTGTGTGTGTGTGTGTGTGTGTGTGTCCACGCGTATATTCGTGCGTGCGTGTGCACCTGTGTTTATGATGCCTATTTATGTTTGTACATATACTGTACAAGAGCATATATATAAACACATATACGCGCATGTGCGTAAGATTCAGGAATAGATGAAGTGTGAAGGAAAGAGAGAGAGGAGAGCACGGAGCCTGGAGATCGACCGTGACAAGAAGACGCCGATAAAATTGAAAATGATGAACTATAAAACAGTGGTAAGAGCAGGTTGCCTGGCCGGGCGGAGGCAGGGGGAAAAGAGGAGAAAAATATGCAGTGAGGATGAGGGTTGAAGGAGGGGGGAGGGAGGGAGGGAGAGAGAGAGAGAGAGAGAGGAGAGAGAGAGAGAGAGAGAGAGAGAGAGAGAGAGAGAGAGAGAGAGAGAGAGAGAGAGAGAGAGAGAGAGAGAGAGAGAGAGAGAGAGACGAAAGCAAAAGGAAGAAGGAAGGAAAGAAGACTAGAAGAGGGAGAGGGAGAAGAAAGATAGGAGGGAAAATACAAGAAGAGGGATAAAGAGGAACAGGAAAGGAGAGAGGGGAGAAGGCAAAATTGTGATGGAAAGGGAGGGAGGGAATGCGAAAAGAGAGGAGATAGAGAAGGAGAGGGGATGAAAGTGAAGAGGGAGAGGGGGGAGAGGAATTGAGTAAAGGGGACAAGAAGAGTGGGAAGAAGCAGAGAGCGAGAATTAAAATTAAAAGAGAGAGAGAGAGAGAGAGAGAGAGAGAGAGAGAGAGAGAGAGAGAGAGAGAGAGAGAGAGAGAGAGAGAGAGAGAGAGAGAGAGAGAGAGAGAGCGAGAGAGAGAGAGAGCGAGAGAGAGAGAGAGCGAGAGAGAGAGAGAGAGAGAGAGAGAGAGAGAGAGAGCGAGAGAGAGAGAGAGAGAGAGAGAGAGAGAGAGAGAGAGAGAGAGAGAGAGAGAGAGAGAGAGAGAGAGAGAGAGAGAGAGAGAGAGAGCGAGAGAGAGAGAGGGAGTGAGTTAGTTTACAGGTAAGACAGAGGGAGAGGGAAAGGGGTGACGAGGAGAGACAGTCAGATAGAGAGGAGGAATCATGAAATGAAGAAAAAGACCGAAAAAGATTAAGGAGCAAAGAGGAGAGGAAAGAGAAGAAGAGAGAGAAAGAGAGAGACCGAGAAATGAATCCATAAAAAAAAAGAGAAAGGAGAGACAGAAAGAGAAATTAAAGACAAAACATCACACAGAAATGACACGAAACGAACAGAATAGATGAAAACAGGAGAGAATGAGAATAAAACAGAGAGATATTAAGAAAGATGACAGCGAACAGGGTTAGACGACGATGCGCTAAAATAGGAATTGACAAAAGCCGGAAAAAAAGGGGATTTTCAATTTATTTTTATCTCCATCGCCAGTAAGCCGTCACGTCCGCAGTTTCGTAATTTATCATGATTCGCTTGGATAGTGTTAATTTTTCCTGCTCTCGATTCCTCTCTTTCTTCCTTTCTACCTTTTAATCTTTCTTCGGTTTCGCTTCTCCCCTGTTTGTGTCTTTTTACTCGCTCTCATTCTCTTTTTCCTTCTCTATCTATCTCTATCAGTATACTTGTCTTTGTCTATATGTACTTCTGCTATATGTGTATCTATGTCTGAGTATCTGTCTATATCTATCTCTGTTTCCCCCCCCCCCCTTTCCCTCACACCCACTTTATCCATCAAGAACTACCTCCCACCCCCCGTGAATAAATGAATAAATAGATTAATGAAAATACCGATAATGACAATCCAAATGTCGCGCCTCCCGTCGATGTTCACCTCCTCCCCGCCTGAAAAGCAATAGGTAAATAGATAGGTGAATAATTAGATAAAAATGATAACGCATAAAGGAGATGATGATGATGACCATGGAGAGAGAGGGGAGACGAGGATGACCATGGAGAGAGAGGGGAGACGAAATCCCCTCCTGCCTCGCGAGGCCCGAGAGTTCGCGTTACGCTTCCTTCCTCTCATGACAAGCCGGTGCCTTGCAGGAGGGGAGAGGAGGGGAGGGGAGGAGGGCGGGGGGGGAGGAGGTTGCAAGGACTTTGCACGCCAGGGAACAAATAAAGGAAATTGCGCTGGGCCCGATATCTTGACGCGGTAGTTTGAAATCCTGAAGAGTGAAATCGGTTTTGTTGTAGTTTCGTTTTTTGTTTTTTTCTCTTGGGGGGGGGGGGTGCTGTTTTTTTGGGAGTGTTGGTGGTGTTCGTGTATGTGTGTGTGTGTGTGTGTGTGTGTGTGTGTGTGTGTGTGTGTGTGTGTGTGTGTGTGTGTGTGTGTGTGTGTGTGTGTGTGTATGTGTGTGTGTGTGTGTGTTCGCGCGTGCGTGCGTCCGCGTGTGCATGCGTGTATATGTATAATATGTATGTGTGGTGTAAGTATTTTCGCGTGTGTACTCGTCCATTTGAAGGGCAGTGAGTATTTGTATCACTATGTGTAGATGAAAAACCTATATTCATTTGTATGAATGTATGTTTGCGTTTATATGCATATGTTGATGTGTGTTCCTATTTGCATTTTCGCGTTGATCTAAACATACACGCGTTTATTGGTAACTGGTACACATTTACTCACGTTGCGATCCGATTGGCAGCTTGGTGATATGTTATGAAAAAGCTTAAATGCCTCAAAAAAGTTCATGAATAGTCTAAAAAAGCTAAATAATAATAGCTCATTTTCCCTAATCGATAGCTAGCGTAGTAATCAGAGCAACGATAGCACACTTAAATGTAACTGAAGCCGTCGGAATGAGGGTATACGTGGCCACGACAGGTGATCTTGTGTCAATACCACGTGGTGCCACTACATAGCATTTCGTATGTCATCATTATATGTCAATACCACTTGTTTCAAACTGCACTCGAAGGCAGCCCAAATACGCGCAGCAAACCGGCGTGCACACACACCTCCAGGGAGAGTGGCTGGGACGAACGGAGGGAGAGAGGGGGGGGGGGTTGTATACGTGCATATAAGAATTATATATCATTGTGGGTACTTGAATACAGTGAATGTATAGACAGTTATGGATAAAGAGTAGACCTGTGTCCATCTGTGATTATACAGTGAGTGTGCGTGTTCATACAAATACATACATACATTATCGATAGATCAATAGATAGATAAATAAAGATATAAAGATAGATATCAATAGATAGATAAATAAAGATATAAAGATATATATCAATAGATACATATATATATATATATATATATATATATATATATATATATAAACACATACACCAAGAGGGTAATATATAAAACCAAATGTCTAAGATTATCAGTACAAAGGAGGAAGCCACTTGGGACACAAGACAAGAGGTTTCGGTTCCGAGATTTGATATTGTGCATTTGAAACTGTCGAGAGAAGTGTGGCTTTGACGGAGGAAATGGTTGCAGTTTTATTTCGCTCGCTCTCTCGGGCTCTCTCGGGCTCTCTCGGGCTCTTTCAGTCCCCTTGCGCGCTCTCTCTCTAGCGGTCCCTCGCGCACTCTCCCTTGCCGCCCCGCTCTCGCTTTCAGGCGCTCTCTCTCTCTCTCTCTCTCTCTCTCTCTCTCTCTCTCTCTCTCTCTCTCTCTCTCTCTCTCTCTCTCTCTCTCTCTCTCTCTCTCTCTCTCTCACTCTCTCACTCTCTTTCTCTCTCTTTTCTCTCTCTCTCTCTCTCTCTCTCTCTCTCTCTCTCTCTCTCTCTCTCTCTCTCTCTCTCTCTCTCTCTCTCTCTCTCTCTCTCTCTCTCTATCTCTATCTCTCTCTCTCTCAGCGCGTATGTGTATATGTCTTTCTCACTAAACCAAGATATATATTAGCCAGGAATTGTCATGAATAGATGATCGATCACAAAATCAAACAGTGTGAATAATTTTCTTGTATGTAATTTTGATTCAGCGTGAGGCACAGGACACGTGCAGTGCCCTCCGCCCACCACTTCACGAACAGCCCTGGAACGGACACGAACTCGAGAACAGATAGAACTCCTATTAGTTGCATACGCTGCATTAAGTGCAGAACAAGTTTACGAGATTATCCCCAGGACGTTTTCACCGGAAGGCTTAAGACTCAAAGTTATAAGTTACTCGGCAAACTGATGGGCCGGAGTGTTACAGCTAACAGTTCTCGTCACAGGGAGCGTTTGCGGGAATTTAGGGACGAGGCGCCTATTTATGGAGGGCGAAGCGGCTTTTATCGCTTTGGGGACGGTCGGATTCCTGCGCACGGCACACGCGCTCGCATACTCTTTCAGATACGCTCACGCACGCGTACGCACACAATGTTCGCAAGCATCTCACGCCCGTACACCCTCATAGCATAACGCCCTCACGCCCACAAACCTTCACAACCTCCCTATAATTTCGTGTATAACATAATTTAATCACTTTTTCTTTTCTCTCGTTGCAGGTAGGAAGACGCTGAGTGAATACTTTCAATAAAGGTCAGCGTGCAGGAGACAACACTGACCTTCCTGTAGTTCCTTATCAGTAGGTGAACTTTCCCCTCGCGGGATGTTACACACACGCACGCACGCAGCTACACACGCACACATACGCACACACACGCTCACACATCCACATACACACATACACACACTCAGCGGGGATGTACAGTTTGTAATTTTCGAGGTAGGGGAGCAGGCCTACATTGCCATTTAGAGCCAAATTTTATGTTTCTCCAATAATTGTGAAGCCTGAGTTTACACAACTGACATGTTCCTTTGTTTGGCAACACTATAAATTCTTGGGTCGCTGATGAAAGCTTTTTAATGTTTGTTATGATTCTGTTATTCTTGCACATATACACATACGCACACACGCTCGCACACATACACGCACGCAAATGTACACACGCTCACAAACTCACTAGTATTAACACAAACACACACAAATGTTAACTCAAACATACACACACATACGCACGCCACACACACACACACACACACACACACACACACACACACACACACACACACACACACACACACACACACACACACACACACACACACACACACACACACACACGCACTTACGCACTCATACATACACACAAACACTCTTAAGCAAACCACGCACATGTACACACAAACGCCACCACCGCCAGAGACATGTTATGTAAATAATTTAGCTTCATCTCATGAAATATTTTAAGTATTATGCTTTTGGATGTAAATGTGTCAATAACACTGGTACTTACACCATCATTACAAATGCCAAGCTCTGTCTTCACGTTGCTATGCATTATTGTGTTGTAAATGGTTTGAAGATCAATGCCATGAATGCATCATCTTTATTGAACTTCATTGTTGTTTAATATTCAACGTCTGCAGAGTGTATTTTTTCTCTTCATTATTTAACGCGATTGATCCAGTGTTCGTGCATCTAGAGCGAATTGCAATGATGTTTGGTTATTACTTACATCGCGAATTCCTCCCTCCCCCTTCTCTTTCCTTCCCTCCCTCCCTCCCTCCCTCCCTCCCACTTCTCCTTTCTTCCATCCCTCCCTTCCAGCCCATTCACCTTTCTGCCCTATCTCCCTCTCTCCTTTTATTTCTCCCTCCCTCGTTTCCTTCCTCTCCCTACCTTTTTTCCCTTCCTTATCGCCATCCCTCGCTGTCTCTCGTCCCTCCCTCCCCCTCTCCCTTTCTCCCTCTCCCTTTCTCCCTGCCTACCAACCTCCCTCTCTCCCTTCCTCCCTCCTTTCCCCCCTCCCCCTCCCCTTTCTGCCTAGCTCATTTCTCCCCTCGCTTCCCTTCTTTCCACGTTACCTCACCTCATTTCCCCTCACTTCCTATGCCTTTTCTCCCCTCATTCAGAGCGGGACACAATAGAGGTCCCTTCACAATACTTGTATATATTGCTTGACAACCAGTTCTGCTTTTGACCGTTCTTTCAGCGGAATGCGAGCTGTACTGATGAAGCTAATTTGGGGTTAAGGGGAAAGAGAGAGGGAGGGGAAGGAGAGGGTGATGAGAGGAAGAGGAGGGCGTAGGAGGTGGATAATGAGGAGAATCCATTAACGATTATGAGGACATTGGCGATGGATGGACGTGTTTGGGAGAAGAAAAGGAGAATTTTTTTCTTGTCTCTTTTGTTTTCTTGGAAGGGAGAATGATGGATTTTTTTTCATGTTTATATGTAGAAAAAATATATAATGGAGTGTGGATATTTTTTTTTTCTCTCTTTTTCTTTTGGTAAAGTCATCAGGAGGCTGTACTGTAGGGAGTGAAAGGAGTGCAAGTATGTGGAAATTGTGTGATGGATGAGGCAATACCATTTTAGAGAAAAAAAAAAAACATATAGATTTAAGTCCACAAGAACATACACTTGAATCAGTCTCTACTTACGCACAAACCTGAATCAACTCATGTCTGTTTTATTGCCCATTTTACAGACTCGTTCTAGGTCCTTCCTAAGACTACTTACATAGCATAGTATACTTTCACAAGGAAATAGTAAACCTGCCAAACTTTCTGAAATGTGTTTTAATTGTGCATAACACAACACATTAACATTTGAAATATGTATAAAACAAACAGACTTTTTTTAAACAAGAAATCAAAATCAGACCCGCACGAAATGACAATCAAACCGCAGAATCGAAGACGAGGAGGACATGACAGAGAAGAAGAGGAGAAGAGACAGGCATAAGATGTAGGAGGATAAAGATCAGAGGAAGTGACTGACGGCTGATAAAGTGATTAGAGGAAACGAGTGTGATTAGAGAGAGACTGATTGAGGAATTAATGGGATAAGGAGTCGTTTGGATAAGGTCTTGATTGAGCTTCATTTGTTGGTTGGTTTGTTTGTGAAGGTGGTAAGGGGAAAGGCGGAGGGAGGAGGAAGAGGAGGAGGAGGGGGGGGGAGAAGAGGAAGGGGACGGGGAGGAGAAGGGGGAAGGGGAGGGGGAGGAAGGGGAGAGGGAGGAAGGGGAGGGAGAGGAAGGAGAGGAGGAGGAAGAAGAAGAAGAAGAAGGGTTGAGGTGTGATTTTGTTTTTATATATATTTTAAAGGTTAAGATGGCGTGTTTCGTGTAATTAAACCACATTTTAAAGAGGTTTGATATGTTATGGGGTCAAAACGCGATTTTAAAAGATTCAAAGGAAAATTAGAGAAACCAGAAATGGTGTGTATGTACGTTGATGAACATAATAATAGTAAGATATTAGCTTTTGATATTATTATTATTATTATTATTATTATTATTATTATTTTTATTATCATCATCATCATCATCATCATCATCATCATCATCATTGCTATTAATGTTGTTGTTATTGTTGTTGTTATTATTATCATTATTATTATTATTATTGTTGTTGTTATTATTATTATTACTTATTGTTATTTATTGTTATCATTATTTCTATTATTATTTTTATCATTATTATTATTACTATTACTATTACTACATTATCATTCTCATTCTTATTATTATTGTTGGTATTATTGATAATTTTATCTATTTTGTAATTATTGTTTCAGTTATTATTATGATGATTTTCATTATCATTGTCATCATCATTATTATTATCATCATTATTATTATTATTATTACTATTATTATTATTATTATTGTTATCTTTATTATTGTTATTATCATGATTATCGTTATTATAATTACGGTTACTGTTATTATTATCATTATTATAATAATCATCACTAATACTGTTATTACTCTCTCCTGACTATTCCGGGTCATGGGTTCAACATCCTATAAGCATTTATTTTCTTCTTTTTTTCGTTTTTTTTCCTACAAGAGGATTAGTAGCATAGATTTCTCGCCGTTGAGCAAAATTTGTCTCCTTCACGTTCTTCAGGCAAAGCATCAAAAGGAAGTCATTACGCGCTTTTGAAATCACTTTTTTGAAAGGGGGTGAGGGTGTTAGAGGCCTTTTTTTTTTTTTTTTTTTTTTTTTTTTTTTGTAAATGGGCGACGTTGGAGGGGGGGGGGGTTTAAGGGGAGGGGGAGAAGAGAAGGGGGAGAGAGGGAAGGGGAGAGGGAAGGGCGCTGTGTGTAAGCTTGAGTTCGAATGTGACTTTGTTCGCTTGGTGATTATTTTGTTAAACTAGTTTGTATATTTCTATAGTTTGTTTAGTTTTGGGTTACTAATGTATAATCATAGATTATTGTTTATTTATGTTTTTTTTATTATTATTATCAAGGGGTGTGAGCAAATGTTGAGTAAGTAATTTTTTCTTCCTCTGTGATAATTGGATACATGGCTGGTGAGAGAGGCATATATAGATAGATAGATAGATAGATAGATAGATAGGCAGAATTCGAAAACCTTGAATTTCTTTACATTTAGCGTTGCCTGTGCTAAGCGTTCGGGGAGGAAATGCAAAATAACGGAATTAAAGAGAAGAAGCAGTTTCATGTCTTTGCTGCGCGGCGTTTCCACTTCATCAGGTGCAAATAAACTCATTTTGTGTAATATTTTTTTCTTCTTTGTCATGGTTCCTTCTCCCTCTTCTTCCCCTCTCCTTTGCGTCGGGGAACCGGGCTAAGTACACACGCGCACGCACACACGCACTCACGCACGCTCGCGCATAAAAACACAAACAGACAGAATAAACATCAAGTCCTTTAAGATCATCCCCGTGCACTGGCTTCTCCCTCCCCCCTCCCCTCCCTATCCTTCCACCCCCTCCCCACATCTTCGCGCCTCCTTCACACTTGCTTTCGTTTACATCCCTTCCCCTCCTCCGAACTTCTTTCTTTTATCCCCACACTTTACTTCACCCCCACAACAAACCTCACATTCTCATCTCCTCTTCACTCATTTCCGCGCGCCAATCATCACCCTTTCGCTCCCTCCCCACATCCTCTCGCTCTTCCCCACACTCTGTCTCTTTCCCACACTCTGTCCCCTTCCCACACCCTGTCCTCCCCACACCCTGTCCTCCCCACACTCTGTCCCCTTCCCTCACACTGTCCTCCCCACACCTTGTCCTCCCCACACTCTGTCTCTTTCCCATACCCTGTCCTCCCCACACTATCCCTTCCCCACACCCTGTTGGCCTGACTCTACCTCCCATACCTCACGGGCACCAAAGGGAGTCACCGAGATAACGAGGCCTGCCATGACCGGATGGGAAGTATGAGGTCATTAAGGAGAGAGAAAGAAAGGAGGAGGGAGGGAAGGAAGGGAAGAGAAGGGGAGGGGGAGGGTAAAAAAATAGGGAAAGGCCAAAAAAAAAAAAAAAAAAGGGCACAAAAAGAAAGCCATCGAGCGAGAGAGAAAACTAAAATGAGAACGAAACAGAGAGAGAGAGAAAGCGCAAGAGTGAGAGCGAAACCCGGAAGAGGAGAAGAAAGAGAACGACAGCAACGAGAGAATGATAAGAAGACGGGTAAGGGAGGGGGAGGGGAAGGGAAGGGGGGGGGAGGGGGAGGGAAGTACGGAGGCGCGAATCGACGAGGAGACACTTCCGAGCGGAAACGTCACCATCCTCTTAGGTCACCGCTGTATCATCACCATTACCAACCCTTTCCATCTCGTGAACCGCAGGCATTAAACGGAGGGTGGGGGGGAGGGGAAGGGGGGAGGGGAGGGAAGGGGGCTTTGGGAGGACGAGTGAAAAGGGATGGGAGAGGGAGGGGGAGGAGGAGAGGGTGGGGGAGGGAGAGGGGAGGGGAAGGCGGGAGGGGAGTTGACGGGGCTTTGGGAGGACGAGTGAAAAGGGATGGGAGAGGGAGGGGGAGGAGGGGAGAGTAAGGGAAAGGGAGGGATGAAGGAGGGAAGAGAGAAGGGGGTGGGGTGGAGGGGAGAGTAAGGGAAAGGGAGGGATGAAGGAGGGAAGAGGGAAGGGGAGGGGTGGAGGGAAGAGTTAGGGAAAGGGAGGGATGAAGGAGGGAAGAGGGAAGGGGAGGGGTAGAGGGGAGAGAAATGAAATGAAAAAAAGAGAAATGAGTAAGCAGCAAAGAGAACGAAATGAAGAACGAGAAGGAAGATGGGGGTGAGAAAGAGGATGAAAGAGGAGGTGGTAATGAAAGAGAAGAAGGGAAGGAAGAGGGAGAGAAGGGATGGAAGAGGGAGAGGAGATGAAAGAGACCGAGGTGAGTAAGAAAGGACTGAAGATAAGGAAGAAAAGAAAGGCAAAGAATAATATATATAGATGACAAAGAGAATCATAAACAAGGACAAAAAATAGAGAGAGAAAGCAGCTAAGAAGGGAAACCAGAATGAAAAAAGAGATAAAGTCATGCAGTGAACAGTGGAAGAAGCAAGCGGTTGCCAAGTTGCCTCCCCCCCCATTCCCACTTTCTCCCTCCAGCCCCCCCCCCCCATTCCCACTTTCTCCCTCCAGCCCCCCCCCCCCCTTTCATCCATCTTATCTCACCTTTCTCCCTCCTCCCCACTTACCTTCCCTTTCTCTCCCTTCCCTCCTTCCCCCCAGTTATCAGTCCCCCCCCTCACCTCCCTTACTTCACCCATTCGATCGTCTTCTTCCCATCCACCTACCCCCCCCCCCCCCCTTCGCGCTCCTCTCCCTCTCCCCAACAACTTCTCTATTCTTCCTCTCCTTTTCTCCCCCACTCAACAAACCTCCTCCCTTCCCCCCAAACACTCACAACTTCTTCCCTTTCCGCCCACCCGCCCACTCACCCATCCACCCACCGATCCACACCTCATCGACCCACCCACCCATATTCCATTGCCCCCCCACCCATTCACCCATTCATCCACCCACCCACACCCCATCAACCCACCCACGTTCCATTGACCCACCTACCCATTCACACCCCATCGACTTACCCACCCACCCAACCACCCACCCGCTCACCCACCCACCCACCCACCCATCCACATTTCATTGACCCACCCATCCATTCACACCCCATCGACCTACCCACCCGCCCGCTCACCCACCCACACCCCATCGACCCACCTACACCCCATCTCAAGCGGGGTTGTGTTAGTGGTGAGTTGTGGCCAGTTACATGCCCGATAAAGCTCCGACTTATGACGCTCTCTCCTCTACTGCCCGGAATGGCAGTTGGAAAGAGATGGGGAGAGATGGGGGGCCGTTGGGAGGGATGGGGGGAGGTAGAGGAGAGAGAGTTGGGGAGGGAAAGGGGGAGAGGAAGGGGAGTGTTCGGTTCGGGGTTGGAAGTAGAACGTGAAAGGTAGTATGAGGGAGACAGACAGACAGACAGAGACAGAGACATGGATAGGAATGAAAATCGGAAAGATAAGGATAGTGCACGAGAGTGAGTGAATGGAGGAAATAGAGGGAAGAGAGGAAGAGAGAAACAAATAGACGCCGAGAGGAGAAAGGGAAAGACAAATACTCAGAGAATTCGGAAGAGTAGTTAAACAGACACCGGACATATAAGATACACATCAACTCACAAAACCAGTCAAAGGAAATCGAAAGAGAGTGAAGTGAATAAGAGAGAGAGAGAGAGAGGAGAGAGAGAGAGAGAGAGAGAGAGAGAGAGAGAGAGAGAGAGAGAGAGAGAGAGAGAGAGAGAGAGAGAGAGGGAGGGAGGGAGGAAGAGAGGGAGAGAGGGAGGAAGAGAGGGAGAGAGGAAGAGATTGAGAGATGAAGAAAGGGAGAGAGGAAGAGAGAGAGAGAGGAAGAGAGAGAGAGAGAGAGAGGGAGAGAGAGGGAGAGAGAGAGAGAGAGGGAGAGAGAGAGAGAGAGGGAGAGGGAGGGAGAGAGAGAGAGAGAGAGAGAGAGAGAGAGAGAGAGAGAGAGAGAGAGAGAGAGAGAGAGAGAGAGAGAGAGAGAGAGAGAGAGCGAGAGCGAGAGCGTGTGTTAGTGAGTGAGTAAGTGACTGACTGACTGCCTGCCTGACTGACTGAGCGAGTGAGTGAAATGGGAAGCGAATGAAAGAGTGCGAAAGCGAAAGAGAGACAGAGAGAGAATATGACAAAGG
>NC_061825.1:43724078-43739078 GCF_019202785.1 Penaeus chinensis | reverse complement strand
GAGAGAGAGAGAGAGAGAGAGAGAGAGAGAGAGAGAGAGAGAGAGAGAGAGAGAGAGAGAGAGAGAGAGAGAAGAGAGAGAAAGAGAAAAAGAGAGAGAGAACAGGAGAAAACAAAGGGGGAAATGAGATCTACCGTGAATCCTTATTTACTATCAGCGAGTCACGGCGCATAGCCTGAAAAGGAGAAACGTAAATAAAAGAATGAAAAGATGAAACAAAGATAGAGCAACAGAGTTAATAAAATTAACAAAGAAAATAGGATAAAATTGTCAAACATAGAAAGACTAAAAACGGTCTTCGTTTTCTTTTACATTTTGCTCGTGTTTTTCTCTCTTCGTTTCATATCTTTTTACAAGTTTAAATCGGATAATGTTTTGTTCCATTCGTTATTTTTATTTCTGTTTTCAGATTGAACTTTCATTTTAATTATTTCGCCTTGGACTGCTTGGTTATTTTTCTTGCCATTTCTTTTTCGTTGTATTCTTTGGGTTCATAGGTTATTGTCATTATTGCATATTCTGTTTTCCATACTTCCATGGTTCAGCTTTTGATATTTAGGCGTTTTGTTTTATTATTTTATATCTGATCAAATGTGAGTTTATACATTTTATTATCGATATAAACTGACCGGTGGCCAGGGTGATTGTCTTGAACACAGGAAAAGGTAAGCTTGCAGGTGATATTGGCAAACTGCCGATTTCAGAACGGGAATAAAGACTGCCAACACTTGGGCGTGTATGCGCACTTGCGTACACCCCTACAAACATGTACACACGCCCGCATTTTCGCTCTTATACCCACGCCGTCCACACGCACACACACACACACACACACACACACACACACACACACACACACACACACACACACACACACACACACACACATACTACTTGTTTTTTAAGGGTCAGAGCATATGTATATGTGTGTGTGTGTGTGTGTGTGTGTGTGTGTATGCATATATGCATATATGCATATATACATATAAATGTGCATGTATGTATGTATACTGTAGCAATACCGCATTTATGATTTTATTATTCGTTTATGCCCAATAACAATATTTATTTATTTTCAAAGAGTGATGTTTGACGTTCTGTCGCTATCAGTAAATCACGTCATTAGCTCATGGAGAATTATGATTGGGATTAATTCCTCTGGGCGAATTACCAGGTAATGATGATGACCGTGAAGGCAGTGTAATGGATAGCTGCGCCCCCCCCCCCCCCCTCTTTTTTTTCTCTCTCTCTGTCACTCTCTCTTTCTCTTTCTCTTTTCCTCTCTCTCTCTCTCTCTCTCTCTCTCTCTCTCTCTCTCTCTCTCTCTCTCTCTCTCTCTCTCTCTCTCTCTCTCTCTCTCTCTCTCCCTCTCCCTCTCCCTCTCCCTCTCCCTCTCATTTTAGAATACCAATGATAAACCCCCCGATTCCCCCCGGAGAGCGTCCCGAGGCGGAGGAGCGCACACGGGGAACGTTCAGAGCCTTTGTCACCCGTCAGCGGCGTCCGCTCAGATCAGCTGGTGGTCCTCCGAAATCCTCTTTTGTGGCGTTTTCATCTCTTTGATTGGCGCTGGTCTAGTTTCTCTTTGGATGGAAAGCAGCTGTTGTTCTTGTTCTCCTTGTTCTGCTTGTTCTGCTTGTTCTAGTTCTTCTCCTTTTCTTCTTTTTAAGTGAGAAATATTCTTTGATGTCGCGAAGGTTTGTGTTTCGGATCAAAGATACGCGTCTTCGGGAGCCTATAGAAAACGTAATGTCCCGTTTTGTTTGTTTTTTTGTTTTTGTTTTTATGTTTTGTTTTGTCTTGCGCTCTCGCTTCTCGGATTACGTGAATGAGTTTTTAATCGACCGGAGAAAGAATACGTTTTCGTTTGTATTATCCTTTTTTTTTCAAACGTTTTTGTTTAACTTCAGGGATGACTTTTGTGTGTGTGTGTGTTTGTGTTGGAGATCAAAGCCTTAAAGAAGGGATTTGGAAGGCGCGTTTTGTCGGGTGTACCTTTACCCTTCGGCGCTTAATTGGTTGTGGGGGCCTTTCGTCGCTAATACGAACTCTAATGCTAATTAATGGCGATAGTAATATTGCATGTAATCAGATCAGTAATATCAATATCTAGCTTGTAACGAAATCGGTCATGGTATTAATTGCTTAATATTACTTAGCATTTGTTTACTCTCTCTCTCTCTCTCTCTCTCTCTCTCTCTCTCTCTCTCTCTATATATATATATATATATATATATATATATTTATATATTATATATGTGTGTATGTATGTATGTATGTATGTATGTATATATGTATATATCTATATATATGTATATGTGTGTATATACATATATATGTATACATATATTCATAAATATATATATATATATACATATATATGTATACATATATACAGATATATGTATATATACATATATATGTATATATGTATCTGCTTTGTTTCTACCTGTCCGATATTTGTTTATTTTTATTCATAAATGTTGAAACACGACTTTGCAATTTCGCTTCTTAACTAACTGTGAGAGCGGGACGGGCCGGAAGCGCGGATGCAGGGTCGGCCAGGCACAAGCAAGAGCGGGTGGGAGATTAGAGGGGAGAAGTGAGGGGAGGAGGGGAAGGGGCGCAAGAGAGGGGATTAGGGAGAAGTGGGGTGACGGGGGAGGGGAGGAGGGGCAGGGAAGGGAAGGGGGTTCTGCCGTCATATAAAAGTTTTCGCGACACGAAGTTGGCGTGGTTCAAAGTTGCGACCACGGGGCCACACCGGGCTAACTTTAATCTGGTATAAAACCTACTTTCTCCTTCAGAACGGTGGAATTTTTACATATCACTGACCTCTCCCCCCCCCCCCTCCCCCTTCTCTTCTTCTTCTAAGGCCTCCATTCTTCTCTCTTCCCTCTCTCTATTCTCCACTCTCCTCTCTCCTTTTCTTTCTCTTTCTCTTCCCCTTCCACATGTCTTCCCCATTCTTCCTTCTCCCTTTCCCCCTCTTAAATCCAATGTTCTTTTTCCTCTACCCCTTCCTCTTTCCATTCTCTTTCTCTCTTCTTTATACCTTGTAGTTTCTCCATCCCCTTCTTTTCCATTCATTCTCTTTCTCTCCCTCCTTCCCCCTCCATTATCTTTCTCTTCCCCTCACTCTACCCTTCTCTGTCCTTCCCTCCTCTCTTCCTTCCCCTCCTCTCTTCCTTCCCCTCCTCTCTTCCTTCCCCTCCTCTCTTCCTTCCCCTCCTCTCTTCCTTCCACTCCTCTCTTCCTTCCCCTCCTCTCTTCCTTCCCCTCCTCTCTTCCTTCCCCTCCTCTCTTCCTTCCCCTCCTCTCTTCCTTCCCCTCCTCTCTTCCTTCCACTCCTCTCTTCCTTCCCCTCCTCTCTTCCTTCCCCTCCTCTCTTCCTTCCCCTCCTCTCTTCCTTCCCCTCCTCTCTTCCTTCCCCTCCTCTCTTCCTTCCACTCCTCTCTTCCTTCCCCTCCTCTCTTCCTTCCCCTCCTCTCTTCCTTCCCCTCCTCTCTTCCTTCCCTCCTCTCTTCCTTCCCCTCCTCTCTTCCTTCCCCTCCTCTCTTCCTTCCCCTCCTCTCTTCCTTCCCCTCCTCTCTTCCTTCCCCTCCTCTCTTCCTTCCACTCCTCTCTTCCTTCCCCTCCTCTCTTCCTTCCCCTCCTCTCTTCCTTCCCCTCCTCTCTTCCTTCCCCTCCTCTCTTCCTTCCCCTCCTCTCTTCCTTCTCCTTCTCCCTTCCACTCCTGCTTGGCCCCTCGGTACAACTTAGGAGGTCACAGTAGGGGTTTTCGCCTTATTATCCTTCAGCTTTCCGATTGTTGCAGGTATGTGTGTGCGTGTGCGTGTGCCTGCGCGTGCGTGCATGTCTAAGTGTGTGTATATATGTATATATATATATATATATATATATATTTATATATATATATATTATATATATGTATGTGTATGTATGCATATGTATGTATTAGTATGTGTGCATGTATGTATGCATTAATATGTGTGCATGTATGTATGTATGAATTTACGTATGGTCATCTCTCTCTCTCTCTCTCTCTCTCTCTCTCTCTCTCTCTCTCTCTCTCTCTCTCTCTCTCTCTCTCTCTCTCTCTCTCTCTCTCTCTCTCTCTCTCTCTCTCTCTCTCTCTCTCTCTCTCTCTCTCTCTCTCTCTCTCTCTCTCTCTCTCTCTCTCTCTCTCTTTCTCTCTGTTTTCCTCTCTTTTTCTCTCTCTTTCTCTCTCTCTCTCTCTTCTCTCTGTTTTCCTCTCTTTTCTCTCTCTTCTCTCTCTTTCTCTCTCTCTCTCTCTCTCTCTCTCTCTCTCTCTCTCTCTCTCTCTCTCTCTCTCTCTCTCTCTCTCTCTCTCTCTCTCTCTGCCTCTCTCTCTCTCTCTCTCTCTCCCTCTCTCCCTCTCTCCCTCCCTCCCCCTCCCCACACGGCATAGGTAGAAGTACATCTATTACGAATAACATTTAATAAAGCTTCAGTAAATTACTTCCACCCAAACTAACACTCGCAAACATCTTAATATCCCTAAAAACACCCCCCCCCCTCCCCCAACCTTCCCTTTTCCCCTCCTTCCCCTACCCCAATCTCCTCCCCCCCTCCTCTCGTGCCTCCCTCCCCCCCCCCCCGCATTATCGTTCCCCTGGGAGAATTTATTCGGCCGAGATCTATTAAGGTATTTTGATTACATTACCATGTTTATTGATATTTGTTCATTCGTTTCTCTCTTTCGCCACTTCGCTCATTCATTCATCCATGCGTCGTGTACAGAAAGAGACGAGAAGGGGTGTGGCACAACAACAAAAACAACGAAAACAACAGCAATAACAAAAAGAATCCACGCTTTGGAAGCTCCCCCTCCGGATTTATTATTCCCCGGGGAAAATTCATTCAACCGAGATAAATGTTTTCTCATTAAACTTCTCGATTTGTTGATGTTTGTTTATTCGTTCCTCCATTCGCCAATTCATCCAGTCGTCCGTCCATAGATTATGTGAAGAAAGAAAGTGATAATGCTTTGGATTGATCAACAACAACGGAAACAGACTCTACTGCTTTTGAATCCTTTTCTCCCATTCACTTATACGTTCATTCCTTCGTTCATGAATTGCCTAACTAAACGATGACGTTTTAAATTGGACAACCAAAAACAACAACAAAAATAGTCTCACCGCTTTTGAACTCCCCTTCCTTCATTCACTGATTCCCTCATTTCCTCGTCTATACTGTATCTAAATATAAAGAAAGAAATTATAACTTTAAGAGAACACGAGAGAGAGAGAGAGAGAGAGAGAGAGAGAGAGAGAGAGAGAGAGAGAGAGAGAGAGAGAGAGAAGAGAGAGAGAGAGAGAGAGAGAAAGAGAAAGAGAAAGAGAGAGGGAGAGGGAGAGGGAGAGGGAGAGGGAGAGGGAGAGGGAGAGGGAGAGGGAGAGGGAGATAAAGAGAAAGAGAAAGAGAAAGAGAAAGAGAGAGGGAGAGATAAAGAAAGAGAGAGAAAAAGAGAGGAAAAGAGAAAAAGAGAGAGAAAGAGAGAGAGAAAGAGAGAGAAAGAGAGAAAGAGAGAGAGAGAGAGAGAGAGAGAAAGTGAAAGGGACCCGCCGCTGTTGAGCTAATACAGAGAACTACGTCAGGCTGTGCTTCAAGTGGATAGGCCGGCGACAGCGAGCGGGTCGTCGTATTTGAAGCGAGAGAGACAGCGCCTGTGTTGGAGGCTTTTCACTTGCATCTCTTGAATGTTGTTGCCGCTTGGGGGAAGCCGTGGCGGTCGTTGGGGTTCGTTGGGCGCGTGGTGGGAGGGAGGGAGGGAGGAAGAGAAAGTGGGAGGGAGGGAGGGAGGGAAGAAATAATAATAATAATAATAATAATAATAATAATAATAATAATAATAATAATTTAGTTTGATTCCATTTGTTACAATGGATATTCTTGGTGTGACATACTGTCTGTTTCATTTTGCTTCTAAACTATCCCCTGTGTGCAAGGAATGGCCGGGGTTACCATCCGCTGGCGGCGAGGGATTTGAACGCAGGTCAGCAAGATTGCTAGACGAGATCGCTACCGCTGGCCTGCACAGCACAGGAAGGAGAGAGGGGGGAAGAAAAGGTGGGAAGGAAGGATGAAGAGAAGGTGGGAGGGAAGGAGGGCGGGCGGGAGGGAGAGGGAGTGAGTGAGTGAGAGAGACAGAGATAGAGGCAGCCGGATAAACAAGCAGACAAGCAGACGGCCACGGATGCACCCTGAGGGCGGGCGAGTGTGCAGGGGGCATTTTGCCGACCGCCCGCCCGTCCCTCCAGCCTGACATCATTACATCGGCAGCGAAAGGGCGTTGAGGGGGTGGGGTGGGTGAGGAAGTGATGTGTAATTAGGGAAGGGTAACGATCCCGCAAGGACTCGCGCAGGCCGCCGTTGAGGACACTAACGACCGCCATAACACGCGGCGGCGGCGAGGTGTCTGTGCGGCACTTAGGGGGTTCCCTCGAGTCCACGTTAGAGGGATTCTTGGGAAGTCTCGGCGAGTTGTACGTCCTTTAGGGGAGAGATGATTGGCCGGATATCAGGCAGGAGGAGTTTTTTTTAAGATACTAATTTATATTTTTGGTATTATCCGGTTATTTTCTTTCTTTTTTTCCCGGTTTTTCCTTTTCTTCCTTTCTTCATTGATGTGATTTAACGGTTTGCTGTTGTTTCCCCTTTTATATTTTCTCCTTGCTCCTTTCTCCTTGTCTCTACCAGATTACTTAATTAATATATAATAGACAAAGCAGCATTCTCCAACTCCACAAGAGCTTTAGTCGCCCCAAGTGGTAAAGTAACTTAGTCTCCTCACTTACTCACTTGTGGTCACTTCGCAGAGCACTTCAACGCTGCTTATGACCCCCACCCCAGTCCGTGTCGCTTTTCCCCAGCGTCAGATAAGGCCACTTCACACGTTTGACCCTCGGCCGTGACCCAGGCCCTCTCAAGACTTCGCGCGCACGCTTAAGCCGCCATGTTTCATCTGTTGGCCAAGTGCCCCGTGTCCTGTCCTTTCGCGTACTTCACATATCAGATTTTAGTATCGTGTTTCTGTAAATCTTTGGCTACAAACGTAAATACTTTCTCTCTCTCCGCCCTCTCTCTCTCTCTCTCTCTCTCTCTCTCTCTCTCTCTCTCTCTCTCTCTCTCTCTCTCTCTCTCTCTCTCTCTCTCTCTCTCTCTCTGTTATTATATTTATCTAATCACGCTACTTATCTATCAGTCTATCTCCCTCGCTCTCTCCGTCTCCCTCTTCTCTAGCCTCCCCTCTTCCTCCTTTTCCCAATGCACTCCCTTCTCCCTCTGTCCTTCCATCTCCATCTCTATCTCCATCTCTCTGTCTGCCTGTCTTTTGCCCTTAATGCTGTCTGAACGTTTTTCTTTCGTTTCCAGTTTGATGGTGATTTGTTGTCGTCGTCTCCAGAATTTGAATTTAATGTACTCGAAATTTTCCTCGTTAATGAGAATAAAGGAGATGGAAGGTTTCTGTGAAGGTTTTGGAGTCCTGTTCGACTTTTCCTGTGACTCTGTCTGTCTCTACTGAGGTCTTTCTGTGTCTTCGTCTTTTTTGTGTTTAGTTTCCTTTGTTTTGTTTCCGCTGGATTTACCGCTGTCTCTTGTTTTTCTCCTTTTTATCCTCTTAACGTTTTTTTCTTTTTTCTGTTTCTTATTTCTCTCTCTCTTGTCTCTTTCTCTCCTCTTCTTTACTTTGTCTGTCTTTCCCCTTTGTTGTCTCTGTGTGCCCCCGCTCTCTCTCTCTCTCTCTCTCTCTCTCTCTCTCTCTCTCTCTCTCTCTCTCTCTCTCTCTCTCTCTCTCTCTCTCTCTCTCTCTCTCTCTCACTCTCGATATCTCTTTCTTTCTCTTTCTCTCACTCTCGATTTCTCTCTCTCTCTCTCTTTCTCCCCGGTGTTCTGTGTGGTTGCAATTCAGAAAGAATAAACCCAATGTTTGTAGTTGAAAAATACATGAGCTTACTCGATTCCATGTACAAAGGTGTGTGTGTGAATAACCAAGATGAAAGTGTGTGTGTGTGTGTATGTGTGTGTGTGTGTGTGTGTGTGTGTGTGTGTGTGTGTGTGTGTGTGTGTGTGTGCGTGTGTGTGTGTTCCTGTCTGTGTGGGTGCGCGCGTGCGTGCGTGGGGAAGGGGGGGTTCGTGTGCGCGTTCGTGTCTATAGATACGGTGATGCGCTCGTGTATACTTGAGCGAATTAGTGCAAGGATATAATCTCTATGTTGAAAATCAGTCATTATAAAAAGGGGTTGGGCGTGAGGAGAGGGGGGTAGGAGGAAAGAAGCGGAAAGGGGAGGGAGTGAAGTGCAAGGGAGGGGAGAAGGGGGGGAAGTCGAAGAGGGGCAGAAGAAAGCGAAGGAGAGGGGAAATAAGGGAAGGACGAGAAAGAGGGAGCGAGACAGCGAGAGCGAGGCGGCGACGGCAGGCGGGTCGGAGTCATTACCGTAATGCAAGTGTTGAGGCAGCGGGACGTGCCTATAGAACGCGGCGCCCTCTTCTTCCCTCGCTGACTGACGGCTACTTGACTCCGTAATTACTGCTCCACCTGCTGATCGCGTCACTTAGTCGGTCTTTTGGAGTTTTTCGTTCACTTGGTGCGGGAGTAAGAGCGCATCGGGAGTGGCTGCGTTGATCTTCGCGAGTAGATGGCTGTGGAGTTTATCGCAGGATTGAGATAGATATTCAGTTCTCAACACGCTAATGCATGTCGTACCACGCAGCACAACACCAGGTCGCACGCCACACAAAACCTCACAACACATCACACTACACCGCACATACGATGCCACACGACGCACATCACACTCCACCCCACCACACTACACTACACCACACCACACCACACCACACCACACCACACCATACCACACTACACTACACTACACCACACCACACCATACCACACTACACTACACCACACCACACCACACCACACCATACCACAGCATACCACAGCACACTACACTACACCCCATCCCACCCCACCACACCCCCACACGACGCAGGTGATGGAAGAGGAACCTCCCACTCAATAGCAGGTCTGCCTCGACGTCGCCTCCAGGTCCGCCGCCCTAATTGTAGTGAGCCTTCCTCGACGTTAGCATCTCTGTGTTGCGGGATGCCGGCGCTCGGAACGACTTACTTCTCCGAGTGCATTAAGGCGTCTTGGGAGGGAGGGAGGGAGGGAGGGAGGGAGGGAAGGGTGGGTAAGTAGGTAGGTGGGTGGGAAGGAGGGAGGGAGAGAGGGAGTGAGGGTGCATGGATGGGTGGGTGGGTGAGTGGGTAGGGGGTGGGTGGGTGGGTGGGTGGGTGGGTGGGTGGGTGGGAAGGAGGGAGGGAGAGAGGGAGTGAGGGTGCATGGATGGGTGGGTGGGTGAGTAGGTAGGTGGGTGGGTGAGTGGGTGGGTGGGAAGGAGGGAAGGAGAGTGGGAGAGAGGTTGGGTGGGAGGGAGAAAGGGAGGAGGGGAATGAGTCAGAGGGAGGGTAAGAGTGGAAGAAACCGAAAGACACACAGACGGACAGATAGATGGATAGATAGGAAGAAATACTTAATAAAGGGGATTGAACAGGCAGACAGATTAACAGACAGACAAAAAATATATAAGTAAAAAAAGAAGTAAAGGTAAACGCGACATCAACGGATAGACGGACAGACACGTACATTTGAGCAAACAAACAAACAAACTGGAAAGGTGGTGGACAATACGACGAAGTGAACGCAGGCCGATAGACCGAACGTAAAAGAAGAGACAGACGGACACAGACGGACTATGTAAACGAGAGCCCCATATAGTACCAAGGAAATCATTGCGGTCAGAGAGCAGTGTTGCAACATCCATCGCCCGTAATTAACAACGCCAACCGAAAAAAAACGGCAAAGATCATCAGGTGCGTTGCCACATCATCGCTCTTTTTCGTAGTTTTTGTTTTTACTCCCCATTTTTTTTTTTTCCTTTTTTCTTGTGTATTGGGCCAAGTCTTTACGATCCGTTGGCGGCAAATACACCCGTTTATGGAAGGGAAATCTAATACCCCGATACGTAAGGCTCTGTGTCAACATCATAACAGCGAAGAAGGCGAGAGGCGAGATAAATGGAAAGGGAAGAAGGGCGGAAATGATAAAAGCATAAATAAGGAACGGCACAAGGGAGAGAGAGAGAGAGAGAGAGAAAGAGAAATGACGACGTATGTTTCACCACATGTACGCATTTAAGTGAAAGGAAAGCTTTACGGAGAGAGAGTGAGAGAGAGAGAGAGAGAGAGAGAGAGAGAGAGAGAGAGAGAGAGAGAGAGAGAGAGAGAGAGAGAGAGAGAGAGAGAGAGAGAGAGAGGAAGGACGCCGTGGATGTGAGGATGGAATAATAAAGAGAAAGTGAGAGGGAAGAGCGAAGGGAACGAACAATATTGACCAAAACTGGTAATAACAGGAGAAAGGGGGCGAGTCGGAAAAAAGGAATAAAATATAGAACTAGAAGATGAAAAATAAAACTTGTGGAGATTGAAAAATACCTCAGAGAGGGTCTGGAAGGCGAAATATTGTCGTACAGAGAGAGGGAGAGAGAGAGAGCGAGAGCGAGAGCGAGAGAGAGAGCGAGAGAGTGCAAGAGAGAGCAGGAGAGAGCAGGTGAGAGCAGGAGAGAGCAGGAGAGAGCGAGAGAAAGAAAGAGAAAGAGAAAAAAAGAGAAAAAAAGAGAAAGAAAGAGAGAGAGAAAGAAAGAGAAAGAAAGAGAGAGAAAGAAAGAGAAAGAGAGAGAGAGAGAGAGAGTGAGAGTGAGAGTGAGAGTGAGAGTGAGAGTGAGAGTGAGAGTGAGAGTGAGAGAGAGAGAGAGAGAGAGAGAGAGAGAGAGAGAGAGAGAGAGAGAGAGAGAGAGAGAGAGAGAGAGAGAAGAAGGAAAGAAACGGGGTATTTGACAGTGCCGTTCAAAAGTGTTCTCATATGAAACATCAGTGAGAGGAATTCCGGTTGTGTTTGGTTGAGATTGGCGCAGCAGACGGAGAGTGGAGAGTGATAGAGGTTACCACAGTGATAGAGAGCGAAAGAGCTTTTGGAGATAGAAGAGAAGAAATAAAAGAAAGAAAGGAAGAGAGAGAGCCGTATGTGTGAGAGGGATTAGGTACAGTAGCAGAGGATCTACGTTTGTGATACACAGTTTTTTTTTTCTTTTTTCTTTTTTTCTTTTTTTACTTTTTGTCTTTTTTCGTTTTTTTTTCCCCCTTCAGAATTGTGACGGATTTTAGTTGATGGCGCTCGTCGTTTCTGAGAACTGGTTCGGGAGGAAAAATACTATAGCGGTGTGGGTTTTGCAGTAGAGTTAGAATGTTTATTGGTTGCCATGGTTACCAGACAGGATGTAGGGAGTCTGTGGCATCGCTTATTGCGATCATTTTGCTTCATTGTCGGTTTGAACAGGAGTCGGCGTCTTTTGGCATCTCGCTGCTTCCTCTGAACACGAACTGTAGAGATTGGTAGCCGTGCATCACGTGAGGTGCGGTTATCAGTGGTCCTTAGAATATAAACATTTAACCAAAACAAAATTGAGGGATAATTTGCGACTTTTTTGGTATTTTCTTTAGTGTAATTGCAAGAAAACATTTCATTAAAAAGTAAAGAAGGAGTGGAAATTGTCGCCTCTGAATGGTCATATATAACAAACTGCAAAATTAAGATCATTATAAAAAGTAGGCTTGATTAATTAAAACAAAGCCGTAAAATATGGAAGATGTAACTCAAAAACTGCCCGAAATTCAAGCCTTGATACCTTGTTAGTCATTCGAATATTTGATTACATTAATTGCCAGGTAATGAATTTGATTTGATTTTTGGCTTAGACTCACATGGAGCTTCTATGCACTCTGTGACCCTGTCCAGGAAGTCAGCGTCTCAGCTTAACATGTACTGATTTTTTTTTTTTTTTCTCGAAATGAAGATGCACTTGTCAGGTTGGTAACGAATGATGACAGGTTGACAAACTGGTGAAGATGATTATTCGATAATTGACAGGTTGCTGATAATGATTTGATAATTGACAGGTTGCTAATGATAATTATCTAGAAATACAAAAATGTTTATTCGTGATTCGTTCGGCTGATTATCACCAATCTCTCGAGCGAATATAGGAAAATCACGTGTCTCGTGTCTCGCATTCCGTGTGTGTGTGTGTGTGTGTGTGTGTGTGTGCGTGTGTGTGCGTGCGTGTGTGTGCGTGCGTGTGTGTGCGTGCGTGCGTGTGCGTGTGCGCACTAGCATTTATGTTTTTAAGTATGAGCTTGTTTGTATAAACGTCTATATAAATGGGTGTACGTTTTCTGTGCGTGTGTGGCAAGAGGATGGCATGCACATGTAAATGCAAATACCTATGTGCGTGTCTCCCTCCTTTGGCGAAGGGCGTGTGCATTCTCTTCCGTGCTTGCGTGCATCTATTGCCTCACCTTTGACCGCATAATAGACTCAGTGTCTTGTGGCGTGCAAAACCAATAACACGGGCATATAGTTGCAACGACGTGATAATTATGTTGTTAAAATATCGTTGGACGAATTTTTTGTTTGTGGAATTGCTTTCATGTATACCTCTATATGTATATGCATAAATAGAGAAATGTGTGTGTGTGTGTGTGTGTGTGTGTGTGTATGTGTGTGTGTGTGCACGTGTGCGTGGGTGAGCATTTTCATTGATTTGTGTGAGTGAGGACGTGGCTCATAAAACAGCTCAGTCATTATCCTCCTTCTTTCTATCAAGTAATCTTTTTCTTGCTGTATTTCGACCTCATGCATCTTCCTCGGAGACGTCCCTTCTCTCTTTCTCTCTCTCACGCCTCATCATCCTCATTCCACACACCTCCGCGCACCCCATAGTGATGTAGGCCTGCTGTTGACGTCGCTGTGCTTACTTCTTTAAGACCGCTGTATCTCATTTTCTTCACTCGGAGTTTTGGTATTGGTGAGGTTTCAGTATAAACGGGAATCGTTTTGTATGTTGTGATTCTTTTTCGTGATTGATAATTCCTTATATTAGCAGCGGTTTTTTTTTTTTTTTTTTTTTCTGACGGTCTGTATGTTCTCTTTACATCTCATTATCATTATATTTCAATCACAACCTCACTATTGACATATTCCCTTCCTCCCTTATTATCATTATATTCGTTCATACCTCATTATTGGCATACTCCCCTTACATCCTATGGTCATCATATTTCACTCACATATCATCAGCATATTTCCTTTCCCACCATATTATCATTATATTTCACACACACCTCACTCTTCGACATCTCACCTTTTTTTTTTTTTTTTTAGCATTGCCATCAGTGTCGCCTCAGCATCATCATCATTATCACCATACCCCACACTCCCGCTCCCTCCCTCCCATCTCCCTCCCTGCCTCCCTCCCTCCCTCACTTTTTCCCTCCCTGCCTCCCTCCCTCCCTCCCTTCTTCCCTCCTTGCCTCCCTCCCACCTCCCTCCTTCCCACCCTGCTTCCCTCCCACGTCCCTCCTTCCCTCCCTTCCCTCCCTCCTCCCTCCCTCCCTTCCTCCCTCACTAGTTCCCTTTCTCCCTCTCGCATCCCTCCCTCATAATGGAGCCGAGTTTCTTTTTATTTAATGTCCAGTCTTGACCTCATATTTCCACCTATTTTATCACGCCGTCTTTATCACTGTTCCATTATCATCACTCATTTCTTTACACTTCCTGGTCCTTCCGGTGCACTGGAGTCGCGTGGTTTCTCATTTGTGTTGCTTCATTATTTATTTCTGCTTTGTCTGTTTCTTTTTATACGATTGTCTCTTGGATTGGTCTTTTGTTGTTGTTGTTGTTGTTGTTGTTATATCCCTTATAGCTTTCTGTGGTCTTTACTTTTCTTTTTATCTCGTATCTTTCTTTCCGTTTATATATATTTTTTTTTATCGCATCTTCTATCTTTTTCCTTTTCCCTCTCCACCCTCTTTCCTTTCACCCCTATCACCATCTCCTCTTTATTCTCTTTTCTGCTTCACATTCTCGGCCGGCATTGTTTTCTACTTATTGCTATTCCCCTGTTCTGTTTTTTTTTTTTTTTTATCTTTTCCGTTCTCTTTCTTTTCCCCTTTCTTTGCTATCCCGTTTCCTTTATTCATCATTCTTTCACTCCCTTAATTTTGAGCTATATTTTTTACAATTTTCTCCTCCTCCTCTTCCATTATTTTCCTTCTCCTGTTCCTATTCTCAATTTCCTTTTTCTCTCCTGTAGTTCCATCCTTTCGACTCATTCTTCATCACCTCTATCCACCCCTCTTCTCCTTTCTCTCTTCATCTCTTCCTCTATCCTTCTCTCCCTATTTGCATCTTTATCCTGCCTCCTTTATCCCCATTCAGTGCCTACCCCAATCCCCCAGCCCCTCCCTCCCTCTTCCTTATCTACATCCCCTCTTCCCCGCCCTCATCCCTCTCTTCCCTCCTTCTCCCATCCCTATCTCCCTTCATCCACCCCTTCCCTCCCCTCTCTTCTCCTTCCCCTTCCTCTCTCCCCTCCTTCCCCCTCTTTCCTCCTTCCCTCTCTTCCCCCGCTCCCCTCTTCTCCCCTCTCCCTTCCCCTTACCCCCAACCTCCGGGTCATATCTCCGCTCCTCAAGGAAGGAAGGATGAGCCGGGTCGTGAACCTTTCGATGATCTCCTTTCCCCTCCCCCTCCCCCTGCCTCCTCCCCCCCCCACCAAGGTCGTTTTTGAAGCGAAGAGTGAAGAACAACGCGTCTATGGGATTAGCTTTTGTTTGTTTGCGGGGAAGGGGGAGGGGGAGGGGGAGGGGAGACTGAGGGTATTGTTATTATGGGGAGACTGAGGGTATTGTTATTATGGGGAGACTGAGGGTATTGTTATTATCATTATCATCATTAATCAATCATCATCATCACCATCACCATCACCTTCATCACCATCACCACCGCCATCACCGCCACCAAACCACCACGACCATTACCCCAAACTCTTCATCACCGCCGCGCTC
>NC_061825.1:43706578-43711578 GCF_019202785.1 Penaeus chinensis | reverse complement strand
TCGACCGGAGCGACGTCGCACACTGGTCGTAGATCGAGTGTCCGATGTCGGGGCCGGTCTGCAAGGGGCAACTGAAAACCTTTTTTTCTTCGTTTTCAATTTATGGATGGACGTCTGGGCAGCGGCGCCATTGGCTAAATGTATGTACACTGGAACTGCCAGCGCTGTATAGATAGAATGGAAGCACAATTCTTCACAGATGACAAGGAATACTTATACTAGTAATCTTCGCTCAGGCTGATACTCATCGATGATCGGCGATAAAGAGGCAGTAACAGTAGTGACGGCACACCATTATTAAAACTTCATTGATAGGACGCTAAATACCCGAACACAATGCGAATGGTGATTCAACACCACAAACACACTATACCAAGACATGAAAGTGAGTGCATCAGTATATCAACGATCGTTATGCAACACAAGGCATTCTGCAACAGAGCCCGAGGCAACACCAAGCACTTTGCTGCCCGGATCCTATGTCAGCACAGATACAAATACAACACAAAGCACTTTGCAATACGTCCTCGTGGAACACAGAAGACCCTGCAACTCAGAGCCTTATGCAACACAGATCCTTATGCAACAGAGAGCATTCTGCAACACACCGGGGAATAGCAGAGTGTATACGACCTGGAGGATAAAGTTCGACATCATGGTGCAATTTCTTAGAACTTTTATGCAAAGGCATTTGCTATGATACGCTCGTCTGCCTCTTAAGAGCAGATCGCATTAACATAATTCCTCGTTGCTTAGGGAGGGGAGAAGGGGAGAGGGGAGAAGGGGAAGGGCCAAGGGAGAAAGGGCAGGGAGAGTGGGGGCAGGGGGGTCCGTCACAATGGCACCCTCCCTCCCCACCCTTCCCTCCGCCTCCCTCACCCGTCCCCCATTCCCTTCCCCGGCGCGAGGTCGAAAATTAACGAAATGAATAATCTTTCATCAAGTTCGCTGGATGCTGTAGCGGAGCCTCAGCGGCGAGGAGGCTTTGCATGCGCTGACGGCCGGCTTTACGGGGTCCAGCGTCTCGCGTTTGTGTGGCTTTCCCGCCGGAGGCCCGTGCGGCTTCCCGGCGAATGGCACTGGGTGTGGCACTGCCAATAGTACCGAATGTGAGAGAGCAGATTGTGTTAATCCTTTATCGATGATTATTTATTCATTTATTATTATTAGTGTTATTATTAGTAGTATTGGTATTATCATTATTATTATTAGTAGTAGTAGTAGTGTATTAGTATTGTTTTTAGTAATTGTAGTAGTAGTAATAGTACTGTTTTTATTATTATTGTTATTGTTATTATCAGTAATATATATAATCTTCATCAGTATTATTGTCATTATAACAATTTGATGGCCTTTCATTCTTTGTTTCTACATTAATTTTGGGGAACTTATTCACACAAAAGAAGCCCAATTCGAGGAGAATATACACCGCTGTGCAAGGCTTGCTAAATGAATGCAGATGTAGCAGCACGCGTTGCCCGAGTGATTGGCTGCAACTTTGCAAACTTGAATCGTTAGCGCGATCGCGTCGGCGGGAACAGCCGAGCTTTAACGCAAACTTCATTCCGAGCCTCGTCGTCGTCATCGTCGCCTTGCTGACACGCCATTCACACTCCTCCCCTCCTTTCCCCCTCCTTTCCCCTTCCCCTCCGTTCCCCTCCCCCCTCCTCTGTCCTTCCCCATCCTCTCACTTCGCCCACCTCTCCCTCCTCCCTTCCTCTCCCTTTCCCTCTTCTCTTCCCCCTCCTCTACACTTCCCCTTTCCTCTTTCATCCCACCTCCTCTCTCTTCCCCCTTCCTCTCTTCTTCTCCTCTCCTCTCCTCTCCTCTTCTCTCTCCTCTCCACTTCCCCCTTCTCTCCCCTTCTTCCTCCTCTTCATCCTTCCTATCCCCCTCCTCTCCTCTTCCCCCTCCTCTCCTCACCTCATATTCCCCTTACATCCCCTTCCCTTGCTTTTGCATTTCCCCCTCCCCGTCGTCCGACCCCCCCCCCCTCTTCTCCCCTGTAAAGTCGCATTCACTCCCTCTATATTCTTAATAGTCTTTTCACATTTTTTTCCCTCTCACATTCTTCTTTCGTCTTATTCACACTCTCTTATTCCCTTCTTCGACTCCACACTCTCGCCTTTACCACGCCACCCTCCCTATTCCTTTGAAATTTGTCCTTCCTCTCCTGCCTCTTTGAAATTTACACTACCCCCCCCCCCCCTATTCATTAACACTCCCCCTTAAAAGTCACAATCCCCCTCTCTGCAAATTCACCCCCCTTGAAAGGTATTTACCCCTCCCCCCCCCCCACCTTCAGATCATATACTCCCCCATGAAATTCGCATTCGCACTCCCTTCCTCTCCCCTTGAAATTCACTCTCCCCTGTCACGCCCCATGAAATTCGCACTCCCCTCTCACTTCCCATGAAATTCGCACTCCCCTCTCACTTCCCATGAAATTCGCACTCCCCTCTCACTTCCCATGAAATTCGCATTCCCTTCCGCTCCCCATGAAATTTGCTCTCCCCTCTCACTTCCCATGAAATTCGCAGTCCCCTCTCACTTCCCATGAAATTCGCACTCCCCTCTCACTTCCCATGAAATTCGCTCTCCCCGCGTCGGTACCGCGGGTAATCCTGTCGGAGATGAGAGCTTCCGGCATCTCTGTGTTCATCGCAACACCGGCCGCTTCTCGCTCCCGCCTCGTCCCTGATTGCCGCCGGATCGTACCTGCTAAGACTTCCCCAGGACGATCCTTCTCTCTCTCTCTCTCTTTCCCTTTCTCTTTCTCTTTCTCTTTCTTTTTTTATTTCTTTTTCCCTTTCTCTTTCTCTTTCTCTTTCTCTTTCTCTTTCCCTTTCTCTTTCCCTTTCTCTCTCACTTTCTCTCTCTCATTCTACCTCTCTCATTCTCTCTCTCTCATTTCTCTCTCTCTCATTCTCTCTCTCTCTCTCTCTCTCTCTTCTCTCTCTCTTCTCTCTCTCTCTACATCTTCTCTACTCTCTCTCTCTCTCTTCTCTCTTTTCTTCCCCTTTCCCCCCTTCCCTTTCCCCCCCTCTTTTTCTTTTTCTCTTCCCCTTTCTCTCCCCTTTCTTTTCCCTTCCTTCCTTTTCTCTCCCCTTTCCCAAAATTCCCCTTTCTTTTCTCTCCTCTCTCTCACTCCCCTCCCCCTTCTTTTTTCCCCCCCTTTCCCCCCCCTCCTCTTTTCCTCCCTTTTTCTTTTCTTTTTTTTTTTTTTTTTTTTTTTTTTTTTTTTTTTTTTTTTTTTTTTTTTTTTTTTTTTTTTTTTTTTTTTTTTTTCTCTCTTTTTTTTTTTTTTTTTTTTTTTTTTTTTCTTTTTTCTTCTTTTTTTTTTTTTTTTTTTTTTTTTTTTTTTTTTTTTTTTTTTTTTTTTTTCTTTTTTTTTCTCTTTTCTTTTTTCTTTTCTTTTTTTTTTTTTTTTTCTTTCTTTTTTCCTTTTCTCTTTCCCTTTTTTTTTTTCTTTTCTTTTCCTTTCTCTTTTCCTTTTCTTTCTCTTTTCCCTTTCCTCCCCCCCCCCCTTCTCCCCCCTCCCTCTCTCATTCCTCCCCCCATTCTCTTCTTTCCCCTTCTCCCCTTCCAAATTTTCTCCCCTCATTTCCCTTCCCAACCCCCCCCCCCTCCTCCTCCTCCTTCCCCCCCTTTCTCTTTCCCTTTCCTTTTTTTTTCTTTTTTTTTCCTTTCCTTTCCCCTTTCCCTTTCCCCCCTCTCTTTCCCCTTTCTTTTTCTTTCTTTTTCTCTTTCTCCCCCTTTTTTTTTTTCTCCTTTTCCTTTTTTTCTTCTTTTTTTTCTCTTTTTCCCCTTTTTTTTTTTTTTTTTTTTTTTCTTTTTTCCCTTTCTTTTTTCTCTTTTTTTTTTTTTTTTTCCCTACCCTCTTTTCCCACTCACTTTCCCTCCCCCTCTTCCACTTGCATTCCCATTATTACTCCCACTCCCTCCCACCTCTCCCACTCCCACTCCCACTCCACTCCCTTTCACTCTCCCACTCCCTCCCCCGCATTTTACCCCTTCCTGCACAATGTCCTTCCCCTTCACGGCAGTTTCCTCAGTGTCCTTCCGGTGTCCTGTCGGCGTCCTCCCGGTGTCCTTTCGAGGGTTCCGTATGTCCCTCCATTGCCATCCTCGTCCCCGCAGTGGGGCCTCTATGGCCCGGGGCAGGCGCAACGGGGGAAATTTGAATACAAGTTGTTAGCGGTTATTTTCGGGGCGTCGGGGGCCGTTGTATATTATTTTTCCACTTTCCCATCCCCCCTTCCCTCTGCAAATTTCCCCTTTGCTGGTTCCCTCCCTCGCGTCCCTGATTTCCCTCCCCTTTCGCCTCTTTCCCTCCCCCTCCTACCTTTCCCCCAACCTCCTTTCCCACCTTTCCCTTGCCCCCTCCTCCTCCTCCTCCTCTCTCCTATTTCCCCCCCATCCTCTTCCCCTCTTTTCCTCCTTCCCTTCCCCCCTTGCCCCCCCCCCCTTTTGCAACATGGCCCAACACCGCCGCAATCATGTTGTTGATTTGTTTATTTTCCCGCAGACGGCCGTACCCTCCCGGTGACGGACACACGCCCGCCGTTGGAGTTAAAAAAATGGAGTTTTAAATGGAATTCGAATTGCGGATTTGTTGGGGAAAAAGCGGATTAAAAAATGGCTTAATGGTGTGGCTTAAATATGCGGATGTACTCTTTAACGATTGAATGATGGGGGTTCGGGTCGTGAATGCAACGTTGATGAGGGAGGGAGGGAAGAGGTGGTTGGGGAGGAGGGTGGATGGGGGGATGGGTTTATGGATGGATGGATGGGTGGGTGGGTGGGTGGGTGGGTGGGTGGGTGGGTGGGTGGGTCGGTGGAGGGAGGCAATAAGAGAGAGAGAAGGAGGGAGGCAAGGAGAGAGAGGAGGAGGAGGGAGGCAAGAAGAGAGAGAGGAGGAGGGAGGCAAGAAGAGAGAGAGGAGGAGGGAGGCAAGAAGAGAGAGAGGCGGAAGGCAAGAAGAGGGAGAGGAGGAGGGA
>NC_061825.1:43696578-43701578 GCF_019202785.1 Penaeus chinensis | reverse complement strand
TCCCCCCTCCCTTCTCCCTCCTCCCTCCTTTCTCCTCATTCTCCCTGCTTCCTTTCCTCTCCCTTCCCCCTGCCCTACCTTACCTCTTCTCCCTCTCCTTCCTTTCTACCTTCCCCCCAACCCCTATCCCTTCTCCCTTCCCATTCTCTCTTCTCCCTTTTCCCGTTCTCCTATCTCCCTTCCCCCTCTCTCTTCTCCCTTTTCCCGTTCTCCTATCTCCCTTCCCCCTCTCTCTTCTCCCTTTTCCCGTTCTCCTATCTCCCTTCCCCCTCTCTCTTCTCCCTTTTCCCGTTCTCCTATCTCCCTTCCCCCTTCCCCCAGCGCGGAGGCTCTTGGCACCCTCGCCCTCCCCATTAGTCACTCTCTAAATATGCCCCTGTCCCCTACCCCGTCAATCACGAAGCCACAGCAGCGGGAACCCCTTTCGCCGCCCTCCCCTCCCCCCCTTTCAACCCCTCTTCAACCCTCAGGCGTGTTATCTTCCATACCCCTTACCCCCCTCCCCCCGCCTCTTCCGCACCCCAAGGCCCCGACCCCCTGCCGCCTTACCCCTTACCCATCGCTCCTTACCCATCCTGCTCCCTTTACCCTCTTCCTATTTTACCTAAGGCAGGTTCCCTTTGTGGCGTGTCTGTCTGTGCGTGCGGAGAGGGGATAGGGGGGGGGGGGGAAGGCTATGGATTTTTTATGTGGATGGAGTGGATGGGTTTGGTTCTATGTGGACGTGTGGCTTTTTTTCCCCTTATTTATTATTTGAGATGATTAAGGTGTGTTTTGTACAAGCTTTTTCTTTGGTTTCCATGTTGGCTGTCTTGTGTTGGCTGTAATGCGGGAAGTCTCTTTTTTAATATGGGTTATTATGTGGATTTGAATGTGTTAGTTTGTGGGTTTAGATGGGGGTTAGTGTGTGTGTGTTTTAATGCGGATTTGTGTGCGGGTTTCAGTGTGGACTACTGTGTGGGTTTTAGTGCGGGGCAGTGTGAGGTTTGAATGTGGATTTCAGTCTGGGTTTTTGTTCTGGTTTTTATATCAGCTTGTCTGTTTTTGCAGTTGGTTAGTGTGCCATTTTTTACATTGAGTGGGCGAGTTTTTTCAGGTGGTTCTGGCATGGGTTTCTGTGGGCGGGTATTTTTTTTCCTGTAGGGACCGGAACTTAAAGAGGAGACGGAGACACTAGACAGAAGTATTTCTACGTATTTACAACGCCAAAAAAAGGCGCTAGAAAATAGGAGAAAAAACCGAAAACGCAGATCAGTTTAAACAAGCCAGGAATTCCGAGGAAGACATTAGTTCATTAGAAAGACTGAAAACACGGGAACTAACAGAAGACTTTTGCACCGAGGACCGTCAGCAGGAGAGCGGGGAGGGGCACGGGGAAGGGGAGGGTCTGTAGACGGTAGGAGGGAAGGGGGGAGGGGAGAGGAGGAGGAGGTTTGAAGGGGAGGGACAGAGGGTAGGGGTATGATGGGAGGGGAAGGGAAGAAGGGAAGGGGCAGGCTTGTGGGGGGAATCGGATCGGGGGAGGGAGGGGGGGGGGGGCAACTTGGTGATAAGACGCGAAAATGATGGATGAGTGAGTGTTGGGGGAGGGAGGGGAGGAGGGGGACTGTAGAGAGGGTAGGCTGTCGGCAGTCTTCGGGAAGGAAGGGAAGAGGGAGGGGAAGAGTGTGGGAGAAAAAGAGGGTGGATAGGGAAAGGGAAATGGATCGAGAGAGAGAGAGAGAGAGAGAGAGAGAGAGAGAGAGAGAGAGAGAGAGAGAGAGAGAGAGAGAGAGAGAGAGAGAGAGAGAGAGAGAGAGAGAGGAAGCGAGGCGAGGCGAGAAGATGAAAGTAGCATAAGCAACAGACAGACACAGATATAGACTCAGATCCGGAGCCACACACAGGAGATCACACAGAGACAGAGCAAACGGCCCGCGGGAGTGCCTCGGCGAGCGGCATAAGCTGGGCCACGGGCGCAGGATCGCGATGCCGGCCAAACAATGCACCGATGGGATTCGGCGTCCGCGCGCAACAAAGGGAAATGATACGGTCACAGGCCATCGGTCCGAGGCTTTGTTGATACAGTGTCGGCACCAAGATCACGTCTAAACATGTCTGCAGATTGCTGTACCGGCGCTGTAAACACGGGCCTCTAACGGTAATATGTCTCTCTGCAAAACGAGGGAATTGAGATATAGCGTAGATAATGTGTATTTTCCCAAATGTCAAACATAGGCTGCAGCAGGACTGGGTGTTTGTAAGCGCGAGGTGGAGGAGGGAGGGGGGGAGCTCGGTTATGGATGCGTTGTTTGATTGATTGATTGTGTGCGCGTGTGTGTGCACGTCTGGTTACGCGTGTGTGTCTGCATTTCCAGTAATCCACCAAAGGCTTGTGTCGGCATGCCATGTGGCATTGTGTTCACTAATATGATTTAGCATTTTTGAACTTACTTACGAGAATGCGAAAATAAAACCCGAAAGAGAAAGAAAAAAAATATTCAATCGCGTAAATGCAAAAAGAAAAGAATGAAGAATGGAAAGAAATAAGGGATAAAAATGAAAACGACAAAAACCATCCAAAGATTGAAAATAATCTCCCGGAGAAAAAAGCCGAAGGAAGACGTGATGTCAAAGTGTGTGACGGGAGAAGATGGGAAAATTGTGTTGCATGAAAGAGCACGTGTCATGGCGTCTTGTGCATGTGTTATTTTTTTGTCTCCTTCTTTTGATATTATTATTTTTTTTTTTGCGGTTTGACATTTGTGTGGCTGATGCAGAGGCTTGATTTCGGTGGATTTTTCTGGGATCGGAATCATTGTGTGGGAGGTGAAGCCTATATTATAGCCTACGGATATCAAGAGACTATTTTTTTTTATATTATACGTGACAATGACGCGACACACGAATCAACTTTTATAGTCCGTGATTTTTTTATTTCGTTATATTAATTTCACTTTTTATCACGTGTTTTTTGGGGGAGAGAGAGAAAGAAAGAAAGAAAGAAAGAAGAGAAAGAAAGAAAGGAAGGAAGAAAAAGAGAAAGAGAAAGAAAGAGGCAAAGGCAAAGAGCCATCTGCATATACGTCGAGGCGCGGGTCCGCTCCCCTGCTTTCCTATCACCATTCTGTGTCTGGCCTCACCTTTTGCCTCGCAGTTCATATCCTTTTCACAGGTTTTACGGTTTCCTTCCCCGGCCAAAGGATTCTCCGCTGATCTTAAAAGCTAGGGGGCTCTTCCTTTTCAGGATTTACAATACGCGGCGCCGCTACATGCACGCGCGCGCACGCCAACACACGTGCAGGTCGTACATACATGGAAACGCATGTGTAATTACGTAGATATACAGACTGGGGCAGGGAGAGAGGGAGGGGAAGAGGGAGCAGAAGAGGGAGCAAGAAAGATAGATAGCTTATGAGATTGATAGATAGATAGATAGATAAGGAGAGGGAGTGGGAATGGGAATGTGAATTTGAATGGGAGAGGGAGAGAGAGAGGGAGAGGGAGAGGGAGAGGGAGAGGGAGAGGGAGAGGGAGAGGGAGAGGGAGAGGGAGAGGGAAAGGGAAAGGGAGAGAGAGAGAGAGAGAGAGAGAGAGGGAGAGAGAGAGAGAGAGAGAGAGAGTGAGAGTGAGAGTGAGAGAGAGAGAGAGAGAGAGAGAGAGAGAGAGAGAGAGAGAGAGAGAGAGAGAGAGAGAGAGAGAGAGAGAGAGAGAGAGAGAGAGAGAGAGAGAGAGAGAGAGAGAGAGAGAGAGAGAGAGAGAGAGATAGAGAGATAGAGAGAGAGAGAGAGAGAGAGAGAGAGCATGGAAAAGAAACGAAGAGAACACATACAATGCCGAAGCTTACAACAGCGTATTAGCACTGATTAACACATTACGTTTGTGTTAGTTTGTTTGTTTTTTTGTTGTTGTTGATGTTTTCTTAAAGATATGAACTAGCTGTTCGCGCTCGTGGAACAAAGGCGTGTTTTTCTTTCTTCTCCCATTTCTTCTTCCTTTTTTTTATCGGCCGTAACTTCTCGTCGGGTAATTTGGTTTACGTAGTAAAATAGAGCGAGAAAGAGGTTTGGGAACTGTCCGAGTTCCTCAACTTGCCGCTAATGAGCTCAGTAATGTGGTTTTAATGTCTTAACCTTAAATATAAACCGGGGAGGTAATAATTTAAACAAAAAATCCCCTACAGATTCCGGTTGAGAAAAAGTCTGCATAAGGTCAGGGAAGATCTCGACCGTAGAAGCAGGAAGGAGGGAAACACGCGCGTACACACACACACACACACACACACACACACACACACACACACACACACACACACACACACACACACACACACACACACACACACACAACCAAAATCACGCGGGTCAGTGATACAAGGCGGAGCTCTGTACCGCTCTTCCTCCCCTCGACTTGGGCCGAGTGTGACGTTAAGGATCAGCGCAGGTGCTTGAGGGCGAGGGCGAGAGGTGCCGCGGGCGGAGGCGGTAGGCTGGTGGGCTGGTGATACATGTGGGCTGGTTTGTACGTTTGATTGTGTGGGGTGGGCGGGCGTTTTGCTGTGTAGGTGTAGGCGATGGTTGTGGGTGGGGATAGATGTTTTTAGGTGTGTGTAGGTGTGTGTGCGTGCGTTTGTGCGAGCGCGTATGGGGGAGGTGGTATGAACATGTATATAGTGAGAGTAGAATGTGCCTATTCATATATACTTGAGCCGGAAAATCTACAACGAAAAAAGAACGAAAAAGAACGTTTCCTCGGGGTTGCCATTCTGTTGCCAGGTTGATTTGGCAAAACTGTCACTGCTTTCAGAGGCGTGTGTTTAATTAGTGACGTGGTATAGTTTTCGACTTGAGAACAGTCCCTGAGGCCGACCTCGATTGAAGCCGAGTCAACGTGACGCCACGTTCACGGCAAAGGAAATCGTGGGAATTCGCCCGCTACGCGACTCCCGTGTCTTTAGCGGCACATCTAATAGTACTGGCACAGTGCGAAGCGAACGGCACAGCTGGCACGCGCATCAGCGT
>NC_061825.1:43684078-43686578 GCF_019202785.1 Penaeus chinensis | reverse complement strand
TAGTGCAGAGTTGAATATGTGTATCTACGTATTCTACACCTAAACAGATTATATATATAGATAGATAGATAGAAAGATAGATAGATAGATAGATAGATGGATAGATGGATAGATTGATAAAAAGATAGATGGATAGACAGATAAATAGATAGATAGATAGATACATAGATAGGCAGATATATAGATGTATTTATATATATGAAAATGTGTATATATATATAAAATGTATGTATGTGTATATATATATCATTCCCCCTGTCACCCGCCCCACCCCCGCAGCCCTTCTATCGCCCCAGCACCTTTTTGCAAGTGACTGACAGGGAAGGTCAAGGTGGTAGATGATATTTGCATTGCAGATGTTGCAGAGTGTGCATAGCGACACAGGTAACCTAAGGAGGGGGACATTTCGCCCTACCCAAGCCCCCTTCACCCAAACCCGCATTTAGACTACACATTTCACATTGCCTTTGCAGTAGAACTATTTCTTGCTGAATTCCCGCCATACGTTTTTTCTGGCATTATCATTGCTATAATTCCATCACATTTTTATTTTTTCCAGCACGTTTCTTCTCTTCCCTCTTTCCCTTCCGGTGATCATCGGGCTATTAATTTTCACTTACACTGCCCTCTTCCCAAATTTATTATAATTCCTCACATCGCCAATTCACATCACCATCTCCACCAGCGCCACCTACGTACCCTTTCACTTTCAATATTAACCTTAAAGTCTGGAATTTTCGCCAGAAATTGATGGGACACACATTTCATATTTGAAATGGTATCATCAATCAGAGGAGTAGTGAAATAAGGCGAACGCGTCCCGTAGAGTTGATGCATGTCCGTCGCCTGCAGGGGGATTGAGACGTGAGGATGAAGAAATGCTACGAGGACGTGAGTGATGTGCGTGCGCTAAAAGCAAGTGTAAAAGGGAAGACACCGATAGAAAAGAAGCGAGAGAGTGAAAAAAAAAGATAAAGTGATCGCTGAGATGAATCTAGGTGATTTATTAATGATTGGAATACTTGTTATGAATGAGAATTATTACACGGGAAAAATGATTGAGAAAAATAATGTAGGTGTATGATAACAAAAAGACAATAATGTGTGAGGTACTTGACCTGCGTCTCAAGTTCGCTGACGTACCCTTAGAAGAAAGGTCGAAGGGGAGAGAGCCACAAAAAGGGGAAGAAAAGGGAGGGAGAAAAATGTTGTGACAGTGAAACAGGGAGGGTGTTTTCCGTAGATTATTATCTCACATTTTGCCGTTTCTGTACTTAATGATAATTTTTTCACTACGTACTTATTTCACAGAATAATGACCCAAGATTGTGACAACATATCCCGTAGGAACTTCGTAGGTGTATGTGTACGTGTATGTTTGTGATTATATATGTTTGTTTATGTTTTGTTTACGCAAATTGATTTTCCGTACATTTGTGCTTCCATGCCTGTGTGCATGTCTCCCTGTACACTTGAGTAACGGCGTGTGTTTGTGAACGTGCCATTGTGTGTAGAATGCGCGGGGGTGTTCGGAGGCGGGTTAAGCACGCGGGATAAAGTGTCTATCAGGTAACGAGCCCCGACGTGTAATCAATCAGACAAGCCAAACTGTCCCTCACGGGAGACGGCGAGTCGATACGTCTTCGGCGGGCAAAGAGCTCGGCGCTTCACGGCGAAACCGCCCGCTGTTGCTTGCTCTGGGGCCGGGGAGCCCCCCGGGAACTTGTACACCTTGAATGACACATATGCTAAAAGATATGCTCTCATGTGAGTTTGAACGCACACACGTGGATGCACATTCACAGACATAGACTTACACATCTATACACATGCACTGACACAGACACATATATGATATATATACACACACCCTCGGTGTTTCTGTGTGTCCGTCTGACTATATATCTGTTCGTTTGAGTATGGTAGCCAAATAAACTCCTTAAGTATTTCACCATGCCTGATACATTTTCCAGCAACACCACAGTTAATACATCTTTTCAATAAAAAAATACAAAAATGAAGAACCCCCGGTCCCTAAACGCCTTCACACGACCTCCGCCCGAAGAGCCTGCATCTTCTACTTTTCATTGTACACGTGAAGGATACGTGCAGCCTCGGGTCATGCAGCGTCACTATTATGTGTCTTTTGCTTTCACTCTGAGCCGCGGGTCGATGGAGAGAGGATGTGATTGTGATGTTGCAAGTGGCTGTGATGGTGATGTGCTCTTTGCTATTTGAATTGATGATGCTAGGGACGCTGATGAAGGGAATAGCAGCTTCAGGTGATCGTGCTACTGAAGATGATGATAATGATAATTATAGTAATGATGATAATTATTATAGTTGTGGTTGTTATGTTTTTTGTTATTATTATTATCATCATCTTCATAATTATCATCCTTATCATCATTATCATTTGTATCATCATTATGACTTTTATTATTGTTATCATCATTATTATCATCATCATCATCATCATCAATAATCATCATCATCATCA
>NC_061825.1:43664078-43669078 GCF_019202785.1 Penaeus chinensis | reverse complement strand
ATAAATATATATAAATAGATAGATAGATAGATAGATAGATAGATAGATAGATAGATAGATAGATAGATAGATAGATAGATAGATAGATAGATAGATAGATAGATAGATAGATAGATAGATAGATAGATAGATAGATAGATAGATGGGTGGGTGGGTGTGTGTGTGTATGTATGTATGTATTTATGTATGTATGTATGTATGTATGTATGTATGTATGTATGTATGTATGTATGTATGTATGTATGTATGTATGTATGTATGTATGTATGTATGTATGTATGTATATGTATATATATATATATATATATATATATATATATATATATATATATAGGTATGTATGTATTTAAATGTATATAGATAGGTATATATGTATATATATATATATATATATATATATGTTTATATGTGTGTGTGTGTGAACGTGAATGCAATGTGTTTGTGTTCGTGTGTGTTAACGTTGTGTCACGTCAACCACAGTTAACAAAATAAAATTACGTTCTACATTGAGGCATTATGTTTCAAACCCCAAAGCACAGCGTTGCAAACTCTTCACAATAGGCTTCACAAAATTCACAGTTGCCAGAAGCACAAAGTACAATGCACCTTTTATCCTCAATTATTTTTGTGTTTTCTTTCTTTCTTTTTCAGTTTATATATTTCTTTTTAGTCAGGGTTACCAGCAAGGGAAAGAAGTCCTCTCATGCACAGTGTTGCCCAATCATGCGCACACCTCGCACGCCACCCACTGATGCCAGAACAGCGCAGCAGCCTAACCCTCAGCCCTACCCTCACCCTTCTTCCTATCTCATTCCCTCATTCGAATCCCTATCCCCCCCGCTTGGCAACAGTATTGCTAACCCGGCGTGGCGGCGAGGGCAGAGGAGAGGGCAGAGGAGAGGGCAGAGGAGAGGGCAACACTTAAGACTCAATAGGTTCCGATCCCGCTTGAGGTCGCCGCTCTCTCGCTTGTAATTACCGGCAGGTGAGCGCGATCGGGCCAACACAGGGCGAACCCTCCGTCTCCGAGAGGGTCGCCACTCCTACCCTCTCTTAAGGCAAACACAGCCCTTACGGTGGCGCGTGTCGTACTGCGGCTTCTCCTCGATCACTCGAGAGCTCTTTCCGGCTCCTGTATCTCAACTCGAGGCTTTAATCACAATCGAGGGCACAGTGCCTTTTTGAGGGTCCAATTACTCGATTTAATTGGCTGCTCAAAAGTCTGATAAAGTACTTGATGATCGAGCTGGTGGGCGGAGCAAGCAGCTGTCGGGGGCGGGCGCATTTCGCTAAGCCGATCATCTTTTCAGGAACGGTAATGAGCGAGGAGTTTCCTTTGGGGGCAGTCAGCTGGCGAAGATGTTCGGGTGATAATTAGCATTTACAGATTATATTTAAGAGGAATTGTGATATCGGATTCCATATTTCGACTAAAGATACCACTGTCTTGTACGCTTTATTTATACCTTGTAAAAGTCGTATATTTGATACCTGTTTTGTGTACATGGTATTTCGTGCAAGGGATTATACTAATGTACTACATTACACTTGTATAAAAAAAAAAAACATGTGCACTATACACAATGATATTAAATACAAATGGCTGCAAATTGCGTTACCTTGCTACCCTCATGAAATTGCACCCTACAATAGTGCCATCGCATGGACCACGTAAAAGTTTACATGTTTTACCTTTGGCACTCTGTTAACAATAAGAAATATTGTATACTGTGTATTGGATATGCAACGTTATTGCCTGATGTGTGTGTGTGGGACATCATCAGTATTTATGCATAACGAGTTTTGATCTGTATTTTTATTTATTCTACGCTGTTTTCAAAATAATGTTTCTCATCGACATTTTGATTGGAAAGAAGATGGCATCATTTTTTTCAAAGTTATTCAGGCATTCAAGTACTCTATGTAAAAAAGGAAAATAATAATTATGATAATTCCTCTAGCCATTAGCCATTAAGTATTTTTCTCACAACTCCCTATTTCTTTAAGGAGCGAACCAAGCATTAAGCTTCCTAATGGAGAGACGAAGGCGCCCCTTAACGAAAGCAACAAAATGAACGCTGCGGGAGTCACACACAAAGGAGAAAAAGTGGCCGTTTCATAATGGACACGGCGCTTTTTTTCCTCGTTTTTTTTCATAATAATAATAATTGAACGGCAAAGTTTTTTAATCATCTGGAGCAAACTGACATTTCAGGGCCGCAGCGGCGAAATCTGAATGAAAGGGATCCCGCGCAGAGCTCTGGTCCTAATTCGGTGTGCTTCGAGGCTGACCTTTGTCTGCCTTCTCGTCCTGCTTCTTTTGCCCTTGGAGGATAACCTTGCCCTCCCTCCTCGTCATGCTTCTGTTGCCCTCGGAGGATGACCTTCGCCACCCTCCTTGTCATGCTTTGTGCCCTTGGAGGATGACCTTCGTCTCCTCCCTCGTTAGGCTTCTTTTGCCCTTGGAGGATGACCTTCGCCTTCCCCTCGTCATGCTTATGTTGCCCTTGGAGGATGACCTTCGCCTCCCCCCTCGTCAGGCTTCTGTTGCCCTTGGAGGATGACTTTAGCATCTCTTCTCTTCGGTTGTCTCTCTTCCTTTTCTGCTGTAGCCCTTGAGAATATGCCTTCGTTTTCCCTCTTTTTAGTGTTTTCTTTTTTTCTTCTTCCCCTTTTCTCTGTTGCCGTTGCTTCTTCTTCCTTCTCCTCTATCTGCTCTTTTACCTCCTTCTCCTCCTCCTCCTCCTCCTCCTCCTCCACTTCCTCCTCTTCCTCCTCTTCCAGTAACAACAACAACAACTCCCTCACCATCTCCACCATCTCCTCCTCCTACTCCAACAACAACAACAACAACGACTCCCTCACCATCTCCACCATCTCCTTCTCCTCCTCCTATTCCTCCAACAACAACAACAACTCCCTCACCATCTCCTCCTCCTACTCCAACAACAACAACGACATCTCCCTCACCATCCCCACCATCTCCTTCTCCTCCTCCTCCTCCTCTTCCTCTTCCTCTTCCTCCTCCAACAACAACAACAACTCCGTCACCATCTCCTCCTCCTCCTGTTCCTCCTCCTCTCTCCCCATTTTATCAGGCCTGCACAGCATTCTCCCCGGACTCACCTGCGTATGAATAAGATTCAAGTTATCCGGGGGATGGGATACTCGGGCCCCGGCAAGAAAAATTGCAAAGGTTGAACTTGTTGGGGCAAGATTTAAAGAGGAACCAGCGTGTCAGATCCATGCGAGGCTCCCAGCTCGTTTACTTTCCGCCATGACGTCACGCTGTCGTTCTAAGGGTGGTTGCTGAATTTTCCAGGTGATTGGCGATTTTTTTACTTTCTTTTTTATTTATTTTATGTGTTTTATTTCTGGTTTGGTTTTGGTTTTTGGTTTTGTATGTATCATTTCTTTGTTTATTTATTTTTGTTTTTCCTTTTTGTTCCTGTCGGTTGAACGAGGAGGTTAATGTAAAAATATTTATCCTTATATAAAACGAGAGACATTGAATAAAAAATCAGTGCGCGTCTCTTCCCTTTATTTAACGTTAAACTTCCCAGCAACAAGAACAACAACGATGAAGGAAAAAACAAAAGCGAGGGAGAAAGGGAGGGCGACGGAGAGGGGGAAGAAACGGGGGGAGAGGAGAAGAGGGAAGGAAAGAGGAAGGAACAGAGAGAGAGAGAGGGAAACACACACACACACACACACACACACACACACACACACACACACACACACACACACACACACACACACACACACAAAGAGGAGGGGAAGATGGGGTGGAAAGGAGGGAGAGAGAGGTAGAGGAAAAGGGGGAAAGAAAGAGCTCCAAACCAAAAGGAGAGAGAAAGTGAGGTGGCAGTAGAACGAGAAAGCAGGTAATCGCCAGAGTAAAGTAGAAGGGAAGGGCGAGCACAGCCGCAGGATCTGCATAATCAGGGATCCGAGCGCGATAAGGCGTCCGGAAGTGGTCCCCCGAAGAGCCGATAGCGCCGGCCCTTTGACCTGGGAAGACCCGGCTCGGCGCGGGGCCATTCTAGGGCTTCCCCGCCGCCGCCGCCGCCGCTCAGTATGCCGAGCAGACGCTTCCCTGCTCAGGATTACCGACAGCAGGCCGCGTCCTCTTCATACCCTTAGCTCCTGCCCCTTAGATCCTGCCCCTTAGCCGGATTTTAGAGGCGCTACCGTTCGCTCCTTTTTAGTTTGAGATTTAAAATGGAATCTCGGGCCTGAAACATCAACTTAGCTTCAGAGCTTTCTCTCTGGGGACTAAAACTCACTTGTTTTTTGCCTAAAACTCCCTCGCTTTGACCTAGAACTCGCTTTCTTTAACCTAAATCTTTGGCCTAAAATTCACTATCTCGTGCCTGAACCTCCCCCGACAGATCCTTTCGCCTCCCTGGGGATGTTGTCCTGCTATGTGCCTTTTGGAATTAGTATTTCCTTTATGTGTACGTATTACACGGCCTTTGAACTGAAATGAAGCTGTCACTGGACGGAAAGTTATAAAGCAAAAGTGAAGGTCAATCGTACGACTTCTTGATTCGCGAGAAATACCTTGGATTATATTGTTTGGTTCTCGAGGACGAGTGTTCTTATCTCATTTCTTATCTCGTGTCCTTTTTTTAATCTTCTCCTCGTCGCCCCCCTTATTTTATCTATTACTTCTTTTTTTTTTACTCTCCTCCTTCACATATTTATCCTCTTCCTCTTTATCTTTCTCCATCCCTTCTCCTTCGTCATCTTCCTTTACCTCCCCCTCCCCTTACTCTTCCCCTTTACCCCCATCCTCCTTACTCACCTCCGCGCTCTCTTTTTTATCCTCCTCGTCTTCCTTTCTCTTCCTCCTTTTTCCTCTTTCTTTCTGCACCTCCTCCTCCTCCTCTTCTTACCTCTCCTTTCCAAAATCGATTAATATAAAGATGAACAGCGGCCAACATCAAGACGTTTCTTGCGCTCGACATGTTTTCTCGGGTCTCCCCAATACGAGG
>NC_061825.1:43646578-43656578 GCF_019202785.1 Penaeus chinensis | reverse complement strand
GAGAAGACCTTGAGTAATGAGGTTAACTTGCTCCGTGATTCCGTCAGTGTGGCTTATGCCCCGCCTGCGCCTCCTGGGGGTTAGGGCTCAGCAAACGGAGCTCTTATTATTCCTGGGAAGCCGAAGGAACGCTGAATATTATCGAGCTCAGGATTTTTTTTTTTCTTCCTTTTTTATGGATGGCGTGTTTTGGCGGTGTTATTTGGTGTTACCAGCCCCCTCTGGCTTTTATTAAGTATTCAATAGAACATTTGTGCTCGGGGAGAACTGTACGCGCCTCCTCTGTCGGCGTACGCAGCGACGCAGCTACGTTCCGGCGCGACGAGCAATCTGCCGGGACACGCAAAGTGATAATCAGCTTAGCGGCCTCTGGCGTCTGCTTCATCCATTATTAATGAACAGACCTTGCAACGCTGCCTTGTTTCTGCATTAGCACAACTTACGCACGGCCAAGTCATGCTCCATTTACCTTCGGATCTATATTTGGCTATCATTGCATACCATCACATGCTGCACGTGCCTCGCGCATACCTCGGGCCGCTCTGCAAAGCAGTGCACACGGGAGTCTTTGGCGAGATTCGTCCGTGTGTAACGCTTCGGTTTTTGTGTGGAAACGTTAACGAAAATCTACGTTAGTACATAAGTCTGATATATATATATATATATATATATATATATATATATATATATAACACACACACACACACACACACACACACACACACACACACACACACACACACACACACACACACACACACACACACACACACACATGTATGTGTGTGTGTGTATGTATATATGTATATATATATATATATATATATATATATATATATATATATACACACGCACATACACATACATACATAAACATATGCATATACATAGACACATGCACATGCATATGCATATGCCTGCGCTTACACATATACAGAGGAATATAAACAGTAGTTTCTACAACTGAGTGATTCTTAGCCAATAATGCAGAGCAGCGGCATCCCATAAACCCATGTGCTAAGCCTTCGCTCCCACATGCCTCTGTCTCTCCTCATCCAACATGAAGCCTACACCTGCATATTCCCAGCCGAGCCATCATACCAACATCCGCAGCGGCTTGTTCCCGGTATGCCGCTGTCCTGAGAATGTTTTGATATTTGAGTACATATGTGCGGAAGCCGTTCGTGTGATGCCGGTACAAATTACAGCCAACTCGTGTTATTTCATTCATATCGTGGTGACATCTCGGTCGAATAAAAGCTGATTGTAATGAAATTTGCAGTAACTGTGTTAAAGAGATATCACATTAGATAGTGCCTGTGAGTGTCCGGCATTTATTGGATGCATTATGCCCGTGGATTATTTTATCGACACTAAATGATTGAGCGAACGGATATTTGATATATGAAATGTACAAGAGACAGAACGTGATACGTAAAAAAAAAAAAGGAAGAAGAAAAAAAGAAATTGACATATGGAAATGGACACAGAATTCTCCGAGCGAAAATGCAGGATATTGACAAGAACAAATGAAGTGTTTATATATTTTCCTCACTCTCTTTTTTGTTATTGTCTAGGATGATAAATCGGAGGGAAAGTTGATTAAAGAGAGGATGAAGGTAGGCAGATGTGAGACAGGAGTGGAGGGGAAACACGCGAGGGTAATATAAGCAGGATAGAATAAATGAAAGAGGAAGCATATGCGATAAAGGAAGACGAGAGAAGGGCGGGATGGGTGGCAGGAGAAAGAGACAGGCAGACGGACAGACAGAGACAGACAGGCAGACAACTAGAGACAGACAGACAGAAAAAGAGAATGGAACAGAAAGAGAAAAAGATGACAGGGGAAAGGGGGGAGGGAGAAAAAGAGAGAGTGACAGATACAAAGAGGAAACGAAGAATGAAGGAGCAAGAGGGGAGGAACAAACATGGAATGAGAAATAGGGGAAGAGCAGTAGAAGCGAGCACCAGTTAGGAAGCAGCCGAGGGGAGGCGGCGTGGCTGGCGACGGAAGGAGGAAATACGAGAAAGGGAGGGAGGGAGAGAGAGAGAGAGAGAGAGAGAGAGAGAGAGAGAGAGAGAGAGAGAGAGAGAGAGAGAGAGAGAGAGAGAGAGAGAGAGAGAGAGAAAGGAAGGGAGAGGGGAGAGAAAGAAGATTGGGTGCGAGAAATAGGGAGAAAGGGAGAGATAGGAAACTAGTTGCAAGGAAGGGAGTGAGAACTGAAGTTATAATCCTAGTTCCAGAATCTCGCCTGCCATTCAGTCGGTCGGTGCTCTGTGGGCTGTACACTCAGGCTTCTTTTTTGTTGCCTTTAAACCATTCTTGTTTATTTTTATGTCATTTTTCCCAGAATGCTTCAGCGTGTGTGTTTGTGTGTATATGATCGTGTCGAGTTTCTTTGGAAAAGCAAGGGAGAGAGGGAAAGTGAGCAAGAAGGAGGGAGGAAGAGAGAGAGAGAGAGAGAGAGAGAGAGAGAGAGAGAGAGAGAGAGAGAGAGAGAGAGAGAGAGAGAGAGAGAGAGAGAGAGAGAAAGAGAGAAAAGAGAGGAGAAAGTGAGAACGAGACTTAGAAAATAGGAGAGACAGAACCCAATGATACACACAAAATAAAAAATAAAATGATAATGACAACCTCAAAAAGGGAGCGAGAGAGACGACCGCCTGCCCCTTCCCGCGACGCAAAGCACCGCAATGGAGCAAGGCATATCCTAATAGCAGGCGTTTCTTCAGCAGCCATAAGGTAAATAGGGGTTGGGGAAGCCGCCTCGGGGAAGACAGGTGAGTGATGACCAGGACTCGAGCCTCAGGGGTGCGGGGAAGGGGACCGGGGGAAGGTCAGGGGGAGCCGGAGGGAGGCAAGGGAGGGGACCCCGGGAAGGGGGCAGGAAAGAGGTCAGGAGAAGCCAAAGGGAGGGATGAGGGAAGATAAGGGAGAGGAAGGGGAAGCAGAGGACATGGCAACTGCATAATGGTATTCCCGCGCTAACTCACATTACTTGTTTGTTACTAACGAACAAGAGCGGATGTTCATTCTCATAACACGTCGTGGCGAACGCGGCGGATGCAGCTGCAGTGGCTCGCTCGGTGCGACTCGTTCTCGCTGGGGTTGTTTTCATTCTCTTTTTAGCTTTTTATTGACCTCTCTCTCTCTCTCTCTCTCTCTCTCTCTCTCTCTCTCTCTCTCTCTCTCTCTCTCTCTCTCTCTCTCTCTCTCTCTCTCTCTCTCTCTCTCTCTCTCTCTCTCTCTCTCTCTCTCTCTCTTCTCTTCTCTCTCTCTCTCTCTCTCTCTCTCTCTCTCTCTCTCTCTCTCTCTCTCTCTCTCTCTCTCTCTCTCTCTCTCTCTCTCTCTCTCTTTCTCTCTAACCTTAACCTTTGGCTGTATCTTCGTACACACCCACATATGCAGAAATACACACAATTACCTCGCTCCCTCACTGCAATTACTCCCGCCCACTCCGCGCCCGTCCGCCCCGCCCGCCCGCCCGGTAAGCGTTTAGCGTGCTCTCCGATGATATTTCATTCACTGTCAGCGGCTGTTTACTGTCATGTTCTCCTGCAAAGCATTTTGCTTCAACACATGAGGGAATCGTACATAACCTTTGGAGGAAATTCTCTTTGGACGCAAGGAAAGAGGAGGTGGTGGTGTTAGAGGGGGAAGTGGAGGTGGAGGTGGGAGGAAGAGCGTAAGCAGGGAGAGGAAAGAGAAGACGGGGAAGAAAGAGAAGAACGGGAGAGATGGAGTAGGTGAAGAGGGTGATGATGGTGGTGAAAATTTGGATGGAGGAGAGGTAAGCAGTGCTGAGTGAAACATTTAAGCAGGCGTGCGTTTTTATTTGAAGTAGAAGTGAATACACGAGAAATGCGAAGGATTCCACAGCTGTGCGTATGAGCTGTCTTTTTTCTTACGTATTCTGTTCTTCCTTTGTCTCTTTTGCCATCCATTTTCACCTCCTAGTCTTCCTCTTTCTTTTATCTTTATCCACTCTTTATTTGTCTCGGATCTTCGTGTGCCACTGAATTCTCAGAAAGCTTTAGTCACATTGCTTTAATCCAAAATATATATCTTTTAGTTTGTCTGCTTTTCAGATGCACCAAGAACAGCTTTTTATTTACATTTCACAAAAGACACACTATAGAATCGCCCGCGTTGTTTTATGACTCGAGTTATAAAATTACCTTCCTACAGATTTTTGATAAAGTTTAGTTTTAATTTTAAAAATCTATTTTTAGAGCTATAGAAAGAGACGTGATGAGCTATGGTTGGTTGTTCCACTATTGACTGACTGGACAAAGGGAAGCTGAAGACATGTCACGTGTTCAGGAGACGGAATTATCTCTGGATGATTAACTGATGCGCCATGACTCTCTCTCTCTCCTTTTCTCTTTTATTTTATCTTTCTTTCTGTCTATTTCTTTCTTTTTGTTTCTTAATCTCTCTCTCTGTTTCTCACCCTCTCTCTCTCTCTCTCTCTCTCTCTCTCTCTCTCTCTCTCTCTCTCTCTCTCTCTCTCTCTCTCTCTCTCTCTCTCTCTCTCTCTCTCTCTCTCTCTCTCTCTCCCCCTCTCTCTGCCTCTCTATCTTTTACTTGCAATATAAGCTTAGTCATCTTCCACTGTCTGCCATCGTGAGTCTGTCCCTGTGATCACACGCAGGCCCCGCCCACCAGGCCTAAAACAATAAATAATAAAAAGAGAGATTGATAGGCAAAAAATGCAAAATAGATCTTCCATGTTCAGCAAAGAGGCCGTGTTATTTTCAAACATTTACCGTGTTTTTGTTTCATTATTTTCTCTCTATTTTATGCATTTTCCTGTGTTGTGCAGGGAAGGCCGGCAAACACTCCTGTCTCCGGGAGATGGAATAGTCAGGTATTCTTGAGGGATGTGATTTGGCATTTTATTGTTGGTATCGTTGGTGAATTATATGAAGGCTGCGCGATAATCTTCTGGCCCAGATGTGAATCGGCGTCTGACCGTGAGTCACGCCATTTCGTTGTTTTTTTTCTTTTTTATGTTTTTTTAATATCTTATGTATATTAATATTTTTTCTTTGGTAGCGGGTATAATATTTTTGGAAGTCGTGTTATTTGTCCATTTATATTTTGGTTGGGGTTATGATATTGTTGTTTATTCTGTTATTTATTTATTTATTGTTAGTATTTTGTCGTTTAGTCTTTTTCCTTTTTTTTTTTCTTTCTTTTTTTCTTTCTTTCGCTGCAACATCGCTCGAGCTGTTGACCAGTGTCATCATGTTGTATATTTTTCTTTTCTTTTCTTCTGCCTGTCCGACGGCTGCGGCTATTCATTTTATCTCGGCAATCATTACCTAATATTTTCTCCTTATGACGAAGACGATGATATTTTGCTCAACAATAAATCTCCGGACTCAAAACAGCTTGGGTTATTAATGTGTTATGGCATCAGCTGATGGCGGAAAAGCGGGCTGGGGTGTCTGTGGTGATGGGGGGGGGGGGAGGGGTGGCAGGGGGCTAGGGTTGGAGGTTGGTGGGGTTTCTGCGGCGCCGAAATTTTATGAGGAGTCTCCGCGTCCGATAAGGAAGATAAAGCCTCCGAGGGTTTCGAAGGGCGGGCGGCGGCGGGGCCGTGCCAAGACGCGGGCATTGTCCTGTGATAACGTCCTTACGTCGTCTCGGGTCCTCGAGGTACGGCGCTCGCCTTGTTAATTTATCTTCTTATTACGATTATTAGGTTTATTGCATGTCTTTAATGTTTTCCCTTTCTTCCATTCGTTCCTTCCGTCTTTTACGACCGGCGGTTCAACACATGCCGGAAGAAATTGGCATTAACGATGCCTTTCATTGCAAGCTTGGATTTGATCGCAGCAGTTATGTTATCGTTGACCGCCGTGACGTATCGCTACTACGGAACCGTTTTACGACACTCCAAGTCCGATAGTAAGTGATACTACGAGATGGATATATTTATGACTTCCCCGAAATGACTTGGCACTTGCTCCCCCGGCGAAATTACTACCCAATCTACGCCGACGAAGAGGCTTGGCACTCAGACTCTTCCATATGGGAGACTATATTTTTTTGTTTGCTGTTTTCATCTCATTTCCCCCCTAATAGTTACTACAGCCATCTGTATATACGTTATCATAAGCCTTTTTGTGTAGAAGGGTTGTCATGTCCTTTTTCACCGTATGCACTCTGGCGTGTATGTTATAAGAGAGAAAAGGAAAAGAAGGATGGAGAGGAAGACACTGATAAAGATGGTCGAGAGAATGAAAGTGACAGAGGAGACAGACAGACAAAAAAAAAACAGTCAGTCTGTCAGACACAGACACAGACAGAGACAAGCCAAGTAGGCCCCGCGCGCCGTCGTACGTTAACACTTAGCCGGGCGGCCCTTTAAGCCTTGCTTCCCGCGTGCAGACTTTAATTACGTCTGGCATGTAGAAAGCCGGAAGTTTAATATACATTTTTTTCTCTCTCCGAGGGAAACTTCAGCCAACGAGGCTTTTATTGCTACCTTGTGTTTTGCGCTTTATTACCTCCCAAGTACAACGGCCGAGGGAATCTGAGTAACTCGCGGCAGGTGGGCGGCTAGGCTGTGTTCTTATGTCCGTTCTTGTTCTTGTGCTTGTTCTCTGTTATGAGAAGCTGGTGAAGGCACGGGGGGGGGGGGGGGGGGGGGGGGCACTCGCTCACGCTGCTGGTATGATGTGACTGGTGTTTGTGTTTTTTTTGTTTTTTTTTCCTCACCCTCCTTTGTTTTCCTTCCTTCCTTTCTACCTGTCTACTTACCTACCTACCTACCTACCTACTTACCTATCTACCTACCTACCAACTTACCTACCTACCTACCTTCCTTCCTCCCTCCCTCCCTCCCATTCTTTTTTCTTTCGTTCTTTTATTCCATCAATAGTATTATTTTCTAATATTTTTCCTTCCTCCATTTCTCATTCTTTCTCACTTCTTGCTCTCATTCTCCCCGTAACAAGCTCGTTGTGTTTAATTAATCTCATTTGATGAAAATGAGGAATGCTGTTTGCAAAGAGTAATGATGTTCATTATTTCTTACGTGCTACTGTTTAGACTACATTTTCATTTTTCATCTCTTACTTATAGCGGAAAAGTTCAAACATACCTTAGGGCAAGTCAGATGTTCACTTCATGAGTCATGCGCTGCTTATCTTAGTACTTAGAATAATTAAACAAGTACAGAAACATAGCATATTAAACTCAAAACAAACACAGGACACAAAAGCGAACAATGAAAGGGAAAGAAGAGAAAAGAAATGGAGCAAAATGCATATATCACAACACAAGGAAATAAAACACCTCCCCTTCCGCCTACCAGATTCAGAATGACATCGCTCCGTTCATGAATGTCAGGCACGACAAATCACAGCTACACGCACATCGTTTTTATTACGGGGAGAGAAAGAGAAAGAGAAGGAAAGAAAGAGAGAGAGAGAGAGAGAGAGAGAGAGAGAGAGAGAGAGAGAGAGAGAGAGAGAGAGAGAGAGAGAGAGAGAGGAAGAAAAGATAGTGAGAGAGAGAGGAGAGAGATAAAGAGAAATAAAGAGAGAGAGAGAGGAGAGAAACACACACAACACACACAACACACGCATACACACACATACACACACATACACACACACACACACACACAGAGAGAGAGAGAGAGAGAGAGAGAGAGAGAGAGAGAGAGAGAGAGAGAGAGAGAGAGAGAGAGAGAGAGAGAGAGAGCATGGAAGTTCATGTTTATTTGATTACTTTTTTTCGCCTTGTTTTTTTATTCTGTTTTTGCCATGCACCGGGCAAGTCACGTGACGTTACACGAACGCCCGATGAAATTCCCGGGACTTCGCATGCATACCTACGCGAACGGGGTGTTCACCAAACAACAGAAAAGCAAGAAAAAGGCGAATGATACGTAAGCAAATAGACGAAACTGTAGTATAGGGAAATAGATATTGAGGAGCGTTGTTGATGAAAATGATGGTCGAATAGTATGAGGGGCTAGTTTACATGGTTGGTTATGGTTGGTTCCGTTGAATCGCGCAAAACTAGGGTTATTGTTGGTGATGAAATTATCTAATGTCAATATTTTTAAAAAGGCTGCTTTGCTCCCCCCAAAATGGCTGTATCATGTGTTTTTTTTTTTTTTTTTTTTCTTACAAAATATTTGTTTTCCTTCCGTAGAGATGACCAGAGGCTAGTGTTTCCGCTCTGACACGGCCGCGAAGGAGTTTCAGATCTTTTCTCAAACTTCTGTTTTTACCTTTATTTCATTCTCTTTTATCATCTTGAGTTCTGTCCTCGATCACGAAACAGGATTTTTCTTCTTTCTGTTACTATGCGGCGTTTAGCTTAGGTCATATTATCAGGGAGATTCGGTTGCTACGTCGCTGTTTGCATTACATAAGAGGGGCAAACATCTGTAGCCTACGTCACTTTCTCTCTCTCTCTCTCTCTCTCTCTCTCTCTCTCTCTCTCTCTCTCTCTCTCTCTCTCTCTCGCTCGCTCGCATTCTTTGTGTCTACTTGCCTCTTTCCCCCCCCCCCCTCCCCGCTATATCTTCTTTCAATTCTCTCCTACATCTCCTTCCTTCACTCCCTTCCTTTCCTCCTTCCTTTCTCCCCTTACTCCTCCCCTTCCCCTCCCTCCACCCCTCCCTTGTTCCTTGTTAATGCACACACATGCGTGAATCAACACGAACACAAAACCGTGCTTGTATAGCCCTCCCTGCACCCCAGAGCACACAAAAAGCGAAAGAAAAAAAAAAGCGCACGAGGGTGATCTCGAGCTCAAGGTGCTTAGCCCGCACTCAAACACGCGGCGAGAGGGTAAACACGAGCACATAAACACACGCCTATCACTGCCCGCTGCGTTGCCACTTTGATAATAGGTTCTGCCAGCTTCCGACACCCTTTGAGACACGGGAACAAAGGGGCAGATCCTTGAGGAGGTTCGTTTGCGGGAAGGGGCATTGTGTGCGCGCGTGCGGGAAGGGGGAGGGGAAGGGGGGGGAGGCGAGAGGGAGAGGGAGGAAGAGGGGGAGGGACGAAGGATGACTTATGCAGTGTCTGTAAATATAATACACACACACACACTCTATATATATATATATATATATATATATATATATATAGAGAGAGAGAGAGAGAGAGAGAGAGAGAGAGAGAGAGAGAGAGAGAGATAAAGAAAGAGAAAGAGAAAGAGAAAGAGAAAGAGAGAGAGAGAGAGAGAGAGAGAGAGAGAGAGAGAGAGAGAGAGAGAGAGAGAGAGAGAGAGAGAGAGAGAGAGAGAGAAGAGAGAGAGAGAAGAGAGAGAGAGAGGAGAGAGAGAGAAGAGAGAGAAGAGAGAGAGAGAGAAGAGAGAGAGAAAAGGGACAGGGAAAAAAAACAAGGGAAAGGGAGGGAGGGAGAAGAAGAGAGAGAGAGAGAGAGAAGAAGAAGAGAGAAGAGAGAGAAGAGAGAGAGAGAGAGAGAGAAGAATGAAAAGAAGTAATAAGGAAAATGAAGAGAGAGAGAGGGTAAAAGGGACATAGAGAGAGAGGAAAACGATGATTTATATCAATCAGGGTTCGTAAGCCAAGATAATGTCTCTCATTCTTCCTTCATTGTACACAAACTTCAAACTTTTTTTATTATTCTTTTCACTCCATCGGGAAAGGAGGGGGAGGGGGAGGGGCGAGGGAGGGGGGTATTTCGTGCAGACTGACAAATGACGTAATCATCGCACTGTTTGTCTTGTGTAACAACTACTTCCCCCCTTGACGGCGTGACGGTGTATCATCGGCCCCGTTACCCCCTCGCAATCACAGATGCGGGGCTGTTTTTTCACCTCATTATTACACCTATTGCTGTTTCTTTTGCTTCTCGGTCTTCTTCTTCTGTACTATCTTTTCTTGTTCCTCTTTCTCCTATTCCTATTCCTTCTCCTCCTCTTCTTCCTCTTACTGTTCACTTTCTCTTTCTCTTCCTCTTCCTCTTCCTCCCTCTACCCCTCTTGTTCTTCCCCTTTATC
>NC_061825.1:43633959-43638959 GCF_019202785.1 Penaeus chinensis | reverse complement strand
CCGTTACGCTCTATGGCAGATATTATAGATATTTATGTTGTGTTTAACGGCCACTCGTGCTTTGTATCATGCCACCCGCGAGCGCCGGACACGAGGCCCCGGGAGTGACAGATCTTAAAGGAAAGGATTTCGTGGAATTCGTTTGCGGTTGAATGCGCTCTCTTTCTCGTGTCTATTTGTCTCTGCCTTTTCTCTGTCTCTTTGTCGTTTTTCTTTCCGTTTGCCTCTTTCTCTGCGTGTCTGGCGTCTTGTTCTCTCTCTCTCTCTCTCTCTCTCTCTCTCTCTCTCTCTCTCTCTCTCTCTCTCTCTCTCTCTCTCTCTCTCTCTCTCTCTCTCTCTCTCTCTCTCTCAGTGAAAGCGGTAAGGACTTCGGTTGTGAGTCCTTCGGTGTCCTACGTCCTGTGATGCCTTGCGTGTGTTATGGCGTCCTACGATATCTTGGGATATCCTGCTGCGTCCTGCGATGGCCCACGACGCCCTTTGGTGCCTTACGACATCTCACGATCTCCTACGACGCCCTAATCGCGATATCTGTCCTACATTGTTTTCCAACTTCCTGTGACGCTTTGCGACGCCCCACGCTATCGTACGACATCCTATGGCACCCTACGACGTCCTACGCAAACCAACGATGCCCTGCGCTCTCTGGCGATGTCCTTCAACGTGCAAGCAGAAATGGAAAACCTAATCCGGACTAAAACGGCTTGAGAATCGCATCACTTTCGACAAATAGAATCTTAGATTTCTCTCCTTCCTTCTTCTTCCCTCAAAAGATATAGAAGAGGAATAGGAAGAAGGTGAGGATGAGTGGAGGATTAGGGGGGGAAAAAGGAAGAGGAGGAGAAGGCAACGAAAGAGGAAGCGACGATAGAGATGAAGAAGAAAAAGAATAGTCAAAAAGAACAAGAGGAGTGGCAGAGGGTGATGTTTGCCTCCGAAGGGGAAGTGGTTTATGCCAGGAAGGACGCAGGACAAGAGGACAGCGTTACGACCACTTGGGGAAATAGCGCCCCGGGCGGTGCTCCAGGCTGTGTAAGTGAGCCTCGGCCGTAGGGGGTTGGGGGAAGGGAGAGGGTGAAGGAGAGGGAGGGAGTAGGAAGGATAAGAGGCGGAGAGGCGCTCCCTGGTTCTGACACCTCGGGTTCTTGTCGTGATTTGGTGAGGCGAAGGATCCTCCCCTTCTTGGGCTCTCTCTCTCTCGCTCGTTCTCCCCCACCTCGGCTCCCCTCTCCTCCCCCCTCTCTCCTCCCCCCTCTCTCCTCTCTTCTTCCCTCCCCTCCCCTCTCCTTTGTCACCTACAACTCTTCCCCGTGCCACGGCCACCACACCAAGCTTTCCTTATGACCTTTGCCCGTACAATCTTTCTCGCTCCTTCTTTTTCCATTTTCTATTCCTCTTTCTTTCTGTTTCCTCTCGCTTTCCTCCTGTCTTCCTCGCTACCTTTCCTTTTTGCTTCCTTTTTTTTTTTTTTTTTTTTTTTTTTTTTTTTTTTTTTTTTTTTTCTCTCTCTCTCTCTCTCTCTCTCTCTCTCTCTCTCTCTCTCTCTCTCTCTCTCTCTCTCTCTCTCTCTCTCTCTCTCATTCTTTCTCTTTATTTCTCCCTTTCTCTCTCTCCCTTTCTCCCTTTCTCTCTCCCTCTCCTCCCTTGCTCTCTCCCTCCCCATTCCTCACACCCTTGTCTATCACCGCGAGTTGTCAAGCACCCATATAACGCGCCTTCCCTTCCCTTAGGTATCGGACTTCATTTGCCGCGAAGCCTTTACTGGCCCTGAGTGCCACGGTGCCACCTCGCCGGTCTTCCTTCGCGGGGCCTGGCAGATTCTCCGGGTTATGGGATGAATGGATTGCGGGTCCAGCCTATCGGGTGCTTTCCGCTTTTACCTTTTCTTGGTCTGTCTCATCCCTTTCCTTCTCTTTCCTCTCCCTTTCTCGTGTTGTGTTTGTCCGTATCTCTTTTTCTCTCTCCTTCTCTTCGTGGTACTTCTTCTTCCCCCTCTTCTAGCGGCTTCGACTTCTCATCTTCCTCCTTTGTCTCTCCCATCAGCTCCTCCTCTTCCTTTTCACCTTCCTCCACTTCGTGGTTACCCTTGTCAGTCCCGAACAGCACCACTCCTCCTCCTATTTTCTTCTTCTTCTTTACTCCTCCTCTTCCTCCTCTTCTTCTTCTTCTTCTTCTTCTTCTTCTACTATTTCCTCCTCCTCCTCGTCGTCCTCCTCTACAACCTCCTCCACCACCTCCTCCTCCTCCTCCTTCTCCTCCTTCTTCTTCTTCTTCTTCTTCTTCTTCTTCTTCTTCTTCTCTTCCTCCTCCTCCTCCTCCTCCTCCTCCTCTTCCTCCTCTTCCTCCTCCTCCTCCTCCTCTTCCTCCTCTTCCTCCTCCTCCTCCCCCCCCCCCCGACTGACGTAAGTGAGTCGGCTCAAAAACCGGCTTCCTCGCTGCGCTGTTTGATATTCCGCGGAAGGTCGAGCGTCGCCGTCTATTTCCGGTGACTTCGACGGCATTTCCGGTTACGCAAGAGAGACACTTGTCCGAAAGGCTTTTGTTTAGGATTGTTGTCTGGTCTTCTCTCGCTTCCTTTCTCTCTTTGCTTTCTTTTCGTGGATGTTTGGCTTGGATATTAGCCCTTCTTTAGCGGTCTTCTTTTTCTTTCTTTTTCTTTTTTTTTTTTTCTTTCTTCCTTCGCGTTTTGCGTTGTATTTGTATTCTTTCTTCTATTCTCCTGTTCGAGGTTTTTTTTTTTTTATTACTTATGTTTACTTTGCCCTCTCCCTCTCTCCCCCCCACTCCCTCTCCTTTCTCCCTCCCTCCTCTCTCTCTCTCTCTCTCTCTCTCTCTCTCTCTCTCTCTCTCTCTCTCTCTCTCTCTCTCTCTCTCTCTCTCTCTCTCTCTCTCTCTCTCTCTCTATTTCCCGACGCTAGACTTTGTAAGTTGCTTAAGAATGTCGTAAGTTATGCATGGACGTGCTTGTAGCTTGCTTGCTTCTCAAAAGTTCCTGATGAAAAATGCTTTCCCGACTTGCTTTATCGGATACTGATACGAAAGGAGGACAGGAGTGGGGGAGGAGGGAGGAAGAGGAAACGGAAGAGAAACTTCTCTACGGAAAAAAATTGCATTAAAACATTCATTGCAACTGACATGCACTCAAACGTCCCGGGGAACAGGACTGTCGGTACGACAACTGCAGCGACCTGTATACCTAAAGGACCATCCCCTGTCCCGTGAGTCAAAGTCCTACGCCCGCCAGCTCCGGGCGCATCATCTTTACCTTTTGTCGTTGCTCACATATATGGTGGGCGTATTTTTTTACGACATTGGATTTCTAGAACATCTTGCAAGGGAAAAGACCCTTATTGTGCAGTGTAGTTGCCGATCAGGCCTCACGAGGGGCGGAGGGAAGGGGAGGGGTGGGTAGGGCGTAACGACTATATAGGACCGTTAAGATTTGAAATAAAACCTGATATTTGGTAATTTTATGGGTCAATATAACCTAACCTGACCGGATGCGAAAGTAGTATTACTCACTAGAGGCACTTACATGTATTGTTTTGTGTGTGTGTGTGTGTGTGTGTGTGTGTGTGTGTGTGTGTTCGTGCGTGGGTATGGGTGTGCGTGTGCATATATAATGGTTCTTATGATTATGAAGATAATGAAAATTACAAATTATAGAGTTATAAAATATTTTAATGTTAGCGATAACCACCGCGGCAGCCTAAGCTTATACGTAATTATTATTATTACGATGTTGACACAAGTTTAAGCAAAGCGTCGACCAAAGCTCTCGTGACAACGGAATTAATCTACCTGTCTACCTATATCGCTATCTACCCACCGATCTAACAACACGGATGAACGGGACGACAGAACACACGCTCATACAGTGAAGAACAGTATGAATAATCAGCCTCTTGAATAATATGATATTAATGAAAAGGCTCTGAGGCTTCTTACTCCGGCGCCAGTCCCTGTGTTGGCTCTCGCACTGATAGGCTGTACATGCGTTGAACACTTTGATGAAACATGGCGCGTTGATGTAGTGTCAGACGAATTAGCATATCAGAGTAGTTGTAAAATTATGTATGCAAATGAGCACCTAAACGTTTGTGAAGCTCCTGGCGAATTTAATGTGTCTGAGGGGAGGTGTATGTGTGTGTTTAGGGAGGGGTGTATGTGCGGGTATCTGTAGGGTGTGTGTGTGTGTGTGTGTGTGTGTGTGTGTGTGTGTGTGTGTGTGTGTGTGTGTGTGTCTTTGTGTGTGTTTGTATTGGTTTGTTTATGTGTGTGTCGTTTGTAGGTGGCTGGTAAGATTTTTTTTTTTCTTGTAAGAAAATTAGTAAAGAAATAATTTTGTCGAGAATTTCGTACTCTCTCTCTCTCTCTCTCTCTCTCTCTCTCTCTCTCTCTCTCTCTCTCTCTCTCTCTCTCTCTCTCTCTCTCTCTCTCTCTGTCGAGAATTTCGTACTCTCTCTCTCTCTCGCTCGCTCGCTCTCTCTCTTTCTTTCTTTCTCTCCCTCTCTCTCTCTCTCTCTCTCTCTCTCTCTTCTCTCTCTCTCTTCTCTCTCTCTCTCTCTCTCTCTCTCTCTCTCTCTCTCTCTCTCTCTCTCTCTCTCTCTCTCTCTCTCTCTCTCTCTCTCTCTCTCTCTCTCTCTCTCTCTCTCTCTCTCTCTCTCTCTCTCTCTCTCTCTCTCTCTCTCTCTCCTCTCTCCCTCTCTCTCTCTCTCCTCCTCTCCCTCCTCTCCCTCTCTCCTCTCTCTCTCTCTCTCTCTCTCTCTCTCTCGCTCTCTCTCTCTCTCTCTCTCTCTCTCTCTCTCCTCTCTCCTCTCCCTGTCCCTCTCCCTCCTCTCCTTCTCTCTCTCTCTCTCTCCTCTCTCTCTCTCTCTCTCTCTCTCTCTCTCTCTCTCTCTCTCTCTCTCTCTCTCTCTCTCTCTCTCTCTCTCTCTCTGTCTCTCTCTCTCTCTCTCAAAAGAAATGACTGTAATCAGGTAATGCGATCTCGCACAATG
>NC_061825.1:43621459-43628959 GCF_019202785.1 Penaeus chinensis | reverse complement strand
ATTCTGATGGATTAGGTTGATTGATAACCGCTTGTGTCTAGTGGTGAGGCGGAAGGGCGGTTGTGGGGGGGGGGGGGGGAGTGCTGTTTGGGCGGCTGTTATGGGTGTCATTGGTTGGGTTTTGTGTGGATGGGTGGGTGGTTGGATGGGTGAGTAGGTTGATGGATGTAGACCATGTATGTGTGTATGTATTGCGTATAAATATAATTTGGTATCCTCTCGCCGGATTTTTTTTTTTTTCTTTCTCTCTTTCTTTCATTGTCAAACTGTTTTATCTCTCTCTATCCATTTATATATCTATCTATCTATCTATCTATCTCTCCGTTCTCTCTCTAATTGACCTATCTCTCCATCTACCTCTCTTCCCCACCTTTCTCTCCATCCATCTCATATCCTTTTTTCCCCCCAACACTTTCCCCTTTTTTCCCCTTTTTCATTACAAGTAAAGTCGTGTGAAAATGTGGCACTGCCTGTAATTCAGCGTATTGTACAGCCGCATCAGCCACTGTACCCGCGCCAACATGCAATCTGGCCTCTGTATGTGCACCGTCCGCAGAGTTTTGTAATTGTCATAGGAAGTTAAATATATATCTTCATAGCGTCGTTTTATATATGTGTGTTATTGGCCTGTGTTGCAAGCGGTGTTGAAGTGCAACACGGGGTCGGGCGCTGGCTTTGTGCCCTGGAAGCAGAGGTTGATTGATTGATTGAGAGAGGGAGAATGAGTGAAAGAGGGGGGGGGGGCAAGAGAGGGAGAGAGGGAGAGGGAGAAAGAGGGAGAGAGAGGAAGAGGGAGAGGGAAAAGGAGAGAGAGGGAGAGAGAGAATGAGAGAGAAGGAGAGGGAGAAGGAGAGAGAGGGAGAGGGAGAATGAGAGAGAGGGAGAGGGAGAATGAGAGAGAGGGAGAGGGAGAATGAGAGAGAGGGAGAGGGAGAAGGAGAGAGAAGGAGAGGGAGAAGGAGAGAGAGGGAGAGAGAGAAGGAGGGAGAAAGAGAGAGAAGGAGAGAGAGGGAGATGGAAAAGGAGAAGGAGGAGAGAGAGGGAGAAGGAGAAGGAGAAGGAGGAGAGAGAGGGAGAGGGAGAAGGAGAGAGAGGGAGAGGGAGAGGGAGAAGGAGAAGGAGAAGGAGGAGAGAGAGGCAGAGGGAGAAGGAGAGAGAGGGAGAGGGAGAAGGAGAGAGAGGGAGAGGGAGAAGGAGAGAGAGGGAGAGGGAGAAGGAGAGAGAGGGAGAAGGAGAGAGAGGGAGAGGGAGAGGGAGAAGGAGGGAGAGGGAGAGAGAGCAGGAGAAGGAGAAGGAGAGAGAGGGAGAGGGGGGAAGGAGAAAAGGGAGAGGGAGAAGGAAGAAGAGGAGAGAGAGGGAGAAGGAGAAGGAGAAGGAGAGAGAGGGAGAGGGAGAAGGAGAAGGAGAGAGAGGGAGAGGGAGAGAGGGAGATAGAGAGAAGGGAGGGGAGAGAAGGAGAGAAGAGGAGATGGAGAGGGAGAAGGAGAGAGAGGGAGTGAGGGAGAAGGAGAGAGAGGAAGAGGCGAGAAGGAGAGAGAGGAGATGGAGAAGAGACAGAAGATGGAGAGGAGAAGGAGAAGGAGAGAGAGGAGAGAGGGAGAGAAGGAGAAAGAAGAAGAGAGGGAAGTAGGAGAGAGGGAGAAGTAGTAGAGAGGGAGAGAGAGTGAGAGAGCGAGGAGATGGAGAGAGAAAGATGAGGAGAGAGAGAGGAGATGAGAAGAGAGAGGGAGGAGGAGAGGGAGAGAGTGAGAGAGAGAGAAAGAGGAGAGAGGAGAGTGAGAGAGAGAGAGACGACGAAGAGATGAAGAGAGAGAGAGAGAGAGAGAGAGAGAGATAGAGAGAAAGAGAGAAAGAGAAGAGAAAGAGAAAGAGAGAGAGAGAAACAGAGAGAGGGGAGGGGGGAGACAGAGGCAAAGAAAGAGACAGAGACAGAGCTAGGCAGAGAGGTAAAGAGAGAAAAAAGGGAGCAAAGAAGGAAAGAAAAAACGAAAGAGGGAAAATGCCTCAAATTAGATTATCTGCTTTCGTCATTTTCTTCGCCAGTATTATCTTTATAACTGCATGCTTTTTGATGGCGCTGCTATCAAAATCATTCGTTATTACCATTATCATTATCAGTAATCACTCTTTACGATACAGTATTTTCCACAAAATGCAACGCATAATGAATACCTGAATTTCGAGGCTAGTTTTAATCCCGAATCATAATTGTTTCATAATGATCATCATAGCTACGCACGTTTAATACAAATCGACTCGCTAATCTCACTTATATCGCCGAAATAATCCCTTTTTATATATAATAATCGCATTAATTGTATTTATCCCCCTCCCCCCCTCTTCTATCCTTTCCCCTCTCACCAACTCCTTCCCCTTCCCTTTTCTGTCCCCCTTCCCCCTTACCCCTTTCCCTTTCCCTTTTCCTCTTTACCTTCCTCTCTTCATCCTCCTTCCCCTTGCCCCTTCCCCTTTCCTCTTCCCTTTCCCCTTTCCCCTTTCCCCTCCTCCCCTCCTCCCCTACCCTTCTACCCCCTACCCCTTAATCTGTTGGGCGTTGGGAGGGAAGAGGGGGTATAGGAGAGGGGGTCCGCGGGTAAAGGAGAGAGAGGGGGAGGGGGAAGAGGGAGGGAGGAGTCATTATCAACTTTATCATCAAGTCTCCATCAACGAGATCATTCGTAGTTGTTGTTGTTGTTGTTGTTGATTCAGTGATTTTTCCAAAGGAAGACTAACCTCTCCGAATCGTTCTTCCTGATCACAGTCATCCGTGATAATTCGTAATCAGCGCAACATTAAATAAACATCGTGACCCCGTCATCACCAGGTCGGCGTCATCATTTTCCCGTTTTCTGTGGACCGGGTGTCGGCGATATTGTTAATGGGTCTTGGATCTTCGTGTGATTGTATGGCTGTGGCGGGGATTGTTTTTATGGCTGTTGTTTATGTTTTTGTCTTCCTTTCTCCCGCTGGCTCGCTTTGTCTACGTGTGGGTTTGTCTGATTCCCCTGTACTTTCTTTTCTTTTCTCTGCCTCGCTCTGTCTCTCTCTCTCTCTCTCTCTCTCTCTCTCTCTCTCTCTCTCTCTCTCTCTCTCTCTCTCTCTCTCTCTCTCTCTCTCTCTCTCTCTCTCTCTCTCTCTCTCTCTGCCTCTCTCTCTCTCTCTGCCTCTCTCTCTCTCTCACTGCCTCTCTCTCTCTCTCTCACTGCCCCTCTCTCTCTCTCTCTCTCTCTCTCTCTCTCTCCTCTCTCTCTCTCTCTCTCTCTCTCTCTCTCTCTCTCTCTCTCTCTCTCTCTCTCTCTCTCTTCCTCTCTCTCTCTCTCTCCTCTCTCTCTCTCTCTCTCTCTGCCTCTCTCTCTCTGCCTCTCTCTCTCTCTCTCTCTCTCTCTCTCTCTCTCTCTCTCTCTCTCTCTCTCTCTCTCTCTCTCTCTCTCTCTCTCTCTCTCTCTCTCTCTCTCTCTCTCCTCTCTCTCTCTCTCTCTCTCTCTCTCTCTCTCTCTCTCTCTCTCTCTCTCTCTCTCTCTCTCTCTCTCTCTCTCTGTGTCCCTCGCTTTCTCCCTCTTTAACGTAATATCATGTTTATTGTTCCGCCCGAGAGCTGCTTAATTATACTCGTCTTCATAACCCGGCTTTACTGTACCTTTAACGTCTCTTATAGGGGACTCTTGCCTCGGCTAATTGCCCTTTTGCTGCGCTTCTTTACGTATTCTGTTTTTTTTTTCTATCTTCTGCTCTCTCTCTGTCTTTCTGTCCATTGTCTGTTTGTTTGTTTTTTGTTTTCCTTGTCTCCGTTCTGTTTTGTTTTGCTTTATTGTTGTTTTATCTAACGTTTTTTTCTAAACGTTCTATGGATAAATGGATAAGTAGATGAATAAACATAAACTGACGAACAGATCGATTGATAAATGGGTAAATGGATGAATAACCATGAACTGACGAATGGATATATTAATAAATGGATAAGCAGATGAATAAACATGAATTAATGAATAGCTAGATAGATAAATGGATTAGTACATGAATAAATATGAGTTGCCATTTTTCATCGCATCAGAAGATATCACGACGAAGGCACAAGGTCCGTGAGAAAGTCCCATGACGGCTCTCTGCATGATCACATCTCGTAAATCAAGTACGGACTTTCCACAAGGTCTTTTCGTAAGAGCAACTCGTAAATAGATGCTTGAATAAATTGTGAAATGTAGAGGCGGAGATAGACTGATAAAAATAATTTATACACGTTCTTTGTCCTATTTTTAAAAACATCATTACACTTTTGAATTTTTATTTTCTCTCCGTTTCGCTGATGTGTTCGTCCAATATGCAGACTTCCCTCTCGTTGAAAACCGTAACAACATAAAACGTCCCTTTGTGATGGATGGGGAAGGAGGGAAGATGGAAGGAGGAGGGGAATGAGACAGACAGAGAGAGAGAGAGAGAGAGAGAGAGAGAGAGAGAGAGAGAGAGAGAGAGAGAGAGAGAGAGAGAGAGAGAGAGAGAGAGAGAGAGAGAGAGGGGGGGGGGGGGGGGAGGCAGAAGAGTGAAGACGGAGGAGAAGGAAGAGGGGAAGATATTGGGAGAACGGAAGGGGAGAGCGAGGGAGGGAAGAACGAAAATGGGAGAGGGAATGAATGGAAGAATGGAATGTATGGAGGGAGAAAGAGAGGGAATATGGAAGGAAAGAGGGAGGATGGGGAGCGAGACAGCGAGGGAGGAAAGTGGGAGAAGGAATGAAGCGAGAGAAAGAGAGAGAAGGAAACCGAAAGGGATATGGGAGGGGAGTGCATGAAAGGAGAGGGAGGGGGGGGGGGGCGAGAGGAGCGAGAGCGGTAGCAAGATTATAGCCGGGAAATAAAATTGATTGTCTAGACATGATCCAGAGTTATTGTTCTTCCCCGCCTTTACGGATGAGACGGGAATCCCGAGACAAGTTTTTCGTCCCCCGAGTGAAGATGCGTCGTCCCGGAAGCGACGGGCCGGGGGGGGGGGGGGGGGCGGAGTTAATTGCATGAAGAGAAGAGAAAAAGTTCAGAAATATTAGATGTATAGGAAGTGATACACACACACACACACACACACACACACACACACACACACACACACACACACACACACACACACACATATATATATGTGTATGTATATGTATACATACATATATACATATATATATGTGTATGTATATGTATACATACATATATACATATATATATATATATATATATATATATATATATATATATATATATGTGTGTGTGTGTGGGTGTGGTGTGAGAGAGAGAGAGAGAGAGAGAGAGAGAGAGAGAGAGAGAGAGAGAGAGAGAGAGAGAGAGAGAGAGAGAGCGAGAGAGAGAGAGAGAGAGAGCGAGAGAGAGCGAGAGAGAGCGAGAGAGAGAGAGAGCGAGAGAGAGAGAGAGCGAGCGAGAGAGAGAGAGAGAGAGAGAGAGAGAGAGAGAGAGAGAGAGAGAGAGAGAGAGCGAGAGAGAGAGAGAGAGAGAGAGAGAGAGAGAGAGAGAGAGAGAGAGAGAGAGAGAGCGAGAGAGAGAGAGAGCGAGAGAGAGAGAGAGAGAGAGAGAGAGAGAGAGCGAGAGAGAGAGAGAGAGAGAGCGAGAGAGAGAGAGAGAGAGAGAGAGAGAGAGAGAGAGAGAGAGAGAGAGAGAGAGAGCGAGAGAGAGAGAGAGAGCGAGAGAGAGAGAGGAGAGAGAGAGAGAGAGAGAGAGAGAGAGAGAGAGAGAGAGAGAGAGAGAGAGAGAGAGAGAGAGAGAGAGAGAGAGAGAGAGAGAGAGAGAGAGGAAGCTAGGTAGATCCATATTGGCGAAGGAGGGAGTAAGCCAGACACACAGACAGACAAAGGCAAAACAGTAACAGGATAAAAACGTGCAGCCAGCAAGCCAAGCGTTAAATCCCGTCTCTCATCTCGTCTGGAGAATTGGTCAGCGCCGCTCGCCACGAGAAGTCCCGAGGTTTCTTTCGGGTCTTGGTTAGTTGTTTATGCATATGACTTCAGCCTTTATGAGCGGGAGCTGGAGCGGAGGCAAAGGCGAATGCTGTTTAATCTTAATTTTGCTGCTACGGAAAACTGTGAAGGTAATTGCGTTGATCGTAGGATTTTCAGGTAAGTATGTCATTCTCTCTCTATCTCACTCTCATCTATCTATCTATCTATCTATCTATCTATCTCAGTCTCTGTCTATCTATCTCACTCTCTATTCATCCATCCACCCATCCATCCATCTCTCTCCCTATCTATCAATCTATCTACCCCACTCTCTTTCTCCCCCACCCACTCACTCACTCACTCACGCCAAATCGAATCATCGACCCCCCCCCCCTTCCCTCCCTCCTTCCCTCCCTCCCTCCCGCGTATCTCAATATTGTTCAAATTCATAAAACATTTTGCAGCCTCCCATTTTTCCGTTCAGTCGGCTCCCGCGTGGGAAGCAAGAGATCAGACAGACTTTGTGCAACAGAGCCAAGTTCAGTCGACGTCAGAAATGGGGAGTGTCATGTCGCCCGCCCTCACGCTCGCCTGCATCTCGGTCAAACGCCCTTATTTGGGGGGAATTTTTTTTTCTATGTCTGTTGTTGCTGTTGTACTCTGTTGTGTTTGTTTTTTTGTGCTCTTGTTTTATTTCTTTGTTTGTTTTGTTTTGTATCAAAGGCGTGGTTTCAAAAACGGTGATGTGGTATTTCATTGGTAGATTTCCCATCATTAGTCTTGGTGGGACTACTGGGGTGGTCATGGCAGTAGCAGTTATTATCATTATTTTTGTTTTTGTTGTCCTTGTTCTTTTTCTTGTTGATATTATTATTATTACTGCCATTATCGTTATTGTTGTTATTATCCTCATCATCATCATTATATTATTATCATTATTATCGTTATTATTATTTTCATCATCATCATCGTCATCGTCATTATATTATTATTATAATTATTATTATTGTTATTATTAATATTATTATCATCATCATCATCATCATCATCAATCATCATCATCATCATCATCATCATCATCATCATCATCATCATCATCATTATTGTCATCATTATCATTAGTATAACTTTCACTAGTGTTATTACCATTGTTATTCAATTATCATCATCTTTGTCCTTATCATTATTATCATTATTATTACTGTTATTGTTATTGCCAGTTCTATTACCAATTTCATAGTCACTGCTATTGCTTTTGTTATTATTGTTATCAATATTACCGTTGTTATTGTCGTTATCATCATGGCCATCATCAATATTATTTTCGTCATCTCCGTGACTGGAAGTCCCAGTGACAGAAAACGGGTGACGTGTCCGCACTAGTTGTACTGGCAGTTGTGGTAGTTTTAACCGCAGTTGTTCAGAAACAGAATTTTTTTTCAACATATGCAACTGTTGTGTTTGAATTTTGAATAGCGTTGTTCCAAACAGCTGGTACCTTTCCATTTTGGGTATGTAGTATGGATGAATTGATTGGTGAATATAGTCTGTGAATATATATACGT
>NC_061825.1:43601459-43603959 GCF_019202785.1 Penaeus chinensis | reverse complement strand
GAAAGAGAGTGGTGGGGGAAGGGATAGCCCAAGGGGAGGGAGAGGGAGGGGGGCGAGGGAGTGTAAACGATCAAGCCTGGACACGCGCGCTTTGGGCTTGCTCCTCGTCCTCGTATGAGTATTTTGTTTTTTTCTGATTGAGGTGTGTTTATTTTCTTGAATTGTATTCTCTCCTCTTTTCCCTTTCCTCTGTGTTAGTGTTTGGAATTTGATTTCCATTTTGGTTCGGGATAGTTGATGCTCTTTTTTTTTTCTTTTTCTTTTTTTCGGGATTTCATCATCGCTCTCAACATCATGGCGTGTTTTCCTATCTTATGCTTTCCTTTATTTCCCCACAAACTATGGTTCCTGCCCTCGCCTCGCCCCGCTTCGGACATTCACCCTTTCCCCTCGAGCTCTTGCCCTTTTCCAGCCTTATTCTCTCCGAAGGGTCATCGAGAGTCGGGCCAACAACTGACAGCCAGGTCAACGGAGGTCATACTCCCGTGTCTGTTGTTGTTGTTTTTGTTTTGTGGCCTTTTTTTTTGGTTTATTTGTTTGTTTTGTTTTAGGGTGGTAATGTGCGTGTTGTTGGTGGTGGAGGTGGCGTTGTTGTTGTTACTTTTGTTGTTGTTTTGAAGGTGGTAACTGGTGTAGTTTTTTGTTTATCTGTTTGCTATTTTCTGTGAAGTTTTTTGTTTTGTTTCGTAATGGTTGTTGTTGTTTTAACGGCTGTTGCCTCAGGTCGGTATTATTTGTTTATTTCTTTAGTTGTTTTGCTATGCCGTTTCTTTGTTATTGTTATTTTTTTTTTACGAAATAATAAAATGAAAGGTGTATATATGAAATAATAGATAATTTATTATAGTTTCTTGCCCGTTGACGAGTGTGACGTCACAAGGTGAATCATTTATCTAGCAAAATGAATCATCACGATATAAAAGAGTCACAAGGAGATCAGTGATGTGAATGATAATGATTGTATTAGTATCAGTTATATATTTTCATGTGCGAAAACAGAGCGCCATCTGTTGTAGCTCTTTTCACGATTACCATTATTATGATTAATGCTATTGCTATTCCTGTCACTATTATTCCCATTAGTGTTACTACTTATGGCACTACCATGTTTTTTAACTTTAATTATGACAGGGATTATGGTGATGTTCCAATTACGTTTATAATGCTAATGAAGACAGGTAATGATGCAGAGAAAGATAAGGATTATGATAATGGTATTGATGATTATGATAGTAATAGCAACAATGATAGTAGTAATAAAAGGTAATAATTATAAAAAACAGAATTAGTATTGATAATGGTAATAATGATTATTACAATATTAATGATAATAATATTGAAAATAATGATGGTGAGAAGAATGAGAATAGTAATATTTGTAATCATGATGATGATGATGATAATAATAATAACAAAAACAATAATAATGGTAATTATGATAATAGCGATAATGATGATAAACAATTATGATAATACGAAAATAGCGGCGGTAGTTGTAATGATATAACTATTTTATTGTTCAAAACGCAAGAAATATTAATAGCTTTATCCGAACCGTACCTCGATACGTCGAAATCAAATTAAAATGTCATTGCCTTCCCCCGTTTATCTTATCCGAACCAAGCGCCGCTTATCCGAATATCTAAAGATTCGCTCGATCAGGCCGCATATATATCGAATAATTCTGCGCGCTCAGTTTAATTAGCATTTATTCTCTTGTTTTCCGTAGCCGAAGCCCCGCGCATTCCGCAGACGTAAATTCGAATTCAATTTGGAATTTCGTTTCGGTCGCGCGCCTCGAAAGTCGTTTTATCCGACGGGAATTTTGGCGGCGTAATTGTCGGCCACTGTACCGGGGTTCGGGAGGGATGGTGAGGGTAATTGTTTATCGTCATAACGGGGTTCGCGAATGGTAATGACGTAATTAACGGTCGTTACAAAGAAGTCGAATGCCGTCTTTATGATTTTGGATGTAATGTGTCCACTGTTATTGAAATTTGCACTTGGATTATTGCCTTCCAAATCAATTAAGGCTTGGTGTTTCTCTCTCTCTCTCTCTCTCTCTCTCTCTCTCTCTCTCTCTCTCTCTCTCTCTCTCTCTCTCTCTCTCTCTCTCTCTCTCTCTCCCTCTCCCTCTCTCTCTCTCTCTCTCTCTTTCTCTCTCTCTTTCTCTCTCCTTTCCTGTAAATGGTGATGTTGCACGTTACACACCACCATCAAAGTACACAACACCGCGGAAAATCCTTGCCCAGTACACTTTAGCCCTCCCTCAAACATTCCCTTTTGGCGCCATTTTTGAGCGGAAACTTTGCTCCCTTCCCGAAAACAGGACGAGTCATCAGATGTTTTTTTTTTCTCTCTCTCTTTCTCTCTTTTTACGGTTGTTTCATGTTTTTTATTTCTCTCTTTTTATTTTTAAGAGGGATTAATTACTTCACAGACTTCATATACATATATCGTTCTTTTTTTTTGTGTTTGTGTGTTTGTTTTTCTTTACTTG
>NC_061825.1:43593959-43598959 GCF_019202785.1 Penaeus chinensis | reverse complement strand
TCTCTCTCTCTCTCTCTCTCTCTCTCTCTCCTCTCCCTCTCCCTCTCCCTCTCTCCATCTCTCCCTCCCTCCCTCCCTCTCTCTGCCCCTCTTTCCTCTCTTTCCTCTCTTCTTTCTTTTCTCCTCTCCCTCCCCACTTCATTCCGTCTGCTTCTCTCTCTCTCTCTCTCTCTCTCTCTCTCTCTCTCTCTCTCTATATATATATATATATATATATATATATATATATATATCTTTCTCTTTCACCTTTCCTTTCTTTTCTCCTCTCTCTCCCTACTTCATTCTGTCTGCTGTCTTTCACCTTCTCTCTCCCCCCTTATCCCTCCCTTCACCCATACTTCTCTCACCTCGTGTGCATGGCACAGTGCCTCGACCGTGAGTCCGAGTGCCTTCGGCCGGCGACCCCCCCCCCCCCCTCGTGCAGGTGCGGGCGGGAGGCAGGGCAATGCGTCTAAGAAGATGGCCGAGATACCTGGGTTTGGCAGCGCATCTTTACACGCGGGATAAATCTCACACTCGGGAAGATTGGTTATACATAAAGAGTAATGTGTTAGTTAATGCGTTTTATAACCGAACCAAAGGGGAAAGAGGGAAGAGGGAAGGTAGGGGGAGATGAGGAGGGTTACCGGGGGGAAGGGGAGGGGGGAGGGGAAGCCGAGGAGAAGGGAGGCATTGTGTGATGGAAGATCTCTCTTAACTTGGGTCGTATTTGTGAGAGGGCGAGAGCTGATTAATATGATGTTGCGAAATCTGTTTATGATAACTGCGGCAATAAATTCATCACGCGTGATTAAAAGGCGAGAAGATTGAATCTTGATATTGCAATTCTGATAATCTTAATAAATGCACATCCTCTTTTCCTCCTCTAACAAAAATCTCGAATCGGTTTCCATCTTGAGTGTCTCGGAAAATTATGAGAGAGCTTAAGGTAAAGGAAGGGGGCTTTATAGACTGTTACAGAATATTTGGATAACCAATTCTTGTAGCTTAATGTAATGCAATACTTTAGAGGTCCCCCGAGAGCGGTGCGTGTAAGCGAGCGCTCGCCATAAATATCAGCATTGGATTGCATTAAACGTGCAGTAAATGCTGTAGAGCCGTCTTGAGCACGATGCCATCCCCTTTATGTTGTCCCAACCCACGACAATACTTAACGTCCTTTGCCATGTTGCGTTTACACTGGCGCCGTGCATCCACTGTGCCACCTTGTTACTGTAATGGCACCGTATATCTGTTGTTAGCACCCTGTTACTGCCTTGATGCGCAACACGTCACGCAGGGCCCCTCGTCTGCCCCTATGTCATAAGGATCGCAGAAGCGACTTACAAACCGTATGTACTTAGGGGCATTTAGGACATCATCAGTTACATCCGCCTCACTCGTTGAAGGCGAGTGATAGCCGCCTTTGGGAGGATAATCACCAATCCAACACTTGTGACAGAACGCGCTTGTTAACATCTTGTAAATTGATTATTCGGGACAATTGAACGCTGCCTATGATTTGTGTACCTTCGTCCTTCCTCCAAGATGTCTGTTTGCCGCATGAAAGCGCGTGGGTGCCTCGAGGATGCCAGAGGGTGTCAGCGAGTGCCAGTGGAGTCAATGATCCGTCCTGTCATTGGTCCCTCGACGCTGTGTCTTCTTGCGCCGCTTTGTTCGCCATTGTACTCGAAATATCAAACGATATGGCTTTAAAAATTGGTCGTCTGCTTGAATGCCCAGCTATCGCCTCCTCTAAGCTAGTTGCCAATGCTCCTTAGCCATTATCAGCGCGGTGACGGCCTGCCATTCCTCGGACGATAAGGACGTCCACGCCTTAAAACATCTCTCTCTCTCTCTCTCTCTCTCTCTCTCTCTCTCTCTCTCTCTCTCTCTCTCTCTCTCTCTCTCTCTCTCTCTCTCTCTCTCTCTCTCTCTTTATTTTCATGCTTTCCCTTCCTGGCCTCTCCTTCCTCTCTGACGCCCGCCTGGCCACAGCAAGGACGAACGAAAAATAGAATTCGTGTCACGAACGAGGTGTCTTGCTGTCTGTGTTGACGCGTGGCCGAGGCGAGGGCCTTCTTGCGCGCGGCCGCCTTCTTTTCAAGAGATAATGGCGGCGACAAAAGAGGGGATCGAGGCGAGTAATTCCCTCTGGTGAGGCCGCCTCATCTCCTTAGCTCCGAGCCTCTGTCATCACATCAACCGATCCTTCTCGTCTTAACACACGGCGGCGGAGCATCACGCACAGGCCAGGAGGGAATCTGGAGTCCTGAGCATGCTGATTTTATCCTTTGCGAATCGTTCTGCATCGTCTCAGTAATTAAGTCTCATTAGGCACAGGGACCTGACCTCGTAACCTGTCGGAATTTCTCACCGGATAGATCCTCACCACACCATGTATATATTTATACTAAGTTACTAATGTCTCTACAGCTATATAACCTCTCCCCATCCCGCCGACCATTCGCAACACGGGCGTCAACAAACGGTGCAATAGAACTCGAGTCTAACAATGACCGTTAAAGCACGTTTCCCTGATTATTTTCATTTTGAGATGTGTTACGCCCCTTTTCATCTCTGCGCTGATTGCAGAACATAAAATGACCTTAATGAGTCATAAGGCACAGACGCAAACGTGATAAAAGCCGAGCTAAGTTTTCAAATTATGATTTACATCTCATTCCAGACATCTCTGAGGGAGGAGGGGGGGGAGGGGGAAGGGGGAGAGGGTTATGTGCGAAGAATAAAGCCGAATGTTTAGACGGAAATTATTCTCACTTTCTCTTCCTACTTTTTTTTTTTTTTTTTTATCTCCTTTCTCCTGCCTCTCCCAATTATTTTCCCTCTGCCTCCCCTTAAGGTGAAAGAAGCTCTTTACCTTTAGTTATTGCAAAGTACTTTCACAAAAAGGACGAAGACTTGAAAGAAGGCGATTGCACAGGCTGCACTCTGCAATTTCCATAGAATAGCTACCCTCCAAATCCGGAACATGTGCCCTGGTTCGTGGTGTTTGGTGTTTGTGATAGACCATACATGGGCAGGGTAATGATGTTGGAGGTTCACCATAAAATAAGTGATGGGTTAAGGATAAGTCCGATATGCGAAGCTGAGCTTCGCCCGGGCTATGCCAATGAGGGGAGCCCGGCCTGTGTCGACTAATGCCGACTCGCTAACGTGTGTCAGCTGGTGCTGACTCGTCTTAGTCCTTACCCGCCGTGGTGCCCAGTCACAGCAGTAACCTCCAGGCGACAATTGCAACTTCTCGTGCCTGGGCGGGGCGCGAACCGCCGACCCCTCGGATGAGAGGCCGACACGTTACCACTGTACTAGCCCGGAGGTTGACTCGCGAAAGTATGACTGAAACCATAGTCGCGGTTTATTGATTTCAGTGTTTCCAGTCTCTCTCCGTGTTTTCTCATTCTTCTTTTCTTTTCTTTTGTTCTGTTTATTGTATTTATTGTTTCTCTCTGCATATGTGTGTATATTTGTATGTGTATTTGTACACACACACACACACACACACACACACACACACACACACACACACACACACACACACACACACACGTACACACACGCACACACACGCACACACACGCACACACACGCACACACGCACACACGCACACGCACACACACGCACACATACCTATGTGTATGTGTGTGTGTGTGTTTGTGTGTGATAAGATCCCTTTTAATCCCATTTTCCCTCACACTTCCCTGGCGAGGAAAAGATCAGAGATTAAATATCTTGTTTCTTTTGTTGCAGGTGAGTTGTTGTCTGAGCGTGATGACGTCACGGCTGTGGTGAGTACGGCCTCCACGACACGACACGTCCGCTGGTCACGAGGATGATAGTTGCAATTTGCAATAATTGATACCGTGTTTTTTCTTTTCTTTTTGATGTTAACGTTTTTGGGTTGATGTGTTTAGATGTCCTCGACTTCTGTGCGTGTGCGTTTATATGTATCTCTTGTTGTTCGTGAAATCTAATGATAAGACAATGTTTTCCGCATTCTTACTTTGGTGTATTGATATATGTGTGTGAATGTGTGTATATACATGACCCCCATATATGTGTGTGTGTGTGTATGTATATATATATATATATATATATATATATATATATATATGTATATCACATTTGTATATATACGTGTATATACAGTTTATACAGGTGATATTTTCTGTAAGTGCCTACATGTTTAGTAACATTTTTCGTGGCTTCCCCTTTGGAGAATTGACTCTCCCTTCTCCCATAATTCCTTCTGTTTCGCGTTCTTCCTTAATCTTTTCATTTTTTCTCTTTTTCTTTTTGCTATATGCTCTGATTTTTCCCCTACTGTCGTCATCTCTCTCTCGCTCTCTTTCTCTCTCCCTCTCTTTCTCTCTCTTTCTCTCTCTTTCTCTCTCTTTTTCTCTCTTTCTCTCTCTCTCTTTCTCTCTCTTTTTCTCTCTCTCTCTCTCTCTTTCTCTCTCTTTCTCTCTATCTCTCTCTCTCTCTCTCTCTCTATCTCTCTCTCTCTCTCTCTCTCTCTCTCTCTCTCTCTCTCTCTCTCTCTCTCTCTCTCTCTCTCTCTCTCTCTCCTCGTTCCCTCCCTTCCTCTCTCTCTCTCTCTCTCTCTCTCTCTCTCTCTCTCTCTCTCTCTTCTCTCCCTCCGTCCCTCCCTCCCTTTCGCTTCTCTCCCTCCCTCCCTACCTCCCTCCATTTCGCTTCTCTCCCTCCCTCCCTCCCTCCCTCCCTCCCTCCCTTTCGCTCCTCTCCCTCTTCCTCCGAAGACGAGCGCGAGTCTCGTGTACATAATGAACAAACGAAAGAACCCCCCCCCCCCCCTTTCTGTCCCGCCACGTAATACACTCTCGCTTGATTAACGCAAATAAAACAATATAATTTTATCGGCATTTGCATACGTCTTCCCTGTAGCATGAGCACAAGGTCTTTACACGCGGAGGAGAGCAAGCTAATGCAAGACTGCAGGCGGAGGCTTTCCTTTGAATTAATGCAACTTTTTTTTTTT
>NC_061825.1:43576459-43583959 GCF_019202785.1 Penaeus chinensis | reverse complement strand
TTCAAACGTGGGTTGATTCACGAGTTCATGTCAGCTGCCCCCCCCCCCCCTTCCACCCCTTCCCCATTTTTTCCTCCTCCTTAGCCTATTATTTCCACCCTCACCCGTCCCCGCCTTTCTCCCTCCCCTCTTTCCCCCTCCCCACCTCCCCTTCCTCCTCCTCCTCCCCGCTATTTCCAATCCTCGGCGCGGTCGAGTTCCTCCGTCCCGAAACGAGAAATGACGAGAGTAAGCAGAACGGCGTAGGTGTTTTGGCAAGCTCATCAGAATTAAAAGAAAGGGACACAATAGCCTGCATTGTGCCATATCCCGGGGATCGATGCGCTACGGACAAAGAAACGCCCAGATTACACGCCTAATCACAAAAAAAAAAAAAAAAAAAAAAAAAAAAAAGATGCTCGCGGTGATGGCCGGGATGTGAAGTCTGAAGCAACGGAGGTTTGTGAAAAGAGAGAAAAAATAATGATAAGAAAAATAATATATATGTAATGATAATAAAAATACGGAGGAGGAAGTGGAGGTGACGGTGGATTCCAATCGTACGTTCATGACACATCGTCATCGAGCCGCGCTTATGACGCTGCCGCTGTCGTTCGCCCGTATCTCATTACGACCTGCTTGCATCTGCTTTGCCTCCTGCTGCTTGCACTCGAGGCACGAACGGCAGCCACTTCGGGATGACCCTTTTCGCGTTTTTTTTTTCTACATTCTGAGCCTCGACTTATGTATCAGTTCTTTGGTTTTATTACTGCTCAGGGTTGCTATCTGCCTTTGTCTGTACCGTGCCAAGAAGCGCCGCTCATTCACTGTCTCTCCTTTCTGATGCTTTTGGCCATGTTTTCATTTGGTTATTCTGTTACTAGTGCCAATATTAAAAATAACGTAGGCAGTTAGATAATAGACATTCCTTTTTGACTCATATGTGTGACAGGAGTTCGTGGCCTGACGCCTCCTGCCTTGAGGGGGTGGGAGGGGGGGTTGGTACGAGGGGGTCGAGAGAGGCCCATATAGGCTTAAGTATCTGTTTCCGTACATGGGGCGGAAAGGGCTAGGAGACGTGAGCCCCTCCCCCGCCCCCCCCCCCCTCACACGAACTACTACCCCTATTCGCCAGGAACAATAGACAAGAGGGAGAGGGGGGAGAGGAGAGAAAATGTGGCTTTGTGTATTATGAATGTGGGGGAACTAGAGACCATTGTATACCGAGTCCATTAGACATTGAAGTGAACTGTCTTTCATTGAGCGCCCAAACACAAGACGTTTTCTTCTTCTCCGTCGTTACTGCTCCTGCTGGCGGTTAAGGCGGCGGAGGCGGCGGCTGGGCGCTGAAGGAAACGTCATCGTAAAACACGGCTTGAGTGTTTTAATCGCACTGCCAATGAGGTCCCGCGCGCTGATTAACGCAACGGAAACTTTCGGCTCGCACAAAAGAGGCGGCCGAGCCTGACACAGCAGACGCGGAATTGGAGAAAGAACGGCGGGCGCGCGGGCACGCTCATACGGACACGCACGCACGATCCTTTAAGCACACACGCACACGTACACACACACACACACACACACACACACACACACACACACACACACACACACACACACACACACACACACACACACACACACACACTTACTCACTTGCACACGCGGGCAGAATTCGTGTTGGGTTCTCCCTGACAGAAATTGCAGGACACGACTAACCACGGCTCGCTGGACACTCGCAGGACACTCGACGGAAATCCGAGATCGCTTAGCATAAGCTGAAGACACTCGATGGGGGGGGGGGGGATTAGGGGGAGGGGGTCACGGGGAGGGCGACTCCTTAACTGCAAGTATAGAAGATATTATTTTTCGATTGTATCCCGGATGTTTGTCATCCTTCCTTTCTTTGTCTCTTTACTTCGTACTCCCTACCTGAATTCTTTAAAACTACTCGGATTTTGATTTTGTGAAAAGTTTGGCCCATTCCATTCATTTTCTTTATTGTATGATTGTAACCAAAGCTACCTTGTATTCGGCGGAGAAATTTACGGGCGGAAGGCAGAGCAAAACAAAATAATGTTAAATCGCGAAATTCAATCTCTAACTCAGCACAGAATCGGCCCCAAAAGAAACCCTCAATACTTCTTACTATTTCCTCGGTTCCACGTTTTATGAGCCAATATCTGAGATTTAGTCGAGTTCATTCTTTGCCGCCGTTCCATTACCATATCGACAGCATTATGCCGAGCCTCTTAGTCGCCGCGGAGGGTACTTTAGTGGCCCCTGATTTGACGCGTATGTTACCCATTTTCTTTGTGAAAAAAAGAGGCAGAAAGGGAAATTAAATTAACTTGGGTTGTTGGCTCGCCCGGATACTCAAAGACACCTCTCTCTCTCTCTCTCTCTCTCTCTCTCTCTCTCTCTCTCTCTCTCTCTCTCTCTCTCTCTCTCTCTCTCTCTCTCTCTCTCTCTCTCTCTCTCTCTCTATTTCTGTTTAATATTTATTTTGATCTGTGTCGCGCGGTTATGCTGACAGCTCGGGACTTTCTCCTGAAGTCGAGCTGGAAATACATTTTAACGCCAGTCATGGGTTATTCTTTTATTTTCAATCATTCATGGTATTATTATTATTTTTTTTTTTTTAAGGTGAAGTTAGTCAAATCTTTCGTTCTTTTTGTGCTTGTTTGTTTTGCCGGAATTCCTCTGCTTAATCCATCGGTGTTCGTTCGTTAAATCCTTGCTCTGTTAATGTCTAAATTCGACACTAGTGAATTTTCTGGCGACATCCTCGAGGTTTTAAGAAGTCTCTATTACATCAGTTGCATGCGTGGATTGGGGGAAACATCTACTCGAATCTGCTTTGTCTCGTTCGGATGTCATAATCGACGCCGGAGCGATGCCACTGTCGTAACCTCACAGGAAAATGGATACGCAAAGATCACACGCGCTATAGCGGTGGTTTACGAAAGTCGTTGTAGGATCGGCGATTTAAGAAGAAATGAGAAAGGAGGGAAAACAGTATCAAAAAGGGGAAAAAAAAAAGCGGGAAAACTGTATCAGATAGTCAGAAAATGGCGGGGAAACTACCAGAAGCACAGGCAATCAGAGGAAGAAGGGACACTTTCCCCGAGGTGATTTCCAAAGAAGGCGAGAAACAAGAGGCGAAGGGGAAGCAAAGGCGCAAGAAGGGGGGGTGGGGGGAAAGGGGATGGGGGGTGGGAAGGGGGGGAGGGGTATCTCTGGCAGACAATACGCGTCGACCACAAACAGACCGCGACGGACCATGAATCTGTTTAGCAAATGCATAAAGATGAGCTCGGACGGCCCCATCGCCGGCGTGAGAGCCTGGGTGACTCCTTTGTCCGGCCGGCCCAACAAAGTACGTCGCTCTATTAAGATAAAATAAATGAAAAGGATACGCGAAAAATAGAAAAAGATAGAAAAATATGTACACCAGTTCCGGAGGATGAAAGCACTTGTAATTAAAGCATTGTACTTATTATTGGTAGCAATAATAGTAATTATAATAACGATAATGGTAGTAACAATTACAATGAAGGTAATTATGATGATGATAATGACGATAGTAACGATAATGATGATAATAATTATATTAACGATAATAACGATGATGATGATGATAATTACAATGATAATAAGAAAAGAAAAATAATCTTGATAATAAGACCAACTACAATGATGATAATAATAATAATAATAATGATAATGATAACAATAATATAAATAGAAATAATAATAATAACAGTGATAACGATAATGATAATAACAAATAATAAATAACAATGGCAATAATAACATTGATGATAATGATAGTGATGATAATCTGGTTCTGGCAAATATTTTTTTATAGTCAGATGCCCTTCCTGACGCCAACAACTCTCTCTCTCTCTCTCTCTCTCTCTCTCTCTCTCTCTCTCTCTCTCTCTCTCTCTCTCTCTCTCGTTTCGTTGGGTCGTTAGAATACGCTCTAAATCGCTTTTAGGATTTAAACCCTTTCTCTTCTGGGTGCTGTTGGTTTCTCTCTCTCTCTCTCTCTCTCTCTCTCTCTCTCTCTCTCTCTCTCTCTCTCTCTCTCTCTCTCTCTCTTTCTCATTCTCTCTCTTTCTCTCTCTTTCTCTCTCTTTCTTTCTCACACACACACACACACACACACACACACACACACACACACACACACACACACACACACACACACACACACACACACGCACACGCAGACGATGACTCGAAAGGGCTAATTCCCCCCCCTTATTCCTGCTGCCTCGATGGCCCAGTGGTTAAGCAGTGGGCTCGCCTATGAAGTGTGCGGCGCCATTTACGGAGATCGCCCCGTGGTAATGGCGGTGTCTGCGCGGCGCTCACCGGCACATCCGGGGACCTGCGGCACCAATGAAACGCATTTGCTTTCCGGGCCGTTAGTTTTTAGAGCGGCGTTGGATTTTTATATACAAATATATGCAGGTTTTATGCGCTTTTATTTTGGGGGGGTGCGTGTGTCTGGAGTTGTTTATTGAAATTTACATACGATTTTTTTTTTTTTTTTCTTTTACATGCTTTTTTTTTCTTTATTTGTCATTGAGTTCGGAGTAGAATATGTTGCTAAGTTGTCTGTTCGTGCGCATGTGGGTGATAAGGTAGCCGAGTGCATGGTACAAACGGCGTCATGCACTCCCGAAAGGGGAATTTCCTCGTCAGGGCGTCGTCCTTCATTCCGAATATACGATCCTCTTCCAGTAACGCCGTCGCGCGAAGTCAAGTTTTACAGCCGGTTCTTAGAAGCACTTGAGGTCGATTCAGAGAAATGATACAAATTAAAGAGATGTGTGCAATGTCTATACATATTCTCAAAGTCCCGCCTCTCTCGGTAATGTGTCGATTGAGGGAACCTGAGTCAGGGAGGAGTCGGTTTCGTTTCTTTGCCTACGATCAAATCTCCTTGTCATACTAAGGAAGTATTGTCCGATACATTACAAGCTGCAGTCACTGAGCATAAAATTATTTTCGTTATCTTTCGTTCATCGTACTAAGCGTTAGACTAAAAACAAAATACGAAAGAGCAGACCTTCTCCCGCTTCCCCTCCCCCCCCCTTTCCCCCTCTACTCTTACACGGGTCAGCGTTGTGTTTGTCTTTCTTTTTATTCTTCGCCTTTTTTTCATAACTCAAATTACATTATTTCCCACTCAGTGTTGCTTGTGCGGACGGAAGGACTCGAGAAAAATCTTGCTTCATTTTTCACTTTGAAGTTAAAAGTTTGATGATACAAAAACATTTTTCCAGGGAGAGGTAACTGTAATTTCTTCTTTTATTTTCTCTTTCCCTCGTTTCTTTTCTTGTTCCTTTGTTTTATATTTGGGGGGATTTGTGAAATATTACCTGCAATGGTTTTAGAATTCAACTAATGCGCGCAAGAGTTTTAATGAGTCTATTGGCGATTGTTTAAAGCAACTTTTGTTAAATTATTAGTATCATGCAACCAAGCTAGAGAACTTTTGGGGTAAAAGAGTGTCATTCTCGGTTGCCTGTCATCGCAATAGCGTTGGACATTTTTCGTTGTACACATTCGTATCATAAGTTCACACACACGCACACACACACACACACACACACACACACACACACACACACACACACACACACACACACACACACACACACACACACACACGAACGGAAGGCCGTACCTGACTGTATTAATGATGTCTTAATGCATTCCTCCTTCTCCCTCCCCCCTCCCTCCCCACAACTCCAACCTCCCACACTCCCGCCCCCCCCCACCTCTTTCCTTCCCCCAGCACCCAAAGAGGCACCCCCCCCCCTCTCTCTCTCGCTCTCTACGCCCCATTCCTCTCTCGTCCCTCCCCCCCTCTCTCTCCCTCACTAACCCCTATTCCTCTCTGGTCCTTCCTCACTCCCTCACTCACTTGTCCTTCCTTCCCTTCCTCCTGGACCCCCCCCCCCTTCTCCCTCTCTCTTCCTCCCTTCTCCTCTCCCCTTTATCCTCCTTTCCCCCTGGTCTCACACCCTCTCCCAATTACATTCCTTCCCTTCCCCCTGCGCCCACCTCCTCTCTCCCTTATCCTCCTTCCCCTCCCCCCCTACGACCCACCCCCTCTCTTCCTTATCCTCCCCCCCCTGGACTCACCCCTCTCTTCCTTATCCTCCTTCCCCTCCCCCCCTTCGCCCCACCCCTCTCTCACTTATCCTCCTTCCCCTCCCCCCCCCCCACCCCTCTCTCTCTCGCCGTGAGTAGCTCAGTAATGTGCCTTGGGGCCAGAACCTCGCTATCACCGAGGCGTTTGAGTAAGCGGCGGTATGATTGGGTTCTCTGAGCTTGCGAGCTCCTGGGGTTCGTCCGTGCGTGGGTTTTTTTTTTTTTTCTTCTTTTTTTTTGGCATTATCCTTGTGTTTTTGTTGTTTATGCTGTTGTTGTTGTCGTCATTCTCTTGTTTCGTTTGCTCTGCTATAGTTCTTTGATTCTTCTCCTTCCTTGTTATTTCGTGTTATTTATTTTTTTCTTTTTTTCTCATCTTCCTTTTCTTCTTTTATTACTCTTCTTTCTCCTCTTCCTTCTCCTCTACCTCCACTTCCATCAACACCTCCACTTCTCCTCCTCCTCTACCTCCTCCCCCTCCTCCTCCTCCTCCTCCTCCTCCTCCCCCTCTCACACCCCTCCCCCTCCTCTCCAAATTCCACGGCCTCCTGCTGTCAAGAATCCTGCCAAGCGGCCGGGATATCTCGATGAACGAAGAGCGTCAGAGGGAAAAGGGAGGAAGGAGAGAAGGAAGAGAGGGAGAGAGGAGAGAAGGAAGAGAGGGAGAGAGGGGGAGAAAGTGGGAGACAGAGATAAAAAAATAAAACATGGGTGAGATGTAGGTGGAAGAGAAAGAGAGAGAAAGGAAGAAGATCAGGTGAGAGAGAGGATGGGAGGGAGGGAGAGAAAGAGAGAGAAGGGAGGAGGATCAGGTGAGAGAGAAGAAGGGAGGGAGGGAGAGAAAGAGAGAGAAGGGAGGAAGATCAGGAGGGAGAGAAGAAGGGAGGGAGGGAGAGAAAGAGGGAGGAGGGAGGAGGATCAGGAGGGAGAGAGTGGGATGGGAGGGAGGGAGAGAGAGAGAGAGAGAGAGAGAGAGAGAGAGAGAGAGAGAGAGAGAGAGAGAGAGAGAGAGAGAGAGAGAGAGAGAGAGAGAAGGGAGGAAGATCAGGAGGGAGAGAGGATGGGAGGGAGGGAGAGAAAGAGGGAGAAGGGAGGAGGATCAGGAGGGAGAGAGGATGGGAGGGAGGGAGAGAGAGAGAGAGAGAAGGGAGGGATATCAGGAGGGAGAGAGTGAGATGGGAGGGAGGGAGAGAAAGAGGGAGAAGGGAGGAGGATCAGGAGGGAGAGAGTGGGATGGGAGGGAGGGAGAGGGTGAGTTAAGAACAGTTGAACGCCAGTAACTGTTTAACAAAGTAACAAAACCTCGCGAGAACAATACAGCCATTAATGTGAATGGAACTTTTTAAG
>NC_061825.1:43541459-43568959 GCF_019202785.1 Penaeus chinensis | reverse complement strand
GGTCGGGGTGTTGGGGGTCCTTGAACTGATGGCTTTAAACGTAGACGATTTTGTTGCGTTAGATACCTCGCCATGGGTCATGAGAGGCCATCGCTGTTCTTCACTGGTTTTATGAATAAAGATATTTTCTGCAAAATGTTTTAAAGATAAGCTTTAAAAAGGATGAGGGAAATTTCTACTTAAAGTTCTCTTACAGAAGAATCATAGGAAACCAAGTAGATCTTAGCATAGGCGAAGAGAGGGGATATGCCAATAGAGAATACCATAAAAGAGATGTATTGCTGGAAGACATTACCAATGGCAGAATAGAAGTAAAAAGAGCAGAAATCAATATCCAATATCAGCACTGATATGATTTTATGTGCGCGCTGCGTTTCCCAAGAAAACTGAGTCTGTTAAATCTTATCAGAGAAGAGCGGTCTTGATATTCGTGCTTTTACGACGATTGCTATAAGTATGATTAGAGGCAAGAGGCTATTCTTATGTAACTATTGAGGGAAATGGGATCAAAGAACATTTAAAGTACCGAGGTAGTTGACAACGAACAGTCCTGGGAAGCTAAGCCAGGTGGTGGCACATGTATACTAGTGTGTCTAACTTCGGTGCGTTTGACGAAAATAAAAGTGCACATTGGGTCTCTGTGGCAATGAAGTACCCGAAGTACTCTTTTTCGAATTCCATTTGTTAGACAGGTACTTGAATTCCAAAAGAATCCAACCGGGAAAACGTGTAAGGATTGTTTACACGATAACGTAGCGGTCGGCACTGTGTATTTCCACGCAGGAGCCCACGTCGCCAGGAAGGCTCTGCCCATTGAGGTAACGAAGTGATTTAGTTCGCCATGACGGAAATATAGATACAGAGGCTTTAGTGAATACTCTAGATGTGGTTGTGCAATGAAACGAACAGCTGCAAGTCGTGGGTAAATAATCGTAATAACAAGAAAAATGGTTATAAATGATGACACAATCAAAAAAGCAAAATGTTCATTATATACAATGGATATAAAACCCTAGTAAAAACAGCTTGTAAAACCCTTCATTCTGTTAAGGCTGTACGAAGTTTGGAATTCAATTTTACCTCAGTTATACAGAAAACGTCTATAACGACTCGATGAATTAGTGAACAGCTTACCACGGAATTCATAATCCAGCGCAGGCGCACACGACGAACGGTGTAATCACGAAATAATAGTAATGTTATCTATTTCCAGGAAATTTTTACTACCATCGCCAGTGTAGGAACAGCACTCTGGAATAATGGATATTATTCCTGTGTAAATACGGTAATGACGCGGTTGCTGTTGACCGACGCAAAGAAAAAGCCCTCGTAAATTTGCTGGAAAATAAAAAACGACCTTTAATACCATCATCTGCACAGTTACCTGCTTTCGCTCAGGGTCTTTATCGATTCAGTATATGTGTGTGTAGATAGATAGATATATATATAGATAGATAGATAGATAGATAGATAAATATACATATATACACATATATCTGTGTGTGTGTGTGTGTGTGTGTGTGTGTATGTATGTGTGTGTGTGTGTGTGTCACAAGAGATAAATCCCCAATTTCCGATTAACCGAAAGATAAAAATTGAAGTCGGTTTTCTCTCGGTCTTTCTGGCTGCGCTGGAAAAGCCAGGCCAGCGACTGAGCCAGGTAATATTCTTCCCAGAGGTCCGAATTGAATAGCTCTGAATAGATTCATGCATGCCATACATACTAAACTACGAGGATGAATTTCTTGGGGATCCTGTGCCCGCAACTAATCTATAGAATGTTTCATAAACTCGACCACGGTATTCAAACGGGGAAGTCGCTCTTGTGTGACTGGCTAAGTCTGATATCCAAAGTAAGCTGTTAACCTGGATTGACGTGTATCTCTTACGGAGAGCACTGACAGGGGTGAACAGTTTTTACTCTAAAAGTCAGCTTTTTATGCCGACGAGGGTGATAATGGATGCAATCATCAAGGTCACTATACAAGGCAAACCGGGGAGACGAGCCGTGGAATACTTCTGCTAACGAGAACTTGCTTAATCTTATGGGCTCTCAAAGGCCTGGTAACTCGAGTATAAAGTATTACGACCGGCGTATACATGGAAATATTAACCTGTGGATCGCGTAAGACAAGACGGAGGCGATATGAAGTTGTAGGAGCGACTTTGACACCGGCATTTTCAGCGGGAAGTGCAATTTGGAAGGAGTTAAGTGTCACCTCAATGGCGCTGGGAGATGTGCAGACGCCAACACGCTGTATTTCAAAGTGGCATGTGATTTTAAGGTTTCATGACGCCTGGCAAGAGATACAAATTACAATTTATCTTTTTTTTTTTGCTTACCCCGTTGATTAGAAAAGTCTCATCCAATGTTTTAAATTTACGTTGCAATCTACGAGCCCAACTCCATAAACCAAAGCTGCAATCGAGTGTCCCGTGATTAAATAAGCGAAGGAAAAGGCTCCGCGGCCGAATGCATCCACGCACCGCATACTGATATCCGAAGCGCGGGCGTCTTGGCGACTGAACCCGAGTGGCGGCGTCGTGACAGATGGAATTATAGATGACGTCATGTTTAGTGGATATGAACTGTAATTGTTTAATAAAAAAAACATTTATGTGATTTTAGGATTATTTTTGTGTGTTTTTTTTTTATTATTAAAAGTCGGGATAATTTTGTTCTATTCCCAATAGACATTCAAAAGACTTCGATGCAATTCAAGTGTTGCATTTATGTGAATAAGGCGTGCAGCGTAAGGTTATATTGCTGGTCAAAGTAGTTGCAACTTGACCTTTGTAGAAAGTGCACCTTTAGTCTCAAAATGAAAACTGCACGCGCTACAGAATTGGTAATTACGTTAATTGTATGCGTTTTTGGGCGTGTGTGGGTCGGGGAGAGCGTGTGCAAATGAATGCATGTACAGCTTGTGATGATATTAAAGCGAGAAAAAAAATACTAAGAGAAATGCCTTGCCTCCTGCTCTGAGTACTTTCGTCGATGATTTGTTAAACAGCAGTTTATACGCGCTACGCGGAATCCCTCCAAAAACGAGTAATTTTTTTCAGATAAATAAAGAGTCTGACATGAGAGGAGTTTCTGATTCATAGGCGCTATATGAATATAATGATACGTGTATGTGTGTGTGTGTGTGTGCTTGTGCGTGTGCTTGTGCGTGCGTGCGTGGATTACTAGATAGACAGATATGATAAATACAACAGAATAAACATTTCTAAGAATGGTCTCAGAGAAAAGAACAAAAAAAAAAAAAAAAAAAAAAACACCGGAACCTTTCTCCCTCCCGACCCTCCATAAAGCCTCAATTTAACCCAGATCTCTCGTCAAACCCGCCCTTTCCTCTCCCTCCCTCACCCTCCCTCCCTCCCTCCCCCCCCCTCCCCCCTCCCCCAACCCACCTTTCCATCCCAACCCCACAATCCTTAGCCGGGAGTCTCCCCCTCAACCGTCTCTCCCCTCACCCCCCTCCCTCCCCCCCCTCCCTCACCCCTCTGCCCTTGCCTGTGTGACGGTGTTACTGAAATAAATCCGCGAGAATGTCGTTTGTCTATGTAAGGGAAGACAGCAGCGACAAGAGCAGACGGGCGCGCGGAGGCCGACAGGAGACAGAGGGAGAGAAGGAAAGAGGGAAGAAGGGGGGGAGAAAAGGAATGAGGGAAGGAGGAAGGGAAAAAGGAAAGAGGGAAGGAGGGAGTCAGAGAAAGAGGGAAGGAGGAAAAGGAGGGGGGTAGGAGGGAGGAAGGTGGGCAGGAGGGAAGGAGGGGGGTAGGAGGGAAGGAGGGGGATAGGAGGGAAGGAGGAGGATAGGAGAGAAGGAGGAGGATACGAGGGAAGGAGGGCGATAGGAGGGAAGGAGGGCGATAGGAGGGAAGGAGGGGGAGAGAGGAAGGAAGGGGAGAGAGGAAGAAAGGAGAGAGAGGAAGAAAGGAGAGAGAGAGAGAGAGAGAGAGAGAGAGAGAGAGAGAGAGAGAGAGAGAGAGAGAGAGAGAGAGAGAGAGAGAGAGAGAGAGAGGGAGAGAGGGAGAGAGCACACTTCGAGGATGTCTGCTAGTTGAAAGGTGGGGGCGTGAGGGCAGCAGGGGTGATGGGAAGAAGACACACAACCACATGGACATACAAGCATACGGCAGACAGACACAGCCTAACACAGACAGACAGACAGACTGCTCGCCGTGTAGTATTCTAATTCGGAGAGGAGATAGAGCAGGTGGAGAGGAAATTGGAAGTGGGAGAGTGGGCGGGTGCGGCGGCGGCGGCGGCGGCGGCGGCGGCGGCGGCGGCGGCGGGACGGTCGGTGGCTCGTAGCGATATTGGCTCTGATTTGACGCGCAGGGAATTCATTTAGGCTCTAATCGTATGCGGAGCTTTTTAATACGTGCTTGCGCTTTTTTTTTTTTCCTGGAGGGGGGGGGCGTGGAGGGGGGAAGCGAGGAGGAGCTTGGGGCTGGGGAAGGGGGGGGGGGCGGATTCGGGCTGGCCATTGGGGTCTTTTAAAAGGGCGGATTATGTTATAGGCCTGTGGTAGAAGTAATAAACCGGTGAGTAAATAAGTGGCAATTGGAAATAATTATAACAACTTGCAATCGTATGTGGTGCATATGTATATACATAAATTGATTAGTAAATTATTAAATATATACATATACATATATATACATATAAGTGTGTATATATATATATAATATATATAGTGTGTGTAAATGTGAATACACATATAACAATAAAACAAATGCAGACGCAGACTCAGACGTTACATAAATATGCTTGCATATAAATGTAAATGCCGAGAGGCAGTTGACGTGACCCCCGTGAGAACCGCAGCGCATTCCGGCGACTTCCGATGGAGGACGAGCCGCCTTGCGCAAGAGCCGTCCAAGCGCAGAGGCCGAGAATGGGAATGAAAGTCACGGGGCGGGAGATTAATAGCCGAGCACCTTTTATGGCAACACTTAGGGCAGCTCAGCCTCAACAGCGCCCGACGAAAGCTGATCCTTCCCCCTTCTCCCGTCGCTCAGAAACGGCCACTTACACGCGGAAATCCCCCTCTTTTCTTCTGCTGTTGCAATTTTCTTTTCGCTGCTGTTGCTGTGGTTGTTATCTTTATCGGCTTCATCTCTGGGGTTTCCTTTTTCGAAGTTCGGGGCTTCCAAGTTCGCTCGTCCATCACTCAAGGTGTATCATAACAAGAGCGGAGAATAATGCTTGTGTCTGCCCGTAACATGTTATCTTTGTTATCACTTGCTCACTGACGAGGGGGCAGGAGGCGGGGAAGAGGAGAGAATGGAAAAAGTCTTCGCGTTTCTTCTCTCTTTCCCGTTTTCCCCTTTTTTTTTTGGGGGGGGGGGGGGGCGGAAAATGTTGTCCGCAGAAAAATCATTATCTAAAAATTGGCCAGGCGCAAATAATCAACATTCTTGTGATTTAAGGTAACTTTTAAATTACTGTTGCTCTTTTTAGAGATGTTAGGAACTTGTGTGTGAAAGTTGGACACTTTTTTCATGAATGAGTGGTTTGGAAAGCCAGTGTTGCCAAGGAGGGGGAGACCACTTGTGTTTCCTGGAGAGCTAGTGTTGCAAAGGACCGACTTTTGGTGTTGCAAAGGAAAGTTTCGTTGTTGCAGAAGAGAATTTAAAGATGTGTGTACTATTTTTTTTTCTTCTTTTTTAATGTTTTGATGGCGATAGGGATTCTTTCTCTTTTCCATTCGGAGAAAAAGAGAGAAAGATTTTGGAAACTGATTTCATTTTCCTTCTCTGTTCTTTTCCTCTCAACCAACTGGAAGGTTCTGGAATCCCCTCGATGCGATATTCTGGCTGTTTGTGCAATTATCCTTGTTCTTGTTCTTTTTAACGTGTTTTCAGTTATTGTTATTGATGCATATTGCCTCCTTCATCCCATTCCTTCCTTCCCGTAGCTTATCAGTCCCTATGCTTCTTCCTTCATTCTCCGTCGGAAGTTCGTACAAAACATTTCCCGAACTCGGTCTTCATCGTTTTATTATTTATTTCGGAGTCCAACTTTTCCTTCGCGTCTTGAAATTGAGTCAAGTTGCGAAATAAATATTTGCAGATATGAGTACTGCGTGTGTTCTGCTTTCATTTTTCATTTTTCTTTTTCTTTATTCTTTTTAATACTGGTTTGTGTACATTTTCTGTTATACAGGTAGTTCGACGGGCGCAATTGGATCGTTGCAAATAGTGGAAAATTACTTTCCTGAAAGGCTTCGTATCGGAGTTAGTAGTTGTCTTCCCCTCAAAAAATGTGATATGACATTGATAGAAAATCACTATTACATAGATATATTTCTTATTTATATATATATATTTTTTTTCTCTCCTTTTACGGACGCCATTAATAGCAAAGTCCAGAGAATCGGTCCTGATGAATTAAAGAAAATGGACGAAAGTCGACTTCTTTAGGGCAGAGTGAGAAGAAAATGAGATGTACTCGGCCGAGCGAAACGAAAAGGTCTAGAAAGAGAGGAGACACATCGTAAAGAAATAGACTGATCAATGGGCGACCGGAGATTAAGGGACTAAACAAGACGGATAAAAACCGGCCCGAGAAAAGCGTCGATTAATCATAGGCTTGTGGGAAATTATTCATGTGTTATTCTTTTGCTTCTTTCCTCTCTTGATTTATTGCCTTCTCTCTATTCCTCCCGTTTTTTATGATAGGTTGTATTTTGTCTTTTTTTTTTTTTTTTTTTTTTTTTCCTGTCTGACAAGCTTTTCGTTCGTATAGATAAAATTTATACTGTGCCTTGATGTATTTATATTAATCTCCATTTATTTAGGCCTTATCTCGCCCGTCTGCCCATCAATATATACCTGACATAAACGAGAATATGATACAAATGCGATACACAAAAAGGCCATCAATTAATTGCTGAACGTTATACAATGACCAACAGGAAATCAAGCCTTGTCATGTAAACTACATAGACTGATACTGAAATACGATTTCGGAATGGCCGGCGCGGAGAAAGCAGGGGCGGCGGGGAAATGGCTGCGTTGTGGGTTGCAAGGGAAGCAAATCATGATTTCTTGCAAGTTGTCGATCACATCTTGCAGCGACAGAGTTGTGCTCGAAATTATATGACGGGAGAATTGGTTCGGGAAATCATATATCGTGTATGGATGTGTGTCTGTTTATATGTGTTGGAGTACAGGTACTGTGTGTGTTTGTTTGTTTATGCGTGTTTGTGTGTGTGTGTCTATGCCTGTATCTCGGGGTCTCTGTGTCTGTGTAAAGTGTCTCTGACTGTCGGTCTGTTGGTCTACCTGTGTTTGTTTCTGTGTGTGGTCTGTGTTTGTTTGTGCGTACATATGCATACCTTTGTACTTAGTACATATTATAGATAACATATAGAAAATGCAGATATGTGAAGAGATAGAAAATCCATTACCCAGAGAAGTCTCCTCCCACACACGTCTACGTAGTCTGCACTATATCCCCGTCGTTCCAGCCTTGTCCAGCCTTGTTCAGCCTCGCCTTGAACAAGCGCTTCTCTCGCGTGGAACTCGCCCTCCCAGCGCCTCTCGAGGCTTCATCTTTCTTGGAAGTTTCTTGAATCTTCTGGAAGTTGCTTTAATCACCTACTGCCGGCTAGCCACTTTTAGAAAACTCGTTATCGCTATGTTGTATTTTTTTCTATTCGTTTTTTCTTTTTATTTGGATTTATGTCCGAGTTATTTTCATTACAAGAAGAGTGAGACGTACGGGATGAACGTGGACGCGTGGACGGCACCGAACAGAAAAATAATTCATGACATTGAGGCCGAACTTCAGTCGCAGAGCTGCTGGGGTTGCGTAACAACCTCGTTTTTACAGTCGTTGTAAGGGTGGAATGGTTGGATTTTCAGCTATAATTTCGCTCTTATTGATAAATTTGCGCTGGAGAATAGATGTATGCGGTTTGTATAAAACTAATATGGAAATGTACTGCATGTGGCTTTATGAATATAAATTACTCAGCTTTATACATGCATGCATACATCTATCTCAGTGATAATTAAATCTGAAACATACGAAACCAATGACTAAGGCAATATGTAAAATGGAAAGCGCGCCAGACACTCGCACAGACCTGCTCCGTGATGCGCAGGAAAATCAGTGAAAAAAAAAATAGTGTGTGTCAGAAGTTGCCTCAGAATCTCGCTTCGCCGTGATCCCCAGAGATGCCGGCGATACAGGAACCGATCCGACCCCCGCGGCCCTCCCTTCCCCTGCCCTCTCCTCTACCCTCCTGCCCCCTTCTCCCTTGCCCCGTTCGCCCTTTTCCCTCCACTCCCTCCCCTTCAACCCACGCCCCTTTTCCCTCAGCCTCACTCCTTCCCCTCTCTCCCTCCCTCCCTCTCTTCCTCCTTCCCTCTCTACCTCTCTCCTTAAAACCCATACGCTTTTCTCTCTGCCTTTCTCCCTCTCCCACCCTCCCCTGATCCCACACCCCTTTTTCATCTCCCTACTTCCTCCCTCCTTCATCTCCCCTCTTTCTTTCCCTCTTTCTTAACCCATCCCTTTTTTCTCCAGTTCTTCTTCCTTCTCCGTTTTCCTCCTTTTCGTTTGATTTCCATAATTCTCCTTTTCACCCTCATTCCTGGATTCCTTCTCACCTCCATCCTAACCCCCCCCCCCCACGTCCTTTCTCTTTCCCTTTTCTATCAGTTCCCCCTTCTTCCCCCCTTTTCCTAATTCCCCACCTCTTTTTATCCCGACCCCAACTAGTCTTTCCCTTCTTTTCACTTCCCTCATTTTTTCACCCGACATCCACTTCCCTCCCACTTTCTCCCTTTCCCTCTACTCCCCCCACTCCTCTCCCCTTCCTTCCTCTATTGTTTCTGAACCCCAACCCTCGCCTTTCCAGTTTCTTCCCTTCTCTTCCCCTTCGTCCCTCGGCGTCCTCCCCCACCCCCCTTTGAAGATTCCTAAACACCACAGCTTTCATAATGATAAGGCTTAAGACGTCCTCGAGGAAAGAGGATTTGTGAAAGACGAGCCTCTTCACCGCCCTCATCGCGCTCGCCTACCGCCGTGTGGCAGCCAGGTCGCAGTGATGCATGCGCGCGCGCACGCACACACACACACACACACACACACACACACACACACACACACACACACACACACACACACACACACACACACACACACACGAGAGAGAGAGAGAGAGAGAGAGAGAGAGAGAGAGAGAGAGAGAGAGAGAGAGAGAGAGAGAGAGAGAGAGAGAGAATTAGACGAATATAGAAAATATTGAGCGGAGGAGGAAGGGGAAAAACACTTGAGAGCGCTGCCCGACGCCACCTTAATGAAAAGATCAAAAGTTAAGGCTGCGTCCTGTTATACGTCGAGCTAGTTGGAAATCAGCGGCGCGCGACATGCGTTAAGAATTAAAAAGAGGAAGAGCTGGTTTAAGGGGGGTGGGGGTAATCTGCGCTAGGTCAGGAGTCAGAGGTGAGCTAAATCGGATGCAAATAGTTCAGGCGAAATGGGCGTGGATGTTTTGAAGACTCACATCGCTCATTTAAGTCACCCATCAGCCTGCCTCATCAAGCGCGGCCTTCCCTTCTCCGCTACCAGATGTTTTACACAGGAAGGTGCCAAGCAGTTCGAGAGGGGGGGATGGGAGAGGCGATCTATTTTCCTTGGGGTGAAGGAGGAGGGGTAAAGGTGAGGGACGCGTGCCACCAGATGGGATTGATTGGTGAAGTGTGTTTCAGTGCGCGAGAAAAGTCTCTGGCACCACTGACTGACTTGGACATGGGAGTAACTGGAAATTCCTGCAGAAATTCGACATGCAGCAGGGAAGCGTAAGTGAGAACGACAGTAAAGAAGTAGCAGTTGTAGCAGTAGTAGCTACCTCAGTCTAAGCGAAAGCAGATCTCTGACATCACGCTTTAAGATGTATCGCCAGCATGAGTACCTCCACTTTATAGCGACCGCTAAGAATAGCGGGTATCGCTCGCCTGCTGTCCTGCATCACCAATGTGAACGTGTCTGGGCGGGAAGGGAAAGGGGAGCCAAGGCAAACGGAGAAGGGGAACGCAAGGGAAAGGAGGAGGGTAAAATATTTTGGAGAAAAAAAGAAAAACAGCGCAAGAGGAGAAAAGCCATGTATATATAATAGCGGGAGGAATGTGCCAAGACGCCGACGCTGAGGGCGAGCGTTTATCTGGCGCCCTTGTCCTGGGCGCGAAAGAGGCGCAGCTCCTCCGGGCGGCGGACGGCGTCGTTCATCATCGCTCCGGCGGCCCTGCTTGGTATGCAAGGCCTCGGCCCGGCGTCCCTTCTCGCTCTCCTCGCGGCCAAAGGCTCCACACAATGGGTCTTACTCTCTTACGGGAAGCCTTTGCGTTGCATGCCAGTTGTTTTATCACATCAAAAGAGTCGCGGGCCCCAGACACTCCCTTTGCGACGCGCGGTCCCTCGGGTGAGCTTTCACGCTGTGCGCCATTGTTGACAGCCCCTGGTGTTGACGTCAGTCACTCTGTTCTCGCTACATGCTCTCTCTTTGATGCATTCGCTCTTGTTATTGACGCTAACATTTTAGCTGCGTATAATCGCCATTACCTGATTTTGAACCGAAATTTCTTTGCGGCGACAAAAGCGAAACTTACGGCACCGCTCCTTGTCCTTTTCCTCTCCCTCTTGCGTATTTTCTCTTTCGTCCCTTCCCCAAGCCATTCATCTGCTCATCTACTCGCCATCTACCAGCCATTTTTCTCCGTCTTTCTCTCCTTTACGTCTCTCACGCCCTCCTCCCCCTCCCTCTCACACACTTCTCCCCCTCCTCCTCACGCCCCTCTCCCCCCTCCCCACATACACACACCGCACTTACCGCTCTCTTCTCCCTCTTCCCTCTCCCATGCCTCTCCCTTGACTTGTTTTTAACTCGGGCTTTTTTTAATTGGTTTAATTGTCCTGGCGTGGCGGGGTAGCGTCTTGATCTTATTGGGAGTGACAGGAGGACGCCCTGGAGAGGGAGGCGGATAGGGGGGGGGGGGGGTCGGCTGAGGGGCATCTTGGCCAGGTGAGCGGGTAACCACCTCTGTCTTCTCTTCCTTCCCCGTCTCCGTCCTTCAATGATTTCTTCTCCTCTCTCCATTGCTCCCCTTCCCCGCGTTCTCCTCCTTTCTTTCCTTTCATGCCTCCCCATTCCTCCCTTATCCCCCTTCCTTTCTTCTCGAGCCACCCTCTTTTTCTTCCTTTCCCCCTCCCCAAATCGATCCATCCCCCCCCCCCACCCCCCCAAGCTTATCCGAGGTCGCAAAGATGGCAACCGATTTGTAAGACATTGGACTCCAAATTGGCTCTCGCTAACAAAAGGAAAGGATAAAAAAAAAAAAAAAATCAGTAAAAAAAATGCCGAAGAAATAAACGACATTTTCTGTCTAACTTTTTCTTTTACTTGGTCGTCCTCACATTTTTTCCTCTCTCTCTCGCTCTCTCTCTCTCTCTCTCTCTCTCTCGTCTCTCTCTCTCTCTCTCTCTCTCTCTCTCTCTCTCTCCCCCCCTTTTTCCCCCCCCCTCTCTTTCCTTTTCCCGGAAAATTTTTTTCCCCCCCCCTTTTCCTCCTCTCCCCTCCCCCCTCCCTCCCTCCCCCTCTCTAACTCCCTTCCTTTCCCCCCGTCTCCCTTCCCTCTCTCTTTTCCTTCTCTCTCTCCCTCCTCTCCTCCTCTCTCTCTCTCTCTCTCTCTCCTTTCCCCCTCTCTTCTCCTCATCCCCTCCCCTCTCCTCTTCTCTCTCTCTCCCTCTCCTCTCCTCCTCTCTCCTCTCTCTCTCTCTCTCTCCCCTCCCTCCTCCCTCTCCCACTCTCTCTCTCTCTCTCCTTCTCCTCTCCTACTCTCTCGCTCTTCCTCTTCTCATCCCTCCTCTCTCTCTCCTTCCCTCCCCTCTCCTCTCTCTTCCCTCTCTCTCTCTCCCCCCCTCTCCTCTCTCTCTCCCCCAATCCTCTCTCTCCTCACTCACCCTCTCCCTCTCTCTCCCTTCTCTCTCTTCTCTCATCTCTCTCTCTCTCTCCCTTTCTCTGTATATGTGTGTGTACGTGCATGTGCGCGTGTGTGTGTGTTCTTTTTCTCTGTTTTTGTCGTTTATCCGAAAACCGATTAATTCCCACCCGTGACTTCCTCGCAAAGTTGGTCTGCCCGAAGGTCGAAAGAACGAGGGAGAGAAAAAATAAAAGAAAGAGAATTAGCGACTCCTGATTGTGACGTTTTCAGAACTTCAGTAGATGGATGTCACGGCCGCTTCGTTGTATCACCTACCACGCGGAAAAAAAGTGAAGTAAAATAGATAAATGAATTAACAAAAGAGGAGATAAAAAAAAAAAAAGCAACGCGATAGGAACACAACAGAAAGACAAGGGATAAGCGTACGTAAATATTTTAGAAGAGAGAGAGAAGAATATAATGCAAAAGTAGATGAGTAAATAAATTAATGAATAGATAAGAAGAAACGTATAAATGTTAGAGCAATGCGAGAAACAAACAAACAAAAAATAAACGCCTAGAAAGAGAAAACAAACAAAAAAGAAAAGTAAAATGTGAAACGCAGATGTTTTGCAGAGAATGCAAGAGAAACGAAACAAAAAGTAAGTAGACATGTTGCGGAGCGAACGCCAGACAAACAAATAAACAAAAACAAAGGCAAAAAAAGTAATCAGGCGCAGATGTTTTACCGGGAATGCGAGAGAGGCGGAATGTGGCGCCCCTGTCAAACGCCCCTTCCCTGCCTCGCCCTGCAGCTCTGCCGTGCCTTTGTGTCACGTGCCATTTCCCTGCCTTGCCCCCCCCCCCTGTCATGCCTCCAGACCTTCCTTTCGACTCCCTTTCCAGTTATGTCAGTTGGACAGGATCACAGCCTTTCATTATTAGGACACCGTTGTATTATACTAAGTAACCCTCTTTAACGGTACACAAATATTTATATATATATATATATATATGTGTGTGTGTGTGTGTGTGTGTGTGTGTGTGTGTGTGTGTGTGTGTGTGTGTGTGTGTGTGTGTATATGTATGTATGTATGTATGTATGTATGTAGTGTGTGTATTTATAATTAGATATATAATATATATATATATATATATATATATATATATATATATATATGCATACACAAACACACACATCCTCATATACTAGTGATATCCTAACCTCCTCCTTTCCGACTCCGGCCCATTCACCGAATCATTTCGGCATTACTAAAATCGCCTCAACCGATCCTATTGCTAAACCGACTACCGCCGTATCAGAAAGTTAAGCGTTGCAAACATTTCTATCTGCAAACGGGATTAAGTTGCTATAAAAATGACTGAACACTCTGTTGGCAATATCGTTGTTGCAGGTATGAACGGTGATTGCGTTTTGGTTTTATTTTTTAATGACGTAATTAGCATGGTTATCGCAGTTGCTCTTATTGTTGTTTTTATCATTATCGGCCAATATATTATTTATATAGTTCCATGGCAAGTACACTCTTTAAAGGTTCATAATAGGGGAAAAAAAATATTTTTTTTAATATACTCCACAGGTCATTAACAATAATTGCTTCACCGTTTGCATTTTGTGCAACATGCCATATGCATTTATTTACGTAATGTAACATGCCGTTGCAGTGTACACTTATTATCGTTATTCTCTTTATTAAGGTTGTTTTTGTTGTTGTTGTTAAAGTTGTTAACATAACTGTGATGGTAATGATGATACAAATAATTATTTGTTATTATCATTATTATTATTATTATTATTATTATTATTATTATTATTATTATCATTGTTGTTTTTATCATTCTTGTTATTATTATCATTATTGATAATGTTATTATTATCATTATTGATAATGTTATTATTAACATTATTATCATTATATTTCTTCTTCTTCTTATTATTATTATTATTATTATTATTATTATTACTATTATTATCATTATTAGGTTAATGTTGTTCTTGTCATTATTTATCATTGTCATCGTCATTTTTTTTTGTTATTGTTATAGTTATAATATTATCATTATTATTATTATTATTATTATTATTATTATTATTATTATTATTATCGTAATGAGCAATATTATTATCGTAATGATTGCTAATAGTATTTGTATGTTTATTACCAACATTATTTGTTATTATTATTATTATTGTTATTATTATCATTGTCAATATCTTTTTATTATTTTTCTTATAATTATTTTATCAATATTTTTATTTGTTTTATTTCTGGAGTTACACCTTCCTACATATTATCATCATGATTATCATCATCACATCATCATCATCATCACAATCATTGTTGCATCTTAATGGGCACCCCCCCCCCTTCATCTTAAGTCTCGCCTCCTCCTCCTACTTCCGCGGGAGGGCTCCGGCTAATCACTAACCGGCAACTCAGGAAGGCGGTATGAGCTGATCTTTTTAGTTGTTTGTCTTGTTGCCTCTGCCGACACGCCGAAAAAGTTTGGCCGAAATTAATGACTGCCTCACCTTAACGACTTTTCCTCTCACAGTAATGACTTTTCTCTCACTAATAACTTTCTATAACACACTAATGTCTCGCAGTTTTCTGACGTATATGATTTAGTTTTTTTTTTTTTTGGGGGGGGGGGGAGGGAGGGGGTGAGTTACGTAGATTTGATTCGTGTTTTTTTATTTATTTTTTGAATTGTTATGTTATTATTTTTTTCTTTTTCTTTTTTTTTTGTTCTTGTACAGGAGGTTAGAAAAGGGTAGAGGGATAGAGCCCCCCCCCCCCCTCCAGAAAACGGTGTATAGTTTCCAAACTTTTCATAAAAATAGAAATGTTATGAAGGTGTTTCTTCTGTTGTGTGTGTGTGTGTGTTTTTTTTTTTTTTTTTTTTTCTTTTCTTTCTTTTACTCCATTGCTGTTCATCATCCTTTTTTTTTTTTTTTTTTACCTTTTTTTTAAGCGTCAAAATTGTTAGGGTCATTTTGGGCAGCTGCTGTTGGAAACAGTAAACATTTTCGCTTGTAATATCCTTTTCTCTTCTCGCACACTACCCTTCCATCTCTATTCATCTCCTTCTTTATCTGTATATTTCTGTCTCTATCCTCTGCCTATCTCTCTCTCTCTCTCTTTCTCTCTCTCTCTCTCTCTCTCTCTCTCTCTCTCTCTCTCTCTCTCTCCCTCTCTCTCTTCTCTCTCTCTTCTCTCTCTCTCTCTCTCTCTCTCTCTCTTCTCTCTCTCTCTCTCTCTCTCTCTCTCTCTCTCTCTCTCTCTCTCTCTCTCTCTCTCTTTCTCTCTCTCTCTCTTTCTCTCTCCCTCTCTTTCTCTCTCCCTTTTTCTCCCTCTCTCTCCCTCTCCCTCTCACTCCCTCTTTCTCTCCCTCTCCCTCCCTCCCTCCCTCCTTCTCCCTCCCTCCCTCCTCCCTCCCTCGCTTACCTCTCTCTGCCTTTCTCCTCGTCCCCCGTCTCCTCCCTCAGCATGTCTCCCCCGCCAGCATCACACGTAATTAATATATTTTCACTCATTACCTGTGCAAATTAAAATCGTACGTAAGGGCGAAGTCAAGTGCCGCCAGGACATTGAAATCGCCAAATGACAAGTAGATTCTTGGGTTAATTGAATTTTTGAACAATATGTATAAATGCGCGAACACACCCACGGACGTACACACAAGCACATACAGTCACTGGCACGTACGCACATAATTTTATATGTAAATACACATATATGCATGCGTATAAACATATACAATACGCACGTGCGCACGCACGCACAATACATATGTATATATGTATATATACATATGTGTGTGTGTGTGTGTGTGTGTGTGTGTGTGTGTGTGTGTGTGTGTGTGCGCGCGTGCGTGCATGTGTGCGTGTGTACGTGTGTACATATATTAAGAGAGAGAGAGAAAGAGAGAGAGAGAGAGAGAGAAAGAGAGAGAGAGAGAGAGAGGGGGAGAGAGAGAGAGAGAGAGAGAGAGAAAGAGAGAGAGAAAGAGAGAGAGAGAGAGAGAGAGAGAGAGAGAGAGAGAGAAAGAGAGAGACAAAAAAAGAGAGAGAGAGAGAGAGAGAGAGAGAGAGAGAGAGAGAGAGAGAGAGAGAGAGAGAGAGAGAGAGAGAGAGAGAGAGAGAGAGAGAGAGAGAGAGAAAGAGAGAGACAAAAAGGGAGAGAGAGGGAGAGAGAGAGAGAGAGAGAGAGAGAGAGAGAGAGAGAGAGAGAGAGAGAGAGAATGGCATTTTCATGTACTCTCACTTAAACCCCTTGCCGTATTCTAATTTGGATCCCCCCCCCCCCTCCGTGCCTAATTTTCGTACAGCCACAAAAAGAGATAGGAAACAGAAGAGCGAAGAGAGAACTTTCATTCCTTTGCCATTTTCGCCACATTTGTCTTCTCTTTTCTCTAATTTCTCCTCTCCTCTCCTCTCCTCTCGCCTTGTCTCCTCTCCCCTCTTCTCTTCTCTTCTCTCCTCTTCTCCTTCTCCTCTCCTCTCCTCTCCTCTCGCCTTGTCTCCTCTCTTCTCTCCTCTTCTATTCTCTTCTCTTCTATTCTCTTCTCTTCTCCTCTCTTTTCTCTCCTTTTCTCCCCTCCTTTCTTCCCTCCTCTCCCCTCGCCCCGTCTTGTCTCCTCCCCTGTGTTCGCTCGCCTCTCCTTTGCCAGGAAGCTTACCCACGTGGCATCTCGTGCATTTTCATCCGGCCTCTCGTCACGACACCAGGATCCCGTTGGTATCCCTACGGCTCGCCCTGCCACCGCCGCCGGGAGGGCATCCCTGGGCCCGCGTGGCTACAGCGAAGGATACACGCGCTCTCGCTTTATTTATTTTTTTATTCATTAGTTATTTCATTTATTTCTTGTTTATGTTGTTGTTTTTTTGAGGGGGGAGGGGGAGCAGCGCCAGTTGTTTTTTTCCTTTCGTTTAAAGTTTCGTTTATTTTGTTGTTAGTGTGCCAGCTACCGTTAATGTTGGTATATAGTAACTTTATCATCTATCTGTCTTGTTAATCTTCGTTTTTATTTCTTTCGAACGCAAGATCTTTTGTTCTAATTGTTTTTTGCCTCTTATTTTTTTGGTGAACCTTTATTTTCAGTATAATAATTCCTTTCGCGTTTTATTCGGGTCGTTATATTTTGGGGGGATTAGCTATATATATTTTTTCCTTTCTTTGTTTTCATTCTCTTATTATTCATACAGTTTATCTTGCGATATTCTATATTCCTCTTTTTCCTTTTACCTTTCTCTCTCTTATCGTTTTTCCGTTTTTTTACATATTTCGTGTTCTTTGCTCACATCTCTTTCACTCTCTGCCATTCCCCTCTTTCCTCTTTGTGATATTATTTATATCCGTTTTTTCTCGCTTATTTTACTCTGTCCGCCTACTGCGTACATCTTCTCTCTCTCTCTCTCTCTCCTCTCTCTCTCTCTCTCTCCTCTCAACTCTCTCATCTCTCTCTCATCTCTCTCCTCGTCTCACTCTCTCACTCTCTCTCACTCTCTCTACTCTCTCTCACTCTCTCTCACTCTCTCTCTCTCCTCCCTCCTCCCTCCCTCTCTCTCCTCCTCTATTTCCTCTCACTCTCTTTCTGTTCTCTCTCTCTCTCTCTCTTCCGTCGCTCCTCTCTCTCTCTCTCTCTCTCTCCTCTCCTCTCTCTCTCTCTCCTCTCTCGCCTCTCATATCCTCTCATCTCTCTCTCTCCTCTCTCGCTCTCCTCTCTCTCTGGCTCTCCCCACCCCCTCTCTCTCTCTCTCTCTCATCTCTGTCTCTCATCTCTCTCTCTCTCTCTCTCTCTCTCTCTCTCTCACTCACTCTCTGTCTCTCATCTGCCTCTTTCGCTTTTCATACTCTTCACCCCCATCTTTATCTTCCTCCTACGACGACAACTACTGCTTTTACTTCTTTTTCTTTTTCTTCTCCTCTTTCTTCCTCCTCCTTCTCCTCCTCCTGCTTTTCCGCCTCTTCTCCCTCCTACTTCCAATTCTCCTCCCGTGTCCATTTTTTTTCTCTCTCTCTCCTTTCCCTTCTCTCAAAACCACCCTAAGACTCCCTACACAAAATCCATAATTTAGAAGGCCATAAATATACTCTTTTCGAGGCTATTTTCTTAACCAGGCGAAGGAGTTAGTGGGGGGGAGGGGAGAGGGGTGGGGGAAGGGGAGAGGGGAGGGGGAGGGGGGGAGGGAAGAGGGGAGAAGGATGGTGGATGGGGAGGGAGGAGGGGGAGGGGGGAGGGGAGGGAGAGGGAGGCAAGGGGAAAGGAGAGGGGAAGGGGGGAAGGGGAGAAGGATGGTGGATGGGGAGGGAGGAGGGGGAGGGGGAGGGGGAAGGAGGCAAGGGAGAGGATGGGAAGTGGTGATGGTGTGGTGACTTGTCAGGTGATGGTGGTATTTACACTTGATAGTGATGGCGAAAAAACAAGGGTGAATAAAATAAGGTAGGAAGGTGTAATTCTCTCTCACTCACTCACTCACTCACTCTCTAACTCTTACTCACTCTCTCTCTCTCTCTCTCCTCTCTCTCTCTCTCTCTCTCTCTCTCTCTCTCTCTCTCTCTCACTCTCTCACTCTCTCACTCTCTCACTATCTCACTCTCTCTCTCTCTCTCTCTCTCTCTCTCTCTCTCTCTCTCTCTCTCTCTCTCTCTCTCTCTCTCTCTCTCTCTCTCTCTCTCTCTCCCTCTCTCCCTCCCTCTCCCTCTCCGGCCGCCCGTGGTGCGGACACGGGCGTGAAACCGAAGGATGATATTGCCGTTAGTCAGGGCACCTCGCGGGGGCGGCGGGTCATCACCGGATCAGTGTCTGGGCGAGCGAGGTCAGGGGGTGCACGCAAGGGAGGATGGGGGGAGGATAGGGGGAGGATAGGGGGAGGAGAGGGACTGGGGTGTTGGAGGGGAGGGAGGGAGGGAGTGAGGGAAATAGGTTGGAAGAGGAAAGGGGGCAATGAAGGGAGAAAGGATGGAGGGCGAGAGAGTAGAAAGGCATGAGAGGGTGGAAGCCAAGACGAAGGAAAGGAGAAAGGGAAGAAGGGTGGAAGAGAGGGAAGAAGGAGAGGGACAGGGGGAAGGAAAGAAAGAAAGGAGAAAAGGGAGAAGGCGAAGGACTCGTGCGTAGGAGGGAGACAGGAGGTAGTAAAGAGGAAGAGGAGAGCAAGGAGGGAGGGAGGAGAGGGACAAGGGGGTAGGTAAAGGGAAGGAAGAAAAAAAAAAGAACTATAAGGGAGAAAGGAGAAGAATTGGAGTAGAAGAGGAGATGGAGAAGATGGAGGAAGGGTGAGGAACGCTAACGGAGACAAGGAGAGACAAGATGAATAACAGAGAGAGAGAGAGGAAACGTGATAGAGTGGACGGCGGATAGAGGAGGGAGAGGAAGAGAAAGAGAGAGAGGAAGGGCAGAGCAGGTGGAGAGAGTGAACGCTTGATTTTACTTTCTAATAGCCTTCATTGCATATGCTTGCTAAATGCAACTGCACACAGAATGCTATATTCTCAATAGTACATAACATGAAATGATTTAAAGTTATGTCAACACACACACAGAGACACAGACACACACACACACAGACAGACACACACACACACACACACACACACACACACACACACACACACATATATATATATATATATATATATAGAGAGAGAGAGAGAGAGAGAGAGAGAGAGAGAGAGAGAGAGAGAGAGAGAATGAGAGAGAGAGAGAGAGTGGGGGAAGAGAGAAACAAGTGAAGGAAAGACATGAAGACATAAACCAGACAAAACCCAGCCACGGAACAAAAAAAAAAAAAAAAAAAAAAAAGTAAAACCATAAAAAAAATGAGTCAAAAAAAAAAAAAAAAAAAAAAAAATCAGGCGGAAAACATTGATAAGCTGTCAGTCAACTTTAGTGTCGTTAAGTATGGTTCGACACTTCCCAAAATAGCGCCAAGTTCATCAGAATTTTAATCAACTTTCAACCGTCGACCCGAGACTGCTAAGCGGCCGACGGAATACCAGAGTAGGGCCCTGGATAGCGTTTGCTTGTTTGCTTGTTGGTGTCTTTGTTTGTTGTTGCTGATATTGTTTTTCGTGCTGTTGTTTTAATTGCTGATGGTGTTTGTTATTATTATTATTATTATTATTATTATTATCATTATCATCGTTATTATTAACCCATTCGCCCCATGTGGCAAGAATACATACCATGCCCACTGTAATACACGTTTATTTATTGTATTTACACATAGATGACTCTACAAGTTCTTAATCACCAAATAGCCAGTTATTAGAAACTACCTATCTCACCTGTTTACCCTTTCCTTTCACTTTAAGAAAGGGTCTTTTGTATTATTTCATTGTCTAAAATATTTTAATGACAAATTAATAATCATAACATCAATAACAATAATAACAGTGTCGATAGCAATGGTATTAATTTTCCCGCCAATTCAAGGAATGGGGAAATCAGGATCGGTAACTAAGGCTTACTGATAGACTCCTTGCCGGCTGAGCACATGTGGAGCCATCTGTATGTAATAAAATTCACCAAAAACTACAGGGGACAGAACATAAATCCGGGGCGAATGGGTTAAATGTTGTTATTATTATTATTATCATCATCATCATCATCATCATCATCATCATCATCATCATCATCATCATCATCATCATCATCATATCGTTATTATTATTATTATTATTATTATTATTATTATTATTATTATTATTGTTATTATTATTACTGTTGTTATCGTTATTATTATTATTAGTAGTAGTAGTAGTAGTAGTAGTAGAATTATCATCATCATCATCATCTTCATTATTATCATTATTACTGTTATAATCATTGTGGTTATTATTATTATTATTATTATTATTATTATTGTTATTATTATTGTTATTTTTTTGTTATTATTATATTTATCATCATCATCATCACCATCATCACCATCATCACATCGTCACCATCACCATCATTATCATTATCATTATCATTATCCTACTTATGTTATTATTGTTATCATCATCATTCCTCCTATTTTTGGCGAGGGAAGGTGGGGAGAGGGAAAGAGAGAAAGGAAGGAGAGAGAAAGAGAAGAGAAGAGAAGGGACAAAGACAGGGATGGAGGGGGGGGGGGGGGGAAGCCAGAGGGGGAGGGAGTGATAAATCGATCCTAGAATTAGAATTTACGTCAAATGGTTTCAATGACAGTTATATGTTGTTCAGAGAGAAGAACGTCTTTGCGGATTTGGCTCTTCCTCCTCCGGCTATTTTCTCGTTTCTTGTTGATTGCTCTTTGTTTCTGTTTGTTTGTTGTTGCTCTCTTTCTCTGTCTCTGTCTGTGTCCCTCCCCCCCCCCCCCCCTCTTTCTGTCTGTCTCCTCTCCTCTCTTTCTCTCTCTCCTCTTTTTCTCTTTATCCTCTCTTTCTCTCTCTCCTCTCTTTCTCTCTCTAATCTCTTTCTCTCTTTCCTCTTTTTTCTCTCTCTCCTCTTTTCCTCTTTCTCCTCTTTTTCTCTTTCTCCTCTCTTTCTCTCTCTCCTCTCTTTCTCTCTTTCCTCTTTTTTTTCTCTCTCTCTTTTTCTCTTTCTCCTCTCTTTCTCTCTTTCCATTTTTTCTCTCTCTCCTCTTTTTCTCTTTCTCTCCTCTTCCTCCTCCTCCTCTTCCTCCTCCACCTCCTCCTCCTCCTCCTCCTCCTCCTCCTCATCCTCCTCCTCCTCCCCTCCTCCTCCTCCCCCTCTTTTTTTCAACTTGAGACGAATGCCTTGGTCTCGAGCGCGCTGTGTCTCTTTCCTCCTTCCTTTGATGCCGTTTTATTTTGCCGAACATGTCCCTGATGGCTTAATGAATATAGAAGGCAAAGATCGCGGTTGTGTCCGTTCGGGGGAGGGGAGGGGAGGAGAGGGGAGGGGGTTGGTGCTTCGAGGGAGGGGGGTTGTGTGTGTGTGTGTGGAGGGGTAGGGTTATGGGTTTGTGAGTTCGTTCTGTGTTTGTTGCGTGTGTGTGTGTGTGTGTGTGTGTGTGTGTGTGTGTGTGTGTGTGTGTGTTTGTGTGTGTGTGTGAGAGAGAGAGAGAGAGAGAGAGAGAGAGAGAGAGAGAGAGAGAGAGAGAGAGAGAGAGAGAAAGAAAGAGAGAGAGGGGGGGGGGAGGGAGAAGGAGGGGGGATGAATGTGTGCGAATTCCACTTGCCTCCGTGCATGCTAGCTCTTCAGTTCCACTCCGTACCGTATGTGCGTTCCTGCTGGTGTAGCTATACACTGTTGTTTGTTTGTTCTTTTTTCTTACATGCATGTGCATATGACCTGTTTACAATTTCGAGACGTCAGCACATCTTGAAAAGCGTCCTTATAATACGAGGCTTTAAGGCTAAGAATGGGCTGCCACTCTCTAGTAATGGCGGCCGCGGTGGCGCTCTGCCAAGCTGGCCTGTTGCCGCCAAGAACAATTGATTATGGCGCGAAAAATGAGCGTTTTGTGCCGACCTTTGTACTCAGGGATACACGCGTATTTTTCCTCTTTTTGGGGTGAAAGAAGACTTTATGGTACATCATAAATTAAGGTTTACAAGTCTTGCGTGTTTGTGTACAGGCGAAAGAGAAGGGGCAGAGGGCGAGGGCAATGGGGCGTGCTTACATTTCCACTCTTGTGTCAGTCTGTCTCATCTTTAAGAAAAAAAACGGTATAAATTTACGGAGCTCACGGTGAATCTCCGTTGTGTGTTATATATTGGTCTGCCTTGTGTTTACGTATGAAAACCGTATCTCTTACTGGGTGTTATATTTCTCCCTATCTGAAGTGGCATAAATTCTTGTTTAAATCTGGAATACGTGACGATAAATTTTGTCAGTTTTTACGCTTTTGAGTTTTTATCGATACCGGTCTCTCTCTCTCTCTCTCTCTCTCTCTCTCTCTCTCTCTCTCTTCTCTCTCTCTCTCTCTCTCTCTCTCTCTCTCTCTCTTCTCTCCTCTCTCCCTCTTTCTCTCTCTCTCTCTCTATCTCTCTCTCTCTATCTATCTATCTATCTCTCTCTCTCTCTCTCTCTCTCTCTCTCTCTCTCTCTCTCTCTCTCTCTCTCTCTCTCTCTCTCTCTCTCTCTCTCTCTCTCTCTCTATCTCTTTCTCTCTCTCTCTCTCTCTCTCTCTCTCTCTCTCTCTCTCTCTCTCCTCTCTCTCTCTCTCTCTCTCTCTCTCTCTCTCTCTCTCTCTCTCTCTCTCTCTCTGTTCCATATAATTCTAAAGTAGTAAATGTTGTTTACTCCTACCCTCGCGGTCTCCTCCACCTCCTCCTCTTTCACATTCTTCTTTTTCACCTCCTCTTACTCTCCCTATTCCTGTTCTTGCTCCTCCCCCCGCTGCTGTTACTTCTCATTACTTACTTACTTCTCTTTTTCCTCCTCCTCCTCCTCCTTCTCCTTTTCCCTTCCCCCTCCCCCTCCTCTTTCTTCCTTCTTCCTTCCAATCCCTGACACTGCCTTGATCAACACCTTTTAGCCCGTGATCACCTACCTTTCCCCTTTCTTTCCCTGCCCCCTCCCCCTTCCTCCCTCCCCCCTCTTACCCCTCCCCCCTCTTACCCCTCCCTCCATCCCCACCCCCATCCCCACGCCACCCCTCTCAGTCTTAAGGAACCGCAGTTTAATTAAGAACATTCTAACATGTGGCCGCCTTCGAGGGGAAACGGGGGGAGGGGGAGAAGGGGGAGAAGGGGGAGGGGAAGGAATGAGGGAGGAAATACGATTATTTATGTCGTCTCAGGACATACATTTGCGGTGTTCGAATCTGGCTTGGGGTAAGACTTAAAAATAAATAACTAGATAAATTTTTAAAGATAGAAAAAAATTGGAAAAAAAATAAAAAGAATAAGAAAATAGGAGAAGATAAAAACACGAATGAAGATTAAGATGAAGGGTTTTCGTGATAGTAATGAGAAAATTGAAAGATGGTCTAGTTTCTTCGATTCTTTTTTTTTTTTTTCTTTTCGTTCGTTCCGTCCTTTTGTATTACTTTCTCTTCTCTTTTTCTCTTCGCTTGAGTTCCACCATTCTTCGCGTTCTCTCATGATGTCATTAATCTTCCCAATTTTCTTCTTTTCCGTCTCTCTCTCTCTCTCTGTCTCTCTCAGTCTCTCTCTTTCTGTCTCTCTCAGTCTCTCTCTCAGACTCTCTCTCTCTGTCTCTCTCCCTCTGTCTCTCTCCCCTCTGTCTCTCTCCCTCTGTCTCTCTCTCTCTCTGTCTCTCTCTCTCTCTCTCTCTCTCTCTCTCTCTCTCTCTCTCTCTCTCTCTCTCTCTCTCTCTCTCTCTCTCTCTCTCTCTCTCTGTCTCTCTCTCTATCTCTCTCTCTCTCTCTTTTGAAACGCGAGGAATCCTTTTTTAGACCATGGAAAGATTGATGAAGATTCTGAATAGTTTGAACGCAGGTATGATGAACACCTGTGCAGAAGGCCATGCTGCTTCTACCTGCTGTCAATTAGCTGTGGCCTCTATCTTTGGCTGATATAAATCACGTCTCATTAACAATCTTAGAATAGTGTCTATCTTCTTCACCAGGTTCTTCTTCATTTTCTCTTTATTCTTCTTCGTCTCCTTCTTACTTTTTCCTCTTCATCTTCTCCCCTGAGTGTGCGTGTACTTTACCGTTCATTGTGTTTGCAAGTGTGAATGTTTCTGTGTATTATTACATGCGTCTGTGCGTCCATGTATGCGTGTACGTCCGTGCAAGCATGTGCGCGCCTCGTGTGCCTGGTGCAATAAGCCTTCCCGAAGTGAATATTTGCACGCATCTCCACGTACGGATGCGCAATCCCATATGCAGTTGAGCTCGTTGGCATGTCTGGGCGCCCACCGACCAGCCTGCACCTTGAACCTGCAACACTGCAACACCATCTTCACCGCCAACGAGATGTGAAGATATCTCGGATTGCGCTCACGCATTTCGTTTATTTTTCTGTTTGTTATAGCTTTGTCCGTTTTCTTTGTGTAGTCACCGTTTTCTGTTTGAGAGAGATGTCGTTAGTTGCTTTCGGTTTGTTTCTTTGTACGTTTTTTTCGAACTCCCCTCTGGTTTTTATTTTAAATGTGTGATGCTTATACTGGGGATTGACTTTATATCATGGAGGAAATGTTGCATGAGAATGCAAATGGCCTTCCGTGTTGTTAATGTAAGTGTTCTATGCTTCTCCTCTCACTGCTTTTCGTGTGTTTTTTTTCCTTCCTGGGAGCGCATTCAGATCAGATGGAGACGGAAGGACACTACTACGCTATTGTATAATGTTGCGTGTCAACATTTCTTCGTTCCTGCAGCCTTTTCTCTTTCTTCTTATCTCTGCCCTCCGTCCGCGACTCTCCCGTACTTAAGGCACAGTCCCTCGCGAATATCAGTCAGTCTTTGCTTTACCAGTGTGCTTACAATGCCTGCCGCAGCTGTCCCTCATTAGTGGCTTCTTTGAGGCAAGACTTCAAAACATATTATGCACGACCGAGTGACAGCTGGCCAGCCAACGCATGTCAAGAGACGAGTTTAGGAGTAGTTCGCTCTTATTCTCTCTCTCTCTCTCTCTCTCTCTCTCTCCCTCTCTCTCTCTCTCTCTCCCTCCCTCTCTCCCTCTCTCCTCTCTCCCTCTCTCCCTCTCTCCCTCTCTCTCTCTCTCTCTCTCTCTCTCTCTCTCTCTCTCTCTCTCTCTCTCTCTCTCTCTCTCCCTCGCTCCCTCTCTCTCCCTCTCTCTCTCCCTCTCCCTCTCCCTCTCCCCCCTCTCCCTCTCCCCCCTCTCCCTCTCCCTCTCCCCCCTCTCCCTCTCCCTCTCCCCCCTCTCCCTCTCCCTCTCCCTCTCCCTCCCTCCCTCCTCCCTCCCTCCCTCCCTCCCTCCCTCTTTCTCTCTCTCTGGCTCTCTTCCTCCCGAGCTTGCCACGCCTGGCGAGGTAAAGTGTCAGATAATAGTTAGATTCTGAGGCTTGTGCTGGCTTGGCCTTCCGCGCTGTCCGGCGTCTAACAAAAGCTGAAAGGTCTCGTCACATGTTGCATCAACCTCCGCGTGCTGAGGAATCCTTCGGTGTACTTGTGTGTGCTTTGTGAAAGCGCTGGGTTTGCGTGTCTTCCGCCCCGGCACGCATTACGCTGAGACGTCCCTGAGTGAGATAAGCTTTGATGATTAAGCTGATATTCCTCTACAGCGCCTCACTGCACTGCCGCATGTGTGTTGAGGCGAGGGGAAGGCAAGGGGAAGGGAAGGGGAGGGGAAGGGGAGTAAGGGGGGAAGGAAGAAGGGAGGGGGGAAGAAGGAGGGGGACTGGAGGGGAGGAGAAGGTGCTAGTGATGAATTGACGATGCGTGCGACGAGGATAAGAAAAGAGTGACCTTGAAGACAGATTTAGGGAGGTTTTTCTTCAGCGTTTCATTAAGAACTTTGGGGAGTCTGTTGGCTGCGGGGCTCGGCGAGACACGGAGAGGGAGAAGGAGGGAGAATCAGAGAGAGGGGGGAGGGAAGGAAAGTGTGAGAGAGGGAGAGAGAGAGGGGGGGGAGAGAGAGAGAGGGGAGAGAGAGAGAGAGGGAGAGAGAGAGAGAGAGGGAGAGAGAGAGAGGGAGAGAGAGAGAGGGAGAGAGAGAGAGGGGGGGGGAGAGAGAGAGAGGGGGGGGGAGAGAGAGAGAGAGAGAGAGAGAGAGAGAGAGAGAGAGATAGAGATAGAGATAGAGATAGAGATAGAGATAGAGATAGAGATAGAGATAGAGATAGAGATATAGAGAGAGAGAGAGAGAGAGAGAGAGAGAGAGAGAGAGAGAGAGAGAGAGAGAGAGAGAGAGAGAGAGAGAGAGAGAGAGAGAGAGAGAGAGAGAGAGAGAGGGGGGGGAGGGAGAGAGAGAAAGAAAGAAAGAAAGAAAGAAAGAAAGAAGGAAAGAAAGAGAGAGAAGGGGGAGGGATGGAGGGAGGGGAGAGAGAGAGAGAAGGAGGGAGGGAGGGAGGGAGGGAAAGAGAGAGAGGGGAGAGAGAAAAGAAAGAAAGAAAGAAAGAATGAAAGAAAGAAAGAAAGAAAGAAAGAGAGAGAGAGAGAAGGAGGAGGGAGGGAGGGGGGGACGGACGGACGGAGTGAGGGAGGGAAAGAGAGAGAGGGGAGAGAGAGAAAGAAATAAAGAAAGAAGGAAAAGAGAGAGAAGGGGGAGGGAAGGGAGGGAGGGGGAGAGAGAAAATAAAGGGAGGGGGGAGAGAGAGAGAGACGGAGGGAGGAGGGAGGGAGGAGGGAGGGAGGGAGGGAGGGAGGGAGGGAAAGAGAGAGAGGGGGATGAGAGAGTGGGGGGGAAGATAATATATATATATATATATATATATAAGAGAGAGAGAGAGAGAGAGAGAGAGAGAGAGAGAGAGAGAGAGGAGAGAAAGGGAGAGAAATGCGTGTATCTCCAAACATAGACAAGGTTCTAAAATAAATGCTGTATCCCGTGCATACTTGAAGTTATTAATACCTACGAGCGAAGATGGCAGCCCGACGTCCCGGCATGACAAGCGCATGACGCCATGACACCCAGCGAGCATGAATCACCTTGAGTTAGGCAATAGAG
>NC_061825.1:43523959-43526459 GCF_019202785.1 Penaeus chinensis | reverse complement strand
CCCTCAGGCTTTCCCATTTCTGTGCTCTCCTCTCCTCCTCTTTCTCTTTCTGTCTTTCTTTCTCTCTCTCTCTCTCCCTCACTCTCTCTCTCTCTCTCTCTCTCATCTCTCTCTCTCATCTCTCTCTCTCTCTCTCATCTCTCTCTTCTCTCTCTCTCATCTCTCTCTCCTCTCTCTCTCTCTCTTTCTCTCTCTCCCCCCCCTCCCTCCCTCCCCCCCTCCCTCCCTCCCTCCCTCCCTCCCTCTCTCTCCCTCCCTCTCCCTCTCTCTCCTTTCCTCCCTCCCTCCCTCCCTCTCTCTCCCTCACTCTCCCTCTCTCTCCCATCCTCCCTCCCTCCCTCTCCCTCTCTCTCCTATCCTCCCTCCCTCCCTCTCCCTCTCTCTCCTATCCTCCCTCCCTCCCTCTCCCTCTCTCTCCTATCCTCCCTCCCTCCCTCTCCCTCTCTCTCCTATCCTCCCTCCCTCCCTCCCTCCCTCCCTCCCTCTCTCTCCCTCACTCTCCCTCTCTCTCCTATCCTCCCTCCCTCCCTCCCTCTCTCTCCCTCACTCTCCCTCTCTCTCCCATCCTCCCTCCCTCCCTCTCCCTCTCTCTCCTATCCTCCCTCCCTCCCTCTCCCTCTCTCTCCTATCCTCCCTCCCTCCCTCTCCCTCTCTCTCCTATCCTCCCTCCCTCCCTCCCTCCCTCCCTCCCTCCCTCTCTCTCCCTCACTCTCCCTCTCTCTCCTATCCTCCCTCCCTCCCTCCCTCCCTCCCCCCCCTCCCTCTCTCCATTCCCTTTCTCCCTTTCTCCCTCCCTCCCTCCCTCCCTCCCTCCCTCCCTCCCTCCCTACCCGCCCTTCCCTCCCCTTTCTCCCTCCATCCCTCCCCTCATTCCCTCCCTCCCTCTCTCTTTAGTTCTTCAACAAATTGAGAGAAGGATACGAGCGAGTGAATGATGTCGGCGAGCAAGATGTATTTTCGCCGTTTCCCTTCCAAATCTTCGCCGCTCATCATCCGCGATGGTGATTTCAGATCGAAGCGCTGAACAATACATCTCGCTCTGTGGCATTATTCGCTTTCGTTCACGCGTGCCTCTAGTTTCGTCTCTGCTGTTTTTGTGTGCCTCTCGTCTTCCTTTCGTGCCCGTTCTGTCCTTTGCTTCTTCTGATTCGTTTATCTTTCTTTTTTCTCTTTCTCTCTTTCTCGTTCGCTCTCTCTTTCTCGTTCGCTCTCTCTTTCTCTCTCTCTCTCTCTCTCTCTCTCTCTCTCTCTCTCTCTCTCTCTCTCTCTCTCTCTCTCTCTCTCTCTCTCTCTCTCTCTCTCTCTCTCTCTCTCTCTCTCTCTCTCTCTCTCTCTCTCTTCTCTCTCTCTCTCTCTCTCTCTCTCTCTCTCTCTCTCCTGGCTTCGATACATTCTCCCCCCCGCTCCCTCCCTCGCACGCTTCCTCCATCCTCTTTCCTCTTCACGTTCTCATACTTGTGCTTATGATTAACATAGTTGGCATATGTGGTCAAACTTATGTCCCGCTCTTGCCCCCCCCCCCCTCCTCCTCCTGACGAGGCGGGGGATCGGAATAAAGGGGAGGTGGAGGGGGGGGGGCTTAGGAGGGGAGGGGAGGGGATGGGGGAGGTGTTTCTGAAGGCCTCGAAACCCCTTGGTTAGTTCCTTTACTCGCGGCATAACGCATATTCCCTAAGGCAACCTCTAGTGCAGTTAGGTCATGATTTATATATATTTATACATATATACACACATATATTTTTATATATATTTATATTTACATTCTTCGTTTCATATCTTTTCTTTTTGTGTGGAAGATAGAAGGGGAGGAGGGAGTACGAGAAAGAGGAGGGGGGGGGAGGGAGGAGGATTGGAGAAAGGAGAGGAAGGAGATGGGAAAGGAGGGTGGAGGAGGGAGAGGGGGGGGAGGAGGAGGAGGAAAAGGACAGGAAGGAGGAGGGAGAAAATAGAGGAGGAAGAAGATAGAGGGACAGGGGAGAGGAGAGAGAAGATTGGAGAGTGGAAAAGAGGAAGAAGGAGAAGGGAGAGGAGAGACGAGGAATGAGAGGGAGGGAGAGGGGAGAAGGGAAAGGAGGGAGGAGGAGTAGAGGGAGGGGAGAGGAGGAAGGAGGAGAAGGGGGAGGTAAGAAATACCCAGAGTGCGTTGCATAATCGCGGGAACAATCTGGAGAAAACAATTCCTGCACCTGAATGCACGTAGCTTTTATTTCCATGAGGAAATTATTCCTTCCTCCATCTCTTCTTTTCCTCCCTTTCCCCACTTCGCTTTTCTCTTCCCTCTCCCTCTTTCCATTTTCCCTTTTTCCTTTTCTCTCTCTTCACTCCTTCCCACTCCCCTTTCCGCTGTATCTCCTCATCTCCTCTCTGTCCTTCCCTTCCCACTGTTGTTTATCCTTTCCCTTCTTCGCCCCCTCCCACTGTCTCCATTTTTCCAATCTTCACTCCCCTTTACCCTGTCTCGCTTTATATCCCTCGTCTTCTCCCCTCCCTCATTCCCTCC
>NC_061825.1:43496459-43503959 GCF_019202785.1 Penaeus chinensis | reverse complement strand
ATTAATTTTCATCTTCTTGTCCTCCTTCGTCCTTTCCTCTTACTACGTCTTCTTCCTCTTCCTCTCATCCTGTTCTTTATCTTCAGAATCATTAATATTTTCCCTATTTCTTCCACATCACGTCAATCGCCCCTCCTAATCCCTCCTCATCCGCCTTCCTTCACATCCCCCTTTGTCCTCATTCGCCATTAAACCTCGCATCCTTTGTTCACATCTCGCAGCGTCATCATGCCCCCCCCCCCCCCCTACGGACCCATCCCAATGTACACAGCAAGGGATATTCACATCACATACTCTTGACACAACATATAAGACAACAACCGGCGTCGGACACTGCTTGTTCCCATACCGCCGTCGTGTCTCTCGCCCCAAGACACACTGCACACCATAAGCTCCACACGGGGGTCACAAAAGGTCACGAAGGGTCATGTGCGAGGCGGAGGAGGCAGCAGCAGCGATGACCTGATAATTAAAGCGAGGAGGATTCATTATGGAGAGTCTTTTGTCTACTTCCCTGACGCACAAAGCCCCGGGGTTAACTGACAGGCGTCTCGATACTGTGTTTTTTTTATGAGGGATTTCCATAGAGTGATGGCTAACACACACACACGCACACGCACACGCACACGCACATGGACATGTATGTACACGTGCACATGCTGTTGTAAATGCACACGTACAGACAAACGCAGAAACATGTACATAAGGACACACTTGCACACACATATATGTATGTGTATATGTGTGTGTGCGACCAATATGTGTGTCGTATAACTTTTTGTCATGTATTTTATGTAAAACAGTGGATAAATGTACATAATTTTACCATCACGTGCTTCACTTTTAGTACGTGATTATAGACCTGTAGTTATATAACTGACTTAATTATAACTGATAAATGATGCATATAATTAGCGCAAGAATAAAGGCTAGGAGTTCTTTGATCTTTTTGTTCAACGTAACTTGCATTGTCAGATAAATTTAGATCAGTGTTTGCATAGGCTGTTTCCCTCAACTGCAAATCTTGCAAAGTGAAAATTACGAAACATCATTTTTCCTGCTATCGTTTTCATTGACATTTTTATCACAAAGTAGAGAGAGAGAGAGAGAGAGAGAGAGAGAGAGAGAGAGAGAGAGAGAGAGAGAGAGAGAGAGAGAGAGAGAGAGAGAGAGAGAAAGAAAGAAAGGAGAGGGTATAAGAAGGTAGAAAGAGGAAAAGACAAGAGAGAGAGAAAGGAGAGTGCAAGGAGAGGGATGGGGGTAAAGAAGAAGAAGAAGAAGAAGAGAGAGAGAGAGAGGGGGGGGGGGGAGGAATGAGAAAGTAGAAAAAGGGAAAGACAAGAGAGAGAGAAAGGGAAGAGAGGGGGTGAAGAAGAGAGAGAAGGGAGAGAGATGGGGGTGAAGGAGAAGCAGAAGAAAGAGAGAGAGAGAGAGAGAGAGAGAGAGAGAGAGAGAGAGAGAGAGAGAGAGAGAGAGAGAGAGAGAGAGGAAAGAGAGAGAGAGGGAAAGAGAGAGAGAGAGGGAAAGAGAGAGAGAGAGGGAAAGAGAGAGAGAGAGGGAAAGAGAGAGAGAGAGGGGGAAAGAGAGAGAGAGGGGGAAAGAGAGAGAAAGAGGGAAAGAGAGAGAGAGAGGGAATGAGAGAGAGAGAGAGGGAAAGAGAGAAAGAGAAAGGAAAGAGAGAGAGGGAGGGAGAGGGAGAGGGAGAGGAGAGAGAAAGAGAGAGAGAGAGAGAGAGAAAGGAGAGAGAGAGAGAGAGAAAGAGAGAGAGAGAGAGAAGAGGAGAGAAGAAGAGAGAGAAGAGAGAGAGAGAGAGAGAGAGAGAGAGAGAGAGAGAGAGAGAGAGAGAGAGAGCGAGAGAGAGAAGGAAAGAGAGAGAGAGGGAAAGAGAGAGAGAGAGGAAGAGAGAGGAGGAGAAGAGTGGGGGAAAGAGAGAGAGAGGGGAAGAGAGAGAAAGAGGGAAAGAGAGAAGAGAGAGGGAATGAGAGAGAGAGAGAGGGAAAGAAGAAAGAGAAAGGAAAGAGAAGAGAGAGGGAGGGAGAGGAGAGGGAGAGGGAGAGAGAAAGAGAGAGAGAGAGAGAGAGAAAGGAGAAGAGAGAGAGAGAGAAGAAAAAGAGAGAGTGAGAGGAGAGAAGAAGAGAGAGAGAGAGAGAGAGAGAAGAGAGAGAAGAAAGAGAGAGAGGGAAAGAGAGAGAGAAGAGGAAAGAGAGAGAGAGAGGGAAGTAAGAGGAGAGAGGGAAGAGAGAGAGAGAGGAAAGAGAGAGAAGAGGAAAGAGAGAGAGAGAGGGGAAGAGAGATGATAGGGGAAAAGAGAGAAAGAGGAAAGAGAAAGAGAAGAGAGAGGGAGGAGAGAGGAGAAGGGAAGAGGAAAGAGAAGGATAAGAGAGAGAGGGGAGGAGAGGGAGAGGGGAGAGAAAGAGAGAGAGAGAAGAAATATGCACCTATAATATATGCAATGGGGTTCCGCTTAATTGCAAATCATTTGTCACCCGAATTGCTTGGTGAATTTCCCCAATAAACGAAATTTAAAAATGGGGCCGAAAACAAGCCAGCGCCAATCTTGTGTTTGCTTCATTTCATGATTTCAGATGATGATGATGATGGGGAAATTAATGCTGAGGATTCTTGAGGGGGTGATTTTTTAATTCGGGTGCAGTAAAGGGTAAAAGGGAAGGAATTTGATGATATGATTGATAATTATGTAGTGGTAAATAATATTTAATATGGGATGTTTAATTATTGTGTTCGAATTTAAAAAACAACATTTTTTAAACCGTTTTTCGAGAACAGTGGTAAAGATACAATTATATTTGATTATGATAAAAGTAAAATTCTCTTCAGTAAATGCAGCCAGGTAAAGTAACTTTATTTTTCACGAATTGCAATACAGAGAGGACCCTTATTTATACAAAAACTAATATATATTCGATCGTGAGATATAGAATATTGCATATATAATTGCTGCAATAAAGTTTTTTTTTTTCCAAGGCGCGGCTTGGGAATGGTTTGGGAATGCAGGATTTATTACTTGCATGCGGAAATTGCAATGTGCGTGCGTGTGTGTGTGTGTGTGTGTGTGTGTGTGTGTGTGTGTAGGTGTGTGGTGTGTGTGTGTGTGTGTGTGTGTGTGTGTGTGTGTGTGTGTGTGTGTGTGTGTGTTTGTGTGTGTGTGTGTGTGTGTGTGTTATAAAACCCATATGATGATGCACGATTTAACGAGCATTATCATGCCTCCTTTTTTCAGTATTTCCACATTGCCCCCCTTTAAGGTGGCGATGCCTGTGCCGTCTCCACCCGGACCGAACGCCGCAAAACGAACGCGGCCAAAAAAAACAAATCAGCACCAAAATCATGTTAATCAAGAAAGGAGACACAGATATGATCACAGATGATTCACAAATCCCCCTTGAATCAATTTTTATTGTTTTTTTTATGAAAAAGAAATCCCACCAAACAAACACATAAAAAATAACAAAAAAGAACGAGAAACGAAACGCACAACAACAATAATGATAAATGAAAACAAACACACTAATCACACCCTGATGAAAAGAAACTCCGCAACCAAGCTCCCGGCACAAAGCACAGGGGGCAGCAAGCAGTTCGTTGATCAAGCGTGCTTCCCGAGGCCCCTTGGTTACTCCCTCCCCTGCCCCTCCCCTGCGTCTCTCTCCCGCGACGCCGAAATTCAACCTCTCTCTCTGTGATTGCAGGCAGCCCTGATATCCTGATCTGTGGTAACTGCCGGGAACTCTTCTCCAATCTAAGTGATTTCATCGACCACCGACGCAGTTATTGCAAACTCAGGTTCACGTGCAAGTGTTCGTCACACAACGGCTCCCTCCGTGAGTACAGTGCCCACAGTGTTTATACTTCGTTTTCTTCCGTTTCTCGTGTTTTTTGTTTTTACTTTCGTTATTTCTTTGGGTTCTCCATTTTTGAGATTTGCGTGAGTGTGTCTGTTTGTTTTCCCTGTGGGCTCTCTCTCTCTCCTCCCCTCCCCTCCGCTCTCTCCAGTCCGCTCTCAGCTCTTTACCCTCTCTCATTAAACCCCCTCCCTCCTCTCTCCCCTTCCTCCCACCTCCTCTCCCTCCGCTCCTCCCTCACAGTCCTTAACTCTCTCTACCTCACTCTCTCTCTCAGCTCCCTCTCTCGCGCTCCTCGCTCGCGCTCTCTCTCCCCCCCCCTACCCCGCTCCCTCCCACTTCCGCTCTCCTCTCCTCTCTCTCTCTCCCTCTCTCTCTCTCGCCCCCTCCCTCCCACTCACTCCCCTTTCCCTCCCTCCACCCTCGCCTAATCCCTCCCTCTCTCCCTCGCCTCTCCCTCCGCTCTCCTCCTCCTCCCCCTCTCCTTCCCTCTCTCTCCACTCTCTCTCTCCTCTCCTCGATCCATCTCGCTCTCCCGCCTCCTCTCCCCCTCCCTCTCGCCCCTCCCTCTCTCCTCCCCCCTCTCCCCTCTCTCTCTCTCTCTCCTCCTCCCCCTCCCTCTCTCTCTCTCCCCTCCCCTCCCCCTCTCTCCTCTCCCTCTCTCTCCCCATCTCTCCACTCCCCCTCTCTCTCACTCCTCCTCTCCTCCTCCGTCCCGCTCATCATCTCCTCTCTCTCTCTCCGTCCCTCGCTCCCCTCCCTCCCTTCTCTCTCCCCCACTCGCTCTCTCTCGCCCTCCCTCTCCTCTCTCTCTCTCCGCTCCCTCTCCTCTCTCTCTCCTCCCTCTCGCCCCTCCTCTCCTGCCCGCCCTCTTCTCTCGCCTCTCTCCGCTCTCTCTCTCTGTTCTCTCGCTCTCCTCTGTCTCCTCTCTCTCTCTCTCCTCTCTCGTCTCGCTCCTCTCCCTACTCTCGCCTTCTCTCCTCTCTCTCTCCTCCGCTCTCTCTCTCTCCCCTCCCCTCCTCCCTCTCTCCTCCTCTCTCTCTCCCTCGCATCGCGTCTCCTCTCTCGCCTCTCCTCTCTCTCGCGTCCCTCTTTCATCTCCTCTCTCTTCTCCGCTCCCTCACTCCCCCTCTCCTCATCTCTCTCCCCTCCTCCTCTCTCTCTCTCTCCTCTCTCTCATTCTCGCTCTCTCTCTCTCTCCCGCCTCTCTCTCCCTCCCTCTCACCTCTCCCTCTTTCCCTCCTCCACTCTCCCTCCTCTCTCTCCTCTCCTCTCCCTCGCTCTCACTCCCCTCTCCTCTCCCTCGCTCTCTCTCTGCCCCTCGCGTCTCATCTCCCTCTCATCTTCTCGCTCCTCTCGTCTCCCTCCGCTCTCTCTCTCCCTCGCCCTCTCTCTTCCCTCCCTCGCTCTCTCTCTCTCTTCTCCTCCCCTCTCGCTCTCTCCGCCCTCCCTCTCTCTCCTCGCTCCCCTCTCGCTCTCTCGCTCTCCCTCCTCCCCCCCCCCTCTCCCTCCCTCTCTCCTCTCTCTCCTCTTCTCTCTCCTCTCCTCTCTCCCTCCCTCCTCCTCTCTCTCCTCCCTCCCTCTCCTCTCTCGCTCCCTCCTCTCTCTCTCTCTCCTCTCGCTCTCTCTCTCCCTCGATTTCCCCCTCCCCCCTCCTCTTTTCTCCTCCCCTGTCCCTCTGCTCGCTCCCCCTCTCCTCTCTCGCCCACTCCTCTCCTCACTCTCTCTCTCCTCCCGCTCTCCCTCTCTCTCCCTCCCTCTCTCTCTCTCTCTCTCGTCGCTCACTCTCTCCCTCTCTCGCTCCTCCTCCCGCCCTCCATCTATTCCTCCCGTCCCTCCACCTCCTCGCTCTCTTCTCTCTCCCTCTCTCCATCCCCTCTCTTCCCTCTCTCTCTCTCTCCACCCTCTCTCTCTCTCACGTCTCCTCCATCTCCTCTCCTCGTCCTCCTCCCTCTCTTCGCTCTCATCTCTCTCTCCCTCTCGTTCCCTCTCTCTCGTCCGCTCTCTCTCTCTCTCTCCGATCTCCCTCCTCTCTCTCTCTCCTCTCGCCTCTCTCGCTCTTCCTCTATCCCCCTCGCTCTCTCTCACTCTCCCTCTCTCCTCTCTCTCTCTCTCTCTCCCTCACTCTCTCTCCCCCCCCTCTCCACCTCTCTCGCTCCTTCTCCCTCTCTCGCTCCTCTCTCCTCCCCCTCCTCCTCTGCGTAATCTCTCTCTCGCTCTCTCGCTCTCGACGTCTTCTCATCTCTCCTCTCCTCTCTCTCTCACTCTCCCTCGCTCTCGCTCCTCCCTCGCTCACATCGCCTCTCTCGCTCTCCTCTCTGCTCTCTCTCTCTCTCTCGCTCGCCCCCGCTCCCTCTCGCTCCATCCCCCTCTCTCCTCTCCCCTCCTCGCCTCTCTCTCGCCCTCCCGCTCCTCTCCCCCTCTCTCTCGCTCTCCTCCCCGCTCTCTCTCTCTCCGTCTCTCCCCCCGCTCGCCTCTCGTCCTCCCCTCCGTCCTCTCCCCTTTTCATCCCCCCCTCTCTCCCTCAGGTCACTCTTCTCCTCTCCCCTATCTCCTCTCTCTCTCGCTGAATATGTATGTGTAATATAACATCCACCGACCTCCAACAGGTTCATGTCTAAGGGTATGAAGGAATACTTTCATTTAAAATAATATTTTAAAGACCTAGAGGGGTAGTGTTGTAAATTATTATTCAACATTGACGAATCATTCTCATGCCCTTTTCCTTTACTCTTCCTCTTCCACCTCCCCAGTCCCCTAGCCCCTTCGCCCTTCCTCCTCTCTCTCCTTTCGCATTCCCCAATCCCCTTCCATACCCCTTCCGTCCTGTAATTCCGCGTTATCCCCTTCCCCTTCCCCCTTTCCCTCGCTCCCCTCTGCTCTTCCCCCTCACCCTGTAAATCTGAATTTCTAAGAGAGAATTACGGCTTTGAACAAAATCTCGGAGACGCAGGAGTGTTTGCCGTGTAATCTGTCGCCTCCAATGTGTATTTGCCTGCGGCTCGCGCTCATCTCATCTCCTCCTCATCTCTCTTTCCTTCATCTCTCTCCTTCCTCACTCACTCGCCTTCTCTTCTGTGTGTGTGTGTGTGTGTGTGTGTGTGTGTGTGTGTGTGTGTCTGTCTGTCTCTTTGTCTGTCTGTCTTGTCTTTTATTCTGTGCGTGGGAGGGTGTGCGAAAGTGGGTGTAAAAGACTTGCCCGATTTAAGCCAGAATTCTCGACCGGTTTCTTCTGACGACTGTTCGTTACCAAAGCTCCTCTCCCTACCGGGTAGCCATGTTCAGACTCGGACGTGGTTTCCGACTTCTATAATTGTGTATATTCGTAATGGGAAGATGTGCTTTAGCTTTTGAGCAAACACGGGTGTTTTCTGTTAGATTCTTGGATTCCCCGTTTACTCTTTTTCTCTCTCCCGTGATATGGTCAGACCTACTTCTGAGGTCAGCTTCACTTTACCAACGTTTTAGGGCCATCGTTTGAGGTCCGTATCTCGGGATCTGTTATAAGGTTATTATTTTTGAATATGTTTTTAAGTAGTTTACAAGCCACTGTCTTATGAAGAAGCCATGGACTTTGGTTGAGTTGAAAACCTGAATCTCATTAATACTGGTTACCATATGAGCCTGAGAGCCTGTA
>NC_061825.1:43476459-43491459 GCF_019202785.1 Penaeus chinensis | reverse complement strand
ATATGTGCGCATGCGTGAGTGCGTGCATCCGTGCGCATATATGTATGTAGTGTCAAAATGAGTGTCCCAGGGCCGCCATTAGATTCTTACAAAGCTGGCCCTGGAGGAGGCGAGAGCCCGCGCGAGCGAAGGAGCGCCCTAACCCCCGTCCTTTCCGCAGGGAGCGAGGAGAGCGCGTCCCTCATGTGCGCCCTCTGCAAGGAAAGCTTCGCCTCCGCCTGGGACCTCATGGTGCACGCCCAGGCCGCCCACATGGTCAACATCTACCAGCTAGGATCCAAGGACGCCGGACAGGTACGTATCCTGCGCGAGGCGTGGTTGGCAGGCCGTGCGCCACAACGCAGTGCACAGCTTAATCCCATCATTATCGCAGCCACATTTTATGCAATACGTTTATTGCAGGGTAGTCACCATGTGATCGTAGAATATAGTGTTAAATGAATCAGTGCAGTACACGACAGTGTGCATGTTTACAGAAGGTAGTATCTGTCATGCATGTTGATTCCGTAGTGCTCGTGGCCATCACGAACCCTACAGAGATTACATGACATACTATTATTCTTGTCGCAGTGGTCTGTGATTTACAAGGAGATGGTGACACTGATTGAGTAATGCCGATGGTTATGGCAATGACAATAGCAGTAGCATTTGTTGCCGGACAAGTTAGATAATATGATAACCATCATTATAATGACAGTAATAATGGCTACTGCAGCTAATGATACTGATGCAGGAAGTGAGTAAACGCATGAATAGTAGCCCTTCCGCATAGCCACCTCACAGAACGACCTCACAGTATAATTATTCGACCACACAATCCACTCTCCACACACTCAACTTGGCCACATGCGAGTAGAGCACGTCATTTAGCACACAACAGGCTGACGGCTTCGCTCCTTAGGCATCGCACCCTGGCACTGCTTTAACATCAAGCTTCCTGACGTTAATGCATGGGGAATATAGCCCTGTGTCAGATGAGGATATACATACATTATACATGCGCAAAAGCTGTTGTGGGAAAATGTGTATATGCGTACAGTGTTTACCTTTATGTGTGTTTTGCCATGGTGATGGACGTTGATATTTGGTTGACATTCTTGTGGAAATTAGCATCTTGATTGTTATTCGTTTGCGTGAATTTAACCACAATAGGCAAAAAAGTGACTTTTGTCTTCCCCGCAAACAGGACAGCGCCGCGTGCAGCACCGCGGGCGAGAGCACAGCGGGAAGCACAGCCGGCAGCGACGTGGGCGTGGATATGGGCGGCGTTGACATGACCGGCGAAGCGGGCGGGGAGGCAAGCGACTCCAACCAGACAGAGGAAGAACCACGCACGGAGCTCCCCAAGGAGGTAAGGCGGAGCAGGAGGAGAGGGCGCTGAAGGAGGAGGAGGGAGGAGGAAGAGGAAAAACAGGAGCTGGGAAAATAGGAAAGGGAGGAAGAGGTAGGGAGGAGGAAAAGGAAGAATAGGTTGGAGAAAGAGAAGGAGGAGAAGAAGGGAAGGGAGGAAGTTGAGGAGGAAAAGAATGGGGAGGCGAGATGGAGGAGGAGGAGAAGAAGGAAAGGGAGGAAGTTGAGGAGGAAAAGAATGGGGAGGCGAGATGGAGGAGGAGGAGAAGGAGGAATGGGAAGGGGAGAGGGAGAGAGAGTGGGAAATGGAGGAAGAAGAAGATAGGGGAAAGGGAGGGAGAATAAAAGAGAAAAGGGAGAGGGTAGGCATTAGGAAATGGAAAGAGGAAAAGAAAAAAAGGGTTAATATAGTGCGAAAAATGACAGAAAGTGCCTGGGTCGAACACGAAAGAAATGGCCGGAAAAAGAACCGAAAGCAGACCGTAAAATCACCATAGGGGAGTGACGTAAAAAAAAGCGTAACCTGCATTTACATATTGCCTCCCTCGCCCTGTCAAAAAAAGCTTGTAAAAAATCTTCCACGAAGCCAGATGGGAGTAAAGCAACTTTAAGACAACGTCGCGAAAAGGGAGGAAGGAGAGTGAGAAAAAAAAGGATGATGAAGAAAGAGGAGATACCTGCGACAGGTAACAATAACACATCACGACGTTTACAACAATAGTTAATTACTTCAAGCACTCCAAGATTATTATTTTATTTCATTTATTTATTTATTTATTTTTTACTTTCTGACATTTCGAAAAGAAATGAGGAAGGGGGAATGGAGAGGGGGGAATTGGGTGGGGGGTGGGGAAGAGAGAGATCGACGGTGCATTCGACCAGAGGGATTAATAATTCTTAAGATATTAAGCTCCTCCCCCCACCCTTCCCCTCACCCACCCCTCCCCCCTCTTTTTCAACAGCCCTCGAAACTAATAGGAAACGAAGCGGGCGTAATGCAAGGTAATATTAGCCCAATGCACCGAGAGGTTAGAATCTCGTTTTTATTACGCGCCTGATGGGCCTTACTGCACGCGCGATGATCTCGGAGGGGGAGGAGGGGGGGCGGGGGCTCTACGGTTAATTTTTGAAAGTGCAACACTCCGGAATATTGGGACTCAAAAATATTGCACGGGTTCCAGGAGCGCCTTTTGGTCGCGGTGAAATCTGTATCTCAAAATGTATGTCGGAGGAAAGGCAGAATGTGGCCATTAGTCTCGCTCCTCGGCGGCGGCGCGCAGGCAGCCGCGTTTTCTTTCTCCGTTTTCTTTTATTTTGTTATTCCGTTGAAATCTTGCTAATTTATATATAAATAAATATATATATATATATATATATCTATATATATATATATATATATATATATAATGCGTGTGTATATGCACATGTGTGTGTGATTGTGTGTGTGTGTGTGTGTGTGTGTGTGTTTGTGTTTGTGTTTGTGTACATAAGTATATACATAGATATGAATATTTACATACATACATATACATATACTCATATATACTTATGTAGATATATGTAATATATATGTTATATATAATATATACATATGATATAATATATTTATATATGTATGTATGTATGTGTGTATATAATGTTCTCATTTCGTTTGTTTTGTGAACCTTTCAGTCGACGTATTAAATTCCCGTACCAATACACATAAACTCAATTCATGAATTTTGAACGTTTCTCTTCGCCCGTGCTTGCGTTCCCCGTTCCCAGAAGACGAGTAAATCAAGAGCTGGTCCCGGGATGCGGCCGCGGCACCGGGCGCAGGCGGCGGCTCAGGCGAAGATGAAACCGACCCCCCCCCCCCCCACTAACCCCCCTGATGCCCACCCCGATACCCACCCTCACACTCCCCATACACACGCAACCTGCTCCTCTCTGCCTCCCTCATCTTCTATCCCATTCCCTCCCCACCGAACCCTTCCCCACACCCATGCCATACCCCACCACCTTCCCCATTCCCCACCACCTGCCCCATTCCCCACCACCTGCCCCATTCCCCACCACCTGCCCCATTCCCCACCACCTGCCCCATTCCCATTCCCACGGCGTCACCCCCACAGCCTCACCCCCACACCCTCCCCGCAGCCCCACAGATCTCCCCGCCGCCATTGTACTTGTCTGTGGCTGCTTCCCCTCCTTTCATGTCCGCCGATGTCTCTCGCCACTCGACGTCGCGCCGCCCACGCCCTCGCGCCGGATGCTTATTACTGGGGCCGTTGTTTGTGATGTCTCGTTTGGTATATAAGTATAATATACCATACGCCAAAGACACACGAACGCACGCATAGTATTTGTATATATATATATATATATATATATATATATATATATATATATAAATAAATACAAAATAAATAATATGTAGTTATTATGTGTGTGTGTGTGTGTACACATACACATACATATATCATAACTATATATTATTTATTTTTCGCACACTCACACACACATACATATATATATTATAACTACATATTTATTTTTGCATTCGTTTTTCGGTGTCATGGCACAGCAGTCAGTCCGTCGGTTGATTAACAGAACTTTCTATTTATATCAAATTTATAATTTTTTTTCACGTATCAGTTTAGTTCAATCCTTTATTTTCCGTCCCGGCTTACTGAGCAGGAATTGAAAAGATTTGAAACATTTGATAAATGATCCTAACATTATATTTGGAAAAATATAAGGATATATGTGTTCTAACACATCTGAAAAAAGGGAATAATCACAAGTGTTTCCGTATCCCGTGTTGTTTGGCTTGAATGGGTGTATCACAAGGCATTTGAGGGGGCGTGCAAGTGTTTGCCTCGGTTTGTCATTCCAGAGTTGGCAAGCTTCTACATCGTTTCTATGACTTGCCAGTAGGCCCGTCAACCAGGCTTTTTTCCTGTGTTTCAAACTTCACAGTGTATTTTTTTTGTTACTTTTTCTGTTGTCCAGGTGTGAATTGGTAGTGAATGATTAGATCAATTATTAATGCAAAAACTAATCATAATGTTTTATTCCACAGCTTCCAGGCCATTGCACGTATATAATTGAAACCGTTTGAGTCCCGCAGATTTTACGCCCCAGTGCTAACTAATTGAGAAATCTTGTATCATACCGTATACGATTTATACTCTTTATACCAAATAGTTTTAAAAATTATACCAACAATAGGAAGTATCTCTCTGCTGTATGTGATAAGGAACAATTATATACACATTCACGAGTTCTGCATCATAGCATTATGAGATACAGATATCTAAAACTCATATGGTAAAAGCACTTAGATCCCTGGGGATTAAGCGCACAGTACTGGCATCTCCCGAAATAACGGAAAATATACGTCATCTTGTGCCCCCCGTTAATTCCCGTAGATTTCGATGGCTTAGCGTAAATGCATTATCGCAACGCACTAATAATGTTTTCTCCTAAGTGTGGTGAGGGATTCGGGTTGAATGCGAGGGAAGGATACTTTCAGTGGAGAGCTGATTTATGTGTGTGGGTTTGCGAGATGGTGAACATTTGATGATGATGAGGGTGATACTATTCATGCTGATGATGTTGATAGTAGTGTTAATATTAATGATGGTAATGATGATAGAAGTGATGTTATAATGATTATGATAGGAACATTAATAATGACTCTGATAATGATGAAAGTCATAATGGTAATAATTGATAATTTTGATAAGAGTGATAATGATTATAGTAATAATGATGATAATAATAATAATAATAATAATAATAATAATAATAAAGATAAAAATAATAATGATAATAATAATAATAACAAAGATAGTCATAATGATAATAATGATAATAACAATAATAATAACAATGATAATCATAATGATAATAATGATAATAATAATGATGATAATGATAATGAAAAAATGATCAATGTATGTTAGAGGAAAGGCAGAATCTAGCCATTAGTAATAATAATGATGATAAATATAGGGATTAATGATAACAGTGATAGCAAAAATAATAATAATGATAATACTAGTGATATTGATAATTATAATATTTTATCATAATAATAATAGAAAACAATAATGATGATAATGATAATTATCATCATCATGGTAATAATTATGATAATGGTAATAATGATGATAATAATACAGATAATAGTAATGATAATGATAATAATACAGATAATAGTAATGATAATGATAATAATATTAATAATGATGATGATAATAGTAAAGAAAACGATAACGATAACTGCAACAGCAACAACGACATTCGAATTCAAGAAAATGACAAAAACCGGCGGAGTAGCAAGTCCTCTCCGTGGACACGCCGCGCTCCTCCCTTGCGAGCCGCGTGGCCAGAGCGAGCAGCAAGCAGAAGCGAGCCGCAAGCAGAAGCGAGCCGCAAGCAGAAGCGAGCCGCAAGCAGAAGCGAGCCGCAAGCAGAAGCGAGCCGCAAGCAGAAGCGAGCCGCAAGCAGAAGCGAGCCGCAAGCAGAAGCGAGCCGCAAGCAGAAGCGAGCCGCAAGCAGAAGCGAGCCGCAAGCAGAAGCGAGCCGCAAGCAGAAGCGAGCGGCAAGCAGAAGCGAGCGGCAAGCAGAAGCGAGCGGCAAGCAGAAGCGAGCAGCAGGCAAAGGCCAAAGCGAACAGCTGAGTCGGGCGGGCAGCAGCTGTCACCGAGCACTCCATGAATCTTGTACAGCTGCGCGCACTCAGTGATCACCATAGATCCCTCGCCCTGTAATGGACTGTACTCCTGGTGCGCTGTAGCCCTGATCACCCTCCCCGTGTTTACCCATCAGCGAGGGAGAGCGAGGAGACAGCGTGCAATCTGCAACCGCGGTGCAATGATACAGTGATACGCTAGCATTTCATTGACCTGAATGTCCCGGGCGGTGGCGTCACCTCCTGCGGGGGGGGGGGGGGGATTCGCCAGGGGGGGTGTGGGCGAGGGTCCTCTGGGGCCGGAGCTCTGAGCTTTTCAATCTCTTTCGCTACTTGAGGATTTCTACAACTCCCTCCCATTCCTCCTCCTTCTACCCTCCTCCCATCTCCTTATTCCTTCCTCCTCATTCCTCCCTCCTCCCTCCCTCCTATTCTCCCCTATCCCCCTTTATCTCCCTTTCCTTCTTCCTTTCTTCCCCCCTTCTCTCTCTCTCTCTCTCTCTCTCTCTCTCTCTCTCTCTCTCTCTCTCTTCTCTCTTCTCTCTCTTTCTCTCTCTCTCTCTTTCTCTCTCTCTCTCTCTCTCTCTCTCTCTCTCTCTTTCTCTCTTTCTCTCTCTCTCTCTCTCTCTCTCTCTCTCTCTCTCTCTCTCTCTCTCTTTTCTCTCTGTCTCTTTCTCTCTCTCTCTCTCTCTCTCTCTTTCTCTCTCTTTCTCTCTTTTTCTCTCTCTTTCTCTCTCTCTCTTTCTCTCTCTCCCTCTCTTCCTCTCCTTCTCTTTCTCTCTTTCTCTTCTCTCTCCCTCTCCCTCTCCCGCTCCCGCTCCCGCTCCCTTCTCTCCCTCTCCCTCTTCCTCTCCCTCACTCCCTCTCCCTCCTCCTCTCCCTCACTCTCTCTCCCTCTTCCTCTCCCTCACTCCCTCTCCCTCTTTCTTTCTTTCTTTCTTTCTTTTTGTCTCTTTCTCTCCTCTCTTTCTCCTTCCCTCCTATTTCCTCGCCTTTTCTCTCTCTCGTCATACAGCCTTCCCAGTCAGAGTGCCAAGTCCTTTTGGCACTGGGTCGTAGGAGTGCCACCCAGCTGTCTCGGGCGGGAAGGAGCGCAACTCAGCCTTCGTCGATATTATTGCGCGCTTCGACTTCTTGACTTGCAGTTTGTAGAGAATAAATCTAAGTGGGAAAAACAAAGGAGAGTTAATGCGTCGTTACTTGAAATTAAAAGATGTTTATTTAAGGCATGTAGCAGTTTGTAAAGTATACACCAAGATTTTTCATACATCTTGGTATTGGTATCACCGTCGACTAAAGATAGATATGATTCAGAGGCTATTTTTCCCAAGCCAAGATCGTTAGCATGATTACGCAAAACTAGAAACCTAATTAATATATGCAAGTGAAACATCTTCATAAAAAAAAGCACTTGTAATAATAAAGAATCCAATGCATATCATCCCAGAGACCCTCACGGCTACCGCTCTCACTCCACCTTCCCATCTCTGTTCGGAGAGGCTGTCAAACTCCTCTGCCGCATCCGTTCCGTCGCTCGAATTAGTATGCAAACCGATAAATCTAAATTCAATGCCGGGGGTTGAGCTGTATGTATAGTGGCGAAGGAACTGTAGGATGCGGCCATTCCCTCGTATCCATATTGTAACGACGTCTGAAATGTACTGAAATTCGTGCTCTTGTGAAAGGAGCGATACGGGCGGCCGGGGAGGGACGGGGAGTGATAGAGCTAGATAGAATGTTGAACTATGCGGTTTCGCCCAACTCCTGTTTCAATACCAATAATTCCTACACCCTCCTCCTCCTCCTCCAACTACTCCCCCCTCCTTCTCTCCCCATCCCTCCCCCACCTTCACCTCCCCTATCCGTCCCCCTCCTCCTACTCCTCCCCCCCCCCACCACCACCACCCAACAACCGCCCCATGTTGTCGATATTATTGTACATATTAAACAGACGATCGACCATCGCTCGTGGTCTTAGATGTACCATACCTAAGTCTACCTATTGCATAGGGGATTCTGACGCAGTGCAGTAATATACTTCACAAAAAAAAAATTCAGTTCGTGATTGGAGAGAGAGAGAGAGAGAGAGAGAGAGAGAGAGAGAGAGAGAGAGAGAGAGAGAGAGAGGAAAGAACAATCCATATTTGTATGCCGAGTAATTTCGCCTTGGCCCATTCACCGCGGATTTCAATCATGATGATGAGCATCAGTTTCTAATAAGAGCATCCCCGCTTAAATCAGTCCGGAAACGTAAACAAAACACAATACACGGTTTTCAAATGTTGCGCTACTTACATACTGCGCAATATGTTTGATATGGTGTTTTCATTCTGACATTTTATTGATTTTGTGATGAATTATGAAATATACTGACGTATTCTGAACCTGGCTGTACAAATATAACAATAAGATTATCGAAATACGAATATTCCAGGAATGGTTGTTCGGTTACGCCGTTCATATGTTTCGTTTAAAGATAGTCTGCTGATACGGTTCAATTCGAAATATATTTAACCTTGGGGTGTCTTCGAGCTACGTAAATGTATTTGGCGGAAAACAGACATTTAGAGATAACATGTGTAGATAAAGATCTAGGAACAGGGTTGCTAATTTGATTCATTCAAGTTTAAATGTGCAAATAAATGAAGCACTCCGTGATGCGTTATATACAAGGTAAACGTGTGTCTTTCTTTCTTTATCTCACTGACTCACACAATCGCTCTCTGTCATTCACTCACTCACTCACTCTCTGTCACTCGCACTCTCACTCTTTCTACCATAAATAAATAGAAAAATAGATTTATTGATATTGAATGAAATGAATAAGATCCAGTGCCCTTAGGTGGTCCCTTGACACTTATAAATTAAGTCTTCTTCAAAGAGACATTGTTGTGAGTGATAAATGAATATGAAAATTCATTCCCTGTATTATGTGTTATTATTGACGTCTGTAAAAGTTATTAACTGATTGTGTCTTCCCTGGAATTGTTGCATTGATTTCAGAAATTTAATCGTATGTAAAGGTTGACAGGTTGACGGACTGATTGACAGGTTGATTAATTGGGTTGAAGTATAAATGAGGAGACATAAATAGATACAGATCAGTTTCAGTTATTGCGACATTAGTACTTGTTGCTTGATCTAAATCATTTTTTTGCAAGCTATTGATTAGATAATAATTGTTTTGTTTTTTTTTTATGTTTTTATGAATTTACACTCAATGTATACTAACGTTAGGGAACAAAATTTCAGGTAATAACTGTAATGAACCAAAATATATATAGGTAGATATACCTTAATAGAGAATTGAGAATATGTGTAAATTGCCTGGCCTTTGTTTCCCCTTGACTAACGGGCGTTTGCCTTGCAGAACGGCGTGGGCGCGGGCGAGGAGGCCGAAGGCGCCAGCGACCTCATGAACGGCGCCTCCCCCCCGACGCGGCAGTCGGAGGCGGTGGCGACGCAGTGAGGCCCCTCCGCCGACCGCCTCACCGACCGACCGACCAACCACACCTGCACCAGCCCCCAACTCCACCTCTCCACCTCCTCCACCTCGACCTCCTCCACCTCCGACACCTCCTCCACCCCAACCACACCACCACAACCACAACAAGCGAGACGACAGCTCTCTGTTGGCCGCAACACCTCGTGGACGAAATGAAACAAGAGCGAAAGGAAGGAAGAAAGAAAAGTTAAAAAGTCGAGTTTTCAACGACGCTGACTGCTGTTGGATGCAATCTTAGCAATGTGGTTGATGGGATTATGGCTTCTCGTATTTTCATAATAATACTAATAAAAAAGAATATTATATTTTTACGAAGCAGAGAAAAAAATCCTAGTTTCAATTTCTAAATACTCGCTGATCATTTCCATCAATACGTAGTTTCACAAATTTGATGAAAGAAAAAAAACTTGGCTGAGACTTCGATTTCGAAGGTGGCATCCCCCCCCCCCCCCTTGCGAGAGCCATCAAGCACCGCAAGCAGTCTTCAGGTCGGCTCAAGATCACCACAAGCACAACCGCCTTACTTAAAGACTGACTGAACGACTCCACAACACGAGAAGGACTCCTGCGGGGGTGTTGTACTTCATCTCTTTTTCGAAAGGTATAATGATCTCCCCCTCCCCCCGCCGCCATCTTTAACACTATCAGTTGTCGGATGTAATTTAATTAATCTAGCTTAGATCCGAGATTAGATATCCAGACAGCTGACGGGTTAATGTCTTCTGGTTTTCGAGAAAGTGTCGGGGCAGGCGGGCAGTGGACCTCGCGCGTAGGATCGAGCCAAGGCCTGTGTTGTTGTGATTCTCGACTCCATCGGCAGATGGGTGCCTTCACCTCATTCAAAATACAGATGGTTTCTCTCATGTGTAAGTCTTCAGCGTGGTCTCGTACCACCACAGGTCTGCTCTAGTCCCGTATGCTAGTCTTCTAGTATTTCAAGTAAAAGTGTATTGTAGACATGAAATACAAAACCGGATGATGTGTGGTCATTATGGTTACTACGGCGACTCTTCCTCCTGTAGTAAAGACAAGGTGAAGGAGTACCACATTGGTGATTGCTTTGTTTATATTGTAAACCTGTATACTTAATTTCCCATTGTATCTATGTAAAATATGTTGAGAATATGGATATTTTGTTGTATAGATTTAAAAAAGAATTGTTTTCATTGCGATAAGGACATTTTGTTTCATAGTGGCAATATTTGTTAAGCCTCTTTATAACGTGGTCACAATAGGCGTCAGTATTATGCGAGAGGATGCGAGCAATCATTCAAATGCTGTGATGTGAACACTAGGGTAAATTTTGTCACTTTGAACCATATTAGACTACGTCTTAGAATAGATTCTTTTCATATGAATCTTTATAGAGTAAAGATTCTCCTATCAATCAAAGTTTAAAAAAAAGACATGTTGTTGTAGAGATCTGTTCCGTACGTTTCCTTAAAGCAACAACGAAGACCCTAAGCCCGGACTCTGCACACAGGGAACAGGGACCCCCCAGACTCTGGTCACGTCTCCTGGATCTGAGCATTGGTCTGTCTTGCACGTGACTAAGAGAGAGCCTGAGTATATCTTTCAGCAGCTGTATAACGAGGCCATATCAGTGGATTCCACGTGTGACGTAAGACTCTTACCTGATCGTCGACGGCGAGGGCCCGAGGTGGCAGGCAGCAGCGACGAAGACGCGCTGACCTCGCCGGGATCATGTTGACAGAATGACACTGTGCAATCTTCTAGGTAGTATAATGACGTAATGCTTTCAGGGTGCTATTATTGAAGTAACAGTCAATTGGTATTTTATCATCTTGCTGAAATTTTGATAGAAGTCATTATAGTTGTTGGAAACAGTAGTTAAGATGGATATAGAAACTATTTTGTAAGTGTTATATATATATTGCAATACATATCATGGAGTTAGATGTTAGGATAATGGAGGCCAGTTGGGAAGGGCCGTCGGGACTTCGCATGACTGGCACTCCATATTTTATAGGGGAGGGGCTCACTGTGCCAAAGATATGCCAGGACGCACTTAGTAGCGACAAGAGTTAAAATCAGATACTACAACCAAATCCCACCAGACGTGACGACAACTATTGCAGATGTCAACATCTTCCCAGGATCTGCTAAAGAAGTGATCAAGATGTCTTTTATTCTTCAAACAACTCTGTCTTTCCATATATGATAGACCCTTGGATGACACAGGTAGATGTTGCCGTTAAACTTCCCGGTATTGGATAATCAGACAAATTATCTGGCGTTTCTTTCTCGTAAATCCTTGAGAAGGCAGTGAAAGCTCCTAGTGACTTACGCCTGCTAGGGGAGGAGGCGGCAGCACCTTGTACGACCAAGCAAGTGACTGAACTTTGGAGCTCAAGTGCTCCGACAACTGGACCTGACAACTTTCGACTATGTACACTTTGCACTGCCGCTCATGACTAGTGTAATTACCAGTCGGCTATCAAAAGTATTCGCTCAAGTGTTGATCAGGCCTCAAGTATCGTGTAAGAGTTCGGGCCCAGCATGGAAGAGACCTCTGCTTACTGAGGAAGAAGACGTTTAGAAGATCGTTAAAGATCGCCTTCGTTTTGTGTACAAATCTCCCAAATGATCTGTGAAGACATGGCTTTGTTGGTTGTTTAAAGGATAACTTTAGAATTAGGTACATATCATCAATCATGTCTTTGTCTTAGAGTTGTGGTTTGATCAGCTGTCTCGTACCTAGGATTCTATGTCACTAAGAGGAATTTTCTCTGTGTTGTGAATAGGAAAATAAACCTTACTGGCTATCCACCCTTGGCTCTAGACAGCTGGTTTGGTCGCATTTAGTCTTAGCATCTATGTTCATTTGGAATTTGGACTGATCCCCTTTTGTAGGTGTTAAGAGATAATGACAATAACTTGATGAGTTAAGGTTGTTCCTCATCTCAGGTGACTGTTTATGCAACGGAAGTACAAGTACGGTACGTGCATAATACACAAATCTCTTGAATGAGTGAACTACCTGTACTCAGTATGATGTTATTTAGAATTGTGATTGACTCTGGAGTCTGTAGCCTCTTTTCACATGAAGTTGACCGAGTTATTCGTTCAATCTTTCTTACTAGTCATAGGAATATATCATCGAACTTTTCCCAGTGTGATGAGATCTCCAACTCTAGACCTTATCAGGATGTTAGGTGAGTTGATTTTCCTATTCAAAAATAACACAGAGAAGATGAACTTTATTTTGCAGTGCATTTAAGGTCTGGCGTTCTCCGAGCTCCTCACAGATGGCTGTTGTCTTTTATCATGTAACCAGATAGGACTAATGGATAGGGACAACTAATTCCTTCTCTTAGTTAATCCCTGTAGACGTGCTGTAGCGTTACAGCATAGGGTAATATCATCTAAGTTAAGCTAGTCTTTAGTACTGTAACTCAACATTTTTACATGACCACTTATATGAAAGGAATTCGCATAAAGGGGTTTCCTGTTTGAAACATAAAAACTAAACGGTTATGCACTGGGTATAAACACAAGTGTGCTGGTCGTGGGGGTTTGGCAGTGATAGCTATCCTATTCGTAATGCTGTAGCAGCTGGCCTTGTGGATGTGGAAGAGTAAGTGTGACCTTACTCAAACACTCCACTAGATGGCTTTTGGTGAGGTGGCACATTGAGAGTAATGTTACCCTACGCTTTAGCAGATCGCTTTAGAGGTGTGGCAAAATCAAATATTGCCTTACACTTCACCAGATGGCCTTGGACTCGTGGTGAATTAAGTCTTACCATTACTTTATTCTCCACCAACTCTTTGCGAAGATGTAAAAAAAAAAAAAAAAAAAAAAAAAACCTATCCCTCACTACTTCAAGCTACTACTGTGGAGGTGACAGGCGGCCACAAGCTTACGTGCACTTCAGCAGTTGATTACTGAGATCTCGTGGTCCTTTAAAGACCTTATCCTGCAGATGATGGAACCAGTAAGCCGTAGACAGTAGAGCCGTTGAGTGTGGTAGTGTGAATCAAGCCACCTACACTTCGTCAGCCGAGTAAGGAGGCGAACTGATGCCTGAGCACCTCACCAGCTAGGAGAAGGAGCATGGAAGTGCCTCTCGACCATCTCGCTCAGATTCTTTTCAGCTAAACTAAACAAACAAAATCAGAACTTCATCTTTACATTCAGTGTTTGGACGCTTATGACTCAACGGATGGATCAAGTTTGTACCTCTTAGTAACCCCTTCATTGTTAGGGTGGTTAGTACTGGAAGAACGACCCAACATCTCAATTATGTAACCCACTGATTCCTTGAATATAATTTGAATAGTTTTATTTTGATTTAGATCGCTTGCGCAAGGTGGCAGTGCCTGTACCTTGTTACCCGCATATAGTTTGAGACGAATAATTATCCTGTCTTCAGTGTTTGTCTCTTGTTTACTTTGTGAGTATAAACAATGCTTCGATGAGATCATTAATGTAATTTCATTTTTTCTCACACATCGACTCATTAACGAACTGTGTATTTCTCTATGACAAATTCACCAGCCTTGGAAAGCTTTGTCGCCTAGTTTTTGCGTTATCTGATTCTGAAGTTATTTGCTGGTTGGCTGGCTCCTAAAGTTCAGCACTCTTTGGTACTCTCAGCAATAAAGTGGGATGGTGAACTTGCTCCCTGCAATACGAGGTGGGGTTCAAGTAGGCTCGTCAGACAGTAATCAACCTTGTATTTTCCCAGGATATATGAGTACATTTAATGTTGTTTTGCAGAGTTTTGCAATCAAAGTACCTTCCATCATGTGAAATTACTTTTTGATTTAACATGGGAAGTCACATTGGACCAGAGATCTGTATATCCTAGTAAAGGGTACCAACACTGATAGGTGGATGTATATCCTAATACTAAGGAACATCCCTGAATAACGAGTCTGCTTTGCCCTCATGTGGAAGGAAGACCGGGATTCAGATCGCCCTTTTCTCCTAAAACGAATCTACAGCACCGGGAATCAGATGTTGTGTATCCTGGCAAGGGAAATCCACACCTCAATATCAGAAAGCAACGCCAGATGTACCTTACCTATTAATCAGTCATTCTTGAGTTGATTTGTATTTATTTTTTTGAGGGCATTTAAAAAGATATATATTCTTATTTTATTTCTCTAAATCTCGAGTTCCCCGAAGAAGGACGATTTTTTTTATATAAACAGTATATATCCTTTTAAAGTCGTTCTCTTCTAAAATGTAAATCTGATTAAGTGGAATTTATTTTGATCTGTATCTTTTTATTTGTGAACCTGTCATTCAGGACCTATTGTTGTTTGGCGGTGGTCATATTTATATACAGTACCGTGTTAAGTGTATGTTATTATAATGAATGTTTTGTAACAGTTGGAAAGTAAAAATTGTTACGACAGATTGTGTTTCTCTTCTCTGCCTTTATTGCCCCAAAGAAACTACAGTAAGGTAAAGCCTTTAGCTAGACAAATATACG
>NC_061825.1:43443959-43468959 GCF_019202785.1 Penaeus chinensis | reverse complement strand
TCTTTTTTCATATTTTCATTTTGTTCTACAATATGACTTACTTATGTTATCTGCATGACAAGATACGGTACTGTTTGCTTGATACGTACGAGTATCATCGTTATGACAAAAGTGTGCAGGAATTAATATAGTTATATACTAACTAATGTACTCCTTCCCTGCTAGGGATATTCAAAATGAAGCCAGTTGTCAGTAGTAAGTAGACTGTGACTACTACACAGAAGCAACTGCAGCTAGTAACCGATTTAGTAGAACGAAGAGGGGCAACAGAACCGCATAAAGCAGAGGAACTAGCTGCAGAAGAAACACCTGCGCGGAGCATTACATTTTAATCGGCTACCGCCTTGCAGATTTTGCTGAAAGCTTACTAAAATAGTGTTTGAAAAAACACAAGTAAGGCACAAATTGCTGCGCAGAAGAAAAGCTACAGGTTCATCCACAAGATAATCGCAAGTAATGGCCGTGAAGGTGAAAATGCGCACCTAGATTAACCCGCCAGAGGGAAGGTTGGAATTCGCTAGGCCAGTATGCTGTCGCCTTTTCTGTTTTCTGTTATCTTTTCAACATCATTTTTTTTTCACTGTTTGTAACGGTAGATAACATAGAAGATAACAATGTGACTTATGATCTGATATTACAATGTAAAGTTAATCATCTCGGTTTATGTTTATAAATATAACTCTCTTATTTTGTATTTCATTTATATTTTCTTTATGGTTTTAGTTTACTTTAATCAATTTGAATACTGTATACATGTAAAGGAAAGTGAAAATATAAATATGAACTGAATATAATGGCCTTAATGGCCTAATGGACGATTAAGACATACATGTCCTTAACATGTGATGTTGATGAATGCGATTATCCAAAGCGTGTATCTTGACATAACGTTATTCCTATAAAATATTTACTTATGTACACCCTTGCCTGTAAATGCCCGTGCATACGCTTGTTCATGCTCATCTACGCGCGTGCGCCAACAGGCACCCTCATAGTGTTTGGAAAATAAATCCGTAGTAATCTGAGGCGGTACAAAGGGCCGATGAATAAGCCAAGAATCTTGTCGTTGATGATTGAAAGTTTTTTTTATTTTCTTTATTAAGCCCTCTTTATTAGATTTCCTTTTGATCACTTGCCTTAGCTTTTGACTCGGACTATGCACTCTTACAAATAAGTCCCAAGCTTCAAGCATTAACAGGCATCGTACTTTTGTAACGGGATTCGTAGAGGATTAATTTAAACATGACAGGGCCTCCCATAGAGTTCTTCGTTTAGTTTCAACATCTTTGACATCTCTGACCTTTGCCCCTGCTATTAATCGACAAATTAAAAAGAAGTTCATTAACAAATAAAGTATTTATAAATATCAGACTTTGGGTACTGTCTGTAGCCGCCATAAAATTCAATCCAGAATTAAAGTTTAATCCAGATCTCTAAAGTGCATGCATAATGGCAGCATCCAGGATTAACGGCAGAAGTTAAGGGCAGAAGTTAATCCAGTATTAAAGTATAAGTCAGATCTCTAATGCACATGCGCAATAGCAGCGTCCAAGCGTCCAGGATTAAATTATAATTCCCCTCCGAACCAGGCTTTACTATTGAGCTGAAAGTTTAATCCTGCACATACGGAGAACGAGCTAGTTAATCCCACCAATCATGTATTGATACGTAATGACAACCTTATCAGATCCACAGGAAAGATGGAGTTGAGTTTCTAGTAATATTTATAATTAGCAATAACGAAACCAATTCTGACATTTTCATGTCAAAGAAGTATGTGAAAATTCAACTTATAGTTTTATAAGTTGCAGGATATTCAAACTGCATATATAACTCTCAACATTGAAGAGAAAAACGAAAAAAAATCCTACAGAGAATTCCAGAGTTTACAGACACAGAAAAGGCAATGTTATTTCCAGGTTAGAAAAAAAATCCCAAATTATGCATTATATTAAGCGAATAAAAAATAAAGCTTTTAATAACATTACGATTAGGTTTCAAATTGAAAGTAAAAACTTCCTGATTCTTTAAACTGCATGGCCACTTGTTATCATGATCCTCGCTAGCAACATCCTGAAAAAAACTACCCTACCCGTGCCCCGCGATCACACACGGGAAAGAGCTCTCGGAGAAAACTCCCGAGAATACAAATTGATATTACGAGTTTTTGTTTGACACTTTCATTACGGCTGTCTATAATATTTATAGGCAAATTAAAGCCATTTCTGTAATTTTATTTGTACTGACTAAAATATATATAGGCATAATATAATACTATCGTATACACACATATATGTGTGTGTGTGTGTGTGTGTGTGTGTGTGTGTGTGTGTGTGTGCGTGCGTGCGTGTGTGTGTGTGTGTGTGTGTGTGTGTGTGTGTGTGTGTGTGTGTGTGTGTGTGTGTGTGTGTGTAATTTCCCCCCTTTGTAGAAAACGTTTCGTTATCAGCATTAGCGCATGATATGAAACGTATAGTGTGAATACATGTTGCCATTACTCAGATACCCTCTTTTTGCATGTAAAACAGCAGATTTACTAGTAATTACTTTGACTCGTGTGCCTGGTAGTGTGTCTTGCATCTTCTGTACAAGTACTGTGAATTTGGATTAACTTTAATTCGGAATAAACATTTATGACATGTACAAAAGACACCTTTGGAGTACCGATATGACACTCGTCAATGATACATTAATAATACGTTGCTTTGCAGTGAATTTAGAGGCATTTAGCATCAGAGCCAATCCTCAGGGAAAAACGCTTTCTAATGGATAACCGTTGAATATAGGCCGCTAGGAGTGAGATATCTACATAAGTCAGGGAACAAATGATATACTTTAGAATTTTATTTTGTTATCAAACTAGTGTGTTTCTATTGCTGGACTTGGTTTTGTGCAGTCTGCGTGTTCTTGCACATGATGAAGACTTCATTGTACAAACTGCAGAAATGGTCTCCGGGCAGATGGAGTAAAACTAGTGGCACTTAATGATACTTCTTCCAATTGGTATTCATGCCCCTTTCTTTTCACTTAGAGCATGAGTATCGTGTCAGCTAGTAGGTTTTACATGGAAGTGTTACGTGTCCATACAGCTTCCTGAGTGTGTCATGCTTCTAAATTGCATCGAGGTGTAATACAAGTGCCAATGACGATGCTCTGTTGGGGAGTTTCAGACAGCCTTTATTCATTCTCACAGTGGCAACTGTGGTAAGAATATCTTTGGAAATCCATGTTCGTATGCTCTTTTTCAAATTCCAAGTCAGCCATCTTCAAGAACACAATGAAGCTATTGGTTTAAAGTTACTTGGTACTGCATCACCCTTCCCAGTATTAAGGATGAAAAATGCTGTTCTTTTGTAATGGAATAATTTTGTATTACTGGGTCTCTGTTGCAGTTACTACTGTTCTGTAGCTTCTTGCTCTGGTAGGTTTGCAGTATGACACAGTGGTCTGAGAAATGGCAGTTTCAATATCTTGGGTAGCAGGTTGTATAAGGATTTCTTTAACTTTTTTAATTCTACATATCTGTGGCCCGGTGCACCCCAACTGGCTAGTATGCCACTTAGAATTAAAAATGGCCATCTCCGTTTAAGTCTTCCTTGAACTGTGAAGTCCAGTTCTTTTCCTTTTTTTCAGTGTTTCTATTTTCCTAAACATTTTCCAAGACGCATCAATTTTGGATTCGAGTAGGGTAGAGGCACGGGCCCTGCACCAGGACGTCCTCGACACTTCTTTGTACCCACCCTGAGTAAAGCACCAAACCTAGCTTGTCTTTTATTGTCACATATGTATCCCAAAATAGTCAGTCATCTGGCTGATCTATTAAAATGTCATTGATAGAGCCATTCAACCCGTGGGTGGAAAGATATTTAGTAGAATGCCTGCACAGTCAGAGTATTGGAAATTAAGGAAAAGTTAGTATTTAACTGGGTGTTTGAGAGTCTCCTGTAAAACATATTTAAAATCATCAGAATTTTTTTTTTTTTTTCTAGTGTCTTAGCTCACCACCTACGGCGCTTTCTGCTTCCAGTATCTAGAGCTCAGTAATGTTTGGCTAATTTATTGTTAAGTTCAGTGGTAGTCTTTCTATCAATACATGTTTAGTATATTTTCATTTGTAAAGATAAGTCTCATAACTATCCTGTCTTTCAAATAAAACGTACGCTCATACCGAGAAACTGCAGGGATACAAAACAAAGTACATAGATGAAAGTCTGCATCCATCCCATAGCGACCATTTCTTGCAATCCGCTGTTATGCTTCCACTCAAGGGGTGGCAGGAAGTAGTGTTCCATTTATTGCAAAGAAAGTGTGCAGATTTCACACTGGGTATTTATTTATTGAAAAAAAGTCTGTCGCGTCAACATCTAAGGTAATTAGCTACGTATATAAAATATAGCCATAGGGTGCGGCTTGGGGGCGAAGCCTACAGGTAAGGATTTTTTTTGTGGATTTCCAGTATGTTTAAAACAAATAGATGTGCTAGACATCAAAGTTCTTATAACATTATGATGATAAAGCATTCTGGCGAAAATGGAAAAAAATAAGTTAACGATCAAGTTCAGTGGACAGAAAGGGGATGAAGAAAAGAAGGGAAAGGAAAGGGAAAGAAAAGACAGTGCAAAATGAATTGCGGCGAGGGCTGAGGTCCATGGCAGGGGTGATCCCCTACATTGGAGCTCACTCCCCGTTTCCTAAGCCCCCACGACAACAACGAGCAAGGGGGGGGGGGGGGGGACTGGGTTAGCACACCTGATCCCAGGAGATTAGCCACACACCACCTTAATGAAAGGAGGTGAACTATGCTGTCTTTGCTGACAGCCTGGGTACATTTATAGATTTTCTGCACTTTAAGACAGCCTGGTGTCTAGAAATACCCAAGACTATGTTTCCAACTTTTTAGATCAAGGAATTATTTCTTTATTAATGGATACCCATCATATTGAGATTTCTTCTTAAAACAAGGATGGTCAACAAGCCATACCATGCAGTACCATTATTTCTTTATGAAGTTTTTGAATTACATATATAGACTGAAAATCAAGAAGAGAGATAAGCATGACACTATGAGAGCATTGCTGGGACACTTGATTTAACAAAAACCTAAAGGTGGAGGCTGCCGTCTATATCACTGACATTATCATATCATTATATTACTCAATATGTACCGGGTATGGTCTTAGAGGCAAAGCTAAATCGCCTAAGGTCCTTATAATTGCTTTGTGCAGAAAGTAGCATAGATAGGTATCTGCTTAAAGGGTACAGCTGAGGGGGGCACTGGACAAGTGGAGCTAAGGAGGATACTGATGCTACAGATGGATTATTAAGGTATATTCTAAGACTAAATCAGATGTGAATATTAGGGCATTATCCAGTTAATATAAAGATATCGAATACAATAAGTACGGAAATTGAATACATTGTGATTAAACGGAATGGAAATTACAGTGGGAGGTGCACTGACTTCTCATAGGGAGCACATGCTCATATACCCCATATACCCCCAATAACTACTGCCCAGAAAGTATTATTCAATTCATTATTATGATTTGTTGATAAGCATTATAGTTTCTGTGATATTATTATAGATTTTCATGACTTTTAATTGGAACACTTCCGTATGAATAATAGGTAAAATAAAATCTGGTTTCAAGCAAATTTTTATTTAATCAAGCATCAAGAAAATATATAAACATTAATTAAACTATGCATATAACCTATAAATATCAAAACAACACATCCTAATGCATGAAGCAACACTCTGTATTATATGAATTAACAATATATGGAAACTAATTATAGGAGACACATGGAGTAGGATACTAGAACTATCAAGTATAGAGTACAATACAACATGCAATAACTACATTTGCATGAGCACATCTTGGGTGATAGCAGTAAACTATGTAGGACAACACTTCACTACATATTAAAGATGTACAGTATGCATAGCAGTCATGTTTTAGTGAGTTGAAAACAGAATATCATTCATAGTAATATAATTTTATTCCTGACATGATCTTTGCAACAAGTAATCTGCTTTCATCCACTTAAACACATATATTTCGTCATGTAAGCTACAGCACAGTCTATATAAGCTCCTTCACAACAGCTCTGATTTTATCTAATCAATGCAGTAACTGAAAACTACAAAAAAGGAGTAATTTTAACAAAAGAAAAAGTACAACCAAGAAAATGAAATACTAAATAAAATAAACTAAATAGAATATCAAGAGAGCAACAACAAACATAGACAAAACTAACACAGCAGAAAGTTTCTGTGTGTTTAAATGATGAGGCTTGATGACTTCTTCTGGAAAAAAGAGAGTGGTCGATTCCCTCCTTTGTCTCTCTGAGTGTGGGGTTAAAACTGAGTGACTTGCCCTATCCTCCACTGAGGAAAATTCGCCATCTGGTCTTTGCGTGTATGGATTTATGAAAGTTACAGACTCTGACAGTCTCTGTGCCCTGTATGGAACAGGTTTAGACATCTCATAATATCTTCCTGACATTCTACTTGGCTCTGGTAGATCCTTCCACGGAACAGGTGGTCTTCCTGGCCTTGATGGATATGAATCACGTCTCGTCGATGGACCAGGCACAGCAGGGTCATCAATCTCAGGAACAGGTGGTAGAGGCATCTGTGGCGGTGGTGGAAGATTAAGCATTGAGGAGCGATTCATTTGATACAACCCTGTTGGGGGATCCAGATGATAACTAAAACCCAGTTTCTTCCCCTTGTTTATGTTATCCATTTTCAGTAAAACTGGATTCACAGTTTCCTCCCGTGACTGACTTCTCAACGAATATGGATCGTACTGCCACTGTCTGCCTTCTCTTGCCATAGCTTTATGTATCTCTTGAGATACAGGGGTAAACCTTTTCTGCTGCCAGAATTCCTTCTCCATCCCAGAATGGCTGGTCTGGAAGATCTTTGGCATAGGAAACTCAACATCATGTTGCCTAACATTCTTTTGAGCAAGTTTATGGTGACTCTTAGCATGGCTGGTCAGGAGGGCTACTATGGATGGCACCCTCCCCTGGTACTTTTTGAAACCTGATTTTGTGGGCTGATACACCCCTGACACACTGACAGGTCCTCTTGAAGTAGGGTATGACAGGCGCCCGTCTGGTCGCTCACGCATAACACTTTTCCCTAGAAACCAGGGTGTCTTCATACTCATCTTGGGCTCTTCATTTCTTGAATATAAGAACTCCGGGCTACTCCACATCGCATGTCGTCTGATTCGGTCATCAACAGTCCAAACTGTGAGACAATTTTCCGGGAGCTGCTGTGGCTTACACAGAAGAGCCATAGAAAAGTTGACGTCGGTTTGGTAACACATTGAATTAATAATAGTTTTCTGAGTACTAAATAAGTTTGGAGGTTCATTGAATACAACATTGCGAGGAACATAACAAATAACTGTATTGCCTACATCCACTTCTTTAACAAACGAGCTTAAGGGATCTGCATACTTTGTTGTGATAACAATCCTGCTGGTCTGTGGAGCTGGCTGCTGCAGACTTGTTGTACATGCCGGGTCTGGGATTGCAGATGGCTGCTCTTCTGGAAGACTTAATCTCCGGTGAAGCCTACTGCTATCTAAGGGATATTGTGTGCTTGTTTGGGATGTCTGGAGCCATGAGTCACTGGCTTGGTGTGTGTGGGACAAACATGAGGGTGTTTCTGCAAGTGTTGATGTATGTTCGTGGAGTGGTGTGTCTAGTGCACGGATGGTGGCGTAGCCCGGATCTCTTCACATGCCGGTCATGCTGGAGCGCCTCAGACCCCGTTCTATACGATCCATCTCCCACAGTACCTAAAATAAAGAAATAAAGAATAAATAATTACTTAAAGCATAAAAAAGTCACCTACACTGCAAACTACACTGGCAAACTTTTCTTTTCACTTCAGTGCTGAACATCTACTGCATCATGAAAATCGCTCCTACAATGAACTCACCTCAAGCACACATCCTGTACTCCATGACTGAGCTGGATTGGAATCTTTACAGTGTGCACCATTAGTATTAGTTAGCTCAGGTAGTGATCGCCAGGCATCAGATAGAACATGGGTCAGGTGAGGAGCAAGAAGTGATTTCACGTGACCCATAGTGCGACCCAATTCTTCAAAGCCTCCAACCTTAGGAGCAACAGCTAACTGGGCACGAAGAAGCCATCCCACTGGCCATACCCATTCCTGAAAAATTGAAGGACTGTGTTACTTAAATATACCTATTTCCTAGCATTGTCTTGTCTTTTCTCATTCCTTTTCAAAGAAAGGGAGATCCAGGCCTGTAACATAAATACCAAGAGTCAAATACTCCAAAGTATCATGTAAGCATAAAGTTATTACTAATAAGAAAAAATCTCTCCAAGATTATAATCATCAAATATGAAAATAACACAGACACAGTAATGTGTACACAAAGGTAAAAAGGAAACAGCCAAAATAAGAAATGATATTTATTTTCTTATTGTGGCTGATTCCTTTCTGTTAGAATAAAACATTTGAAGGAACAGAATAGTAGTTTTAAAAGCTAGTGTTTATTTCAACTTACTGGTCCTTGATGGTAGTTGTATCCTCGGGCAATCTTAGGGTCTGCTGAATCATTTGCGTTGTCGTAGTCACCATTGTATGCCCAGTCACTGGGATCCAGTGTCTTTATTCCAAGTGGACCTAACAGGATCTTTTCTGCATTTTTCAAGGCTATCCACGCATGTTTAGGAGTGAACATCTCTGGGGCCTGGAACAACACATTGTTTTATCATATCTTTGCCATTGCTGAAAGGACCTTATGAAATGCATATTATATCTTTTGAATCTGATTCTAGAGTAACTCACCACAGCAACTGCTACAGGGAAATTGCAACGCAGTTGGTAATCTGCCCAGAACTGAGAGGCATTATATGAATCTTTGTAAATGCCCCTTCGGTTGATAAGTTCTGGCTTGGGTTCCCTGTCAGGAATTGGATTTTCATCTATCCAGTAGTACTTCTCAAAGTTCTCTTGAATTTTCTTTTCCCAGAATTCATATGTCCACTTAGTGACATTACCTGAAAAATGAGATGAGTTAATCATAAAAAAAAAAAAAAAAAATTAACAAAACAAAAATTGTTTATTCTCAAATTTATATCAATCCTGGCAATCAATTTCACCATCAAGTAGTTTACCTGTGTCATCGTATCTTTCTACACTGTTGTATTTGAATTTGTCTTCACGATACATCTGACCCAGGAAGCGAAGAGCAGATTTGCAAAGGCCTACAATTTCTACAGCACTACCATCTCTTGGTGTTGCTGGTTTGCCTTTGATTCCTGCCAGCTCACTTGAACCCATTTTGTCCATCCATGTACCGCAGTTGTGAACCGTTCCACCATGCACAAAACCTTGAAAAGATTGTTTCTGTTTATTATTCAAGACTCAGATATGCACTGTTACATATGGCTAGATCACATGCAAACTACTTCCTCTTTTCTAAATTTTAGTATCTACTGTTAGGCTTTCATGTACATGAGCAAGAACCACTGTTATACCTGTTTCCAAACTGACTCCAATCTCGTTGTTGAAACCTTCATCGCACATCTCCCTGTCAATCTGGAAACCAGCATTCCTCTCACGGAACTTCACTCCCTGGAAGTGGCGCTGCAGGGTCTCCTGAATCACATCCTCTAACAACTGATCCTGAAAGAGACAAAAATGATTCTGTAAGATAATAGACAATTTCTGGAACTGTGATATCTTACATGCTAGAGAAATTTTTGGATAGGATTGGGGTCAGTCCTCACTTTGATACAAGTGTGGGACACATGAGAAAGAAGAGTAATTCCTGTTCCAGACATTTTTTCCTTGATAACTGCAAGTAAACACTAAAAGAACACACACAGAATCTGTTCTTGAGTGTGTTTCTGACAATATTCGTGAAAATACTTTCCACTCTAATATACTTACATGTCTGCCTGGTTCTTGAGGTGGTGAGTCATCAGAGGGGAAGAGACGAGACACTCTGTCCCTGAAGATGCGATTGCCATCAGGAACAATTGCCACATACCTGGAAAAACAATTATTTTGTAATCAACAGTTTACCACTAATGACTATAGTTTCATAAACCAAGAGGAAAATTATGAAAAAGACTGAATTCCAATCCAAATTTAGATAAGCTTTAGAAATAGAACAGGAGCACTAAAAAATAATGTTAACGAATAATATTTTCCTGATATTTTGTGCCTTCTTAACATGAGTTAGCATCATGATCAGCTCCATCTTGAAGGTATTACCACTCTCTACATGTTTCAAATAGGTCAAAAGTACTGAACTAACCTTTGGATGGACTGGAGCCACCACCAGACAGAATCTCTACAGTTGAATCGAGCCTTAGTACCTCCATCCAAAAGGTTGGGTATGAGGCCATGGCGCATTGTGCTCGCATATGCCAAGATAATCCATCTGTCAAGAGTAAATTAATATTCACAAAATGCAGAAATGAATGTTATAGAAGTAGGTAGTGAAACTTCATGGTGCATTCTTTTTATTTTGTAGTACATTAAAAGTTACCATCTTGTTTCTTTAAAAAATGTGTTGGATAACTTACCTTGCTTCATCGTATCTTCCAGTGATGAGAAGATTTCCAGGAAGGGCAATAAATGTGTCTCGGCCCCAGTTGCGCATGTAACCCACTGAGAAATGCGGTAATCCTAGAAATATATGTAAATTATATTACTCCAGAATCATAGAAAACATAATATAAAATATCATCACAATAGTTCATAAAACAGATATTTTTTTTAACATCATCACCATTAAAATCTAGCTTACCAGCAGCAATAGTAACAGACATCTGTTTCGTTGAACCTGAACCATCTGTGACTGCTGGAGGTTGAGGTGAAGACAGGTTGGGAGACAGAGGTGGCATCACTGCAGACTTGACAACGCCACAGAACTGCACTGAACACAGACTCAGAGCCTTGGCAAAGTCTGACCCTTGAGAAATGAACCTGATTGGAAACAAAATATGAAGTATTATGAACAATTCCCAAATAACAAAGCTATTTTTTTTTATGAATCTGGGTTAAATATTCAAGGTAAGTTTTAACATCATGATACATCATTATTAAAAAGTAACATCATAATCTCAATCTATGCATATCATACTTACTCTCCCATTAAAGACCAAGCCCGGTTGATAAGAGTGAGGTATACACTTGTCACAATGGAATCAAAGTAAGCTGGAATGAGGTATCTGGGAACTTCCTTCAACCAGTTGAATATATCCTGGAAGATTAGAAAAAATAATAAATTTGCTTGTGCTACAAAGGTACAACTAACTAACTAGACACTCTGTAAGACCAAAACCAGAATAACAACTTCATATATCTAATCCATCATCTCATATTTCATTATTGGCATGTAAATTTATGCTTGTAATCATATGAAATATTGGCTTATGGTATACTTACTTCGAACCACTTGGCAAGTCTCTGGGTTGCTGGTTCATGTTTAAGACGTGTGACAATATACTCAGGCATCCAATCACCATCACGGAGGTTACTACACAGAGGATGTCCGAGGTCATTGTGCACACGAATCTCACTCAGCACAGAAATCACCCCTGAAATATCATCAATGTTCATTAGTTTGAAACACTCTTTAAATCATATGTAATTTTCTTACAAATTAAGAAAAATCTATTGTCAACGTTCCACATTAAAGGGAATCAGTGATTTACCTTGAAGACCACAGTAGGGTAGTGAGCCATAGTTGGGGATTGAGTAAGTTCCTCCTCCATGGCCTTCGTCTTTCTCCTCTTCGTCGCAGCGATACAGCACACGATTCAAGTCGGAAAGGGACAGTGAGTTCACAATGTCCATCAGCTCAACATTATGAGTAGTGACTTCTGAGATTCTTGACTGTAAATGAATTAAAATCACAGTCAGAATTTTGATTACCTGCCTGTTGCTGTTTTATGAACATGCGACCAATTATCTTAAATATCAGAACATACAATTCAGCAAAACTTACTGTAGAAATATCCTTGATTAGCACAGAATAAAGGATAAAAGTTTAGAATTTTGATACTATGTCTTATTTTTCACATATTTGTCTTCATCAACAATTATAATCTTTAAATCAATAATATTAACCTTTTAATAATTAAGAACTAATCTAGTAGATGAGAAATATTAAAGCCATAACTTACTTTATAACCAAATTCTGACAAAACTCCACGAATTTTGTTCACTGCAGTCTGAGCACGAGGAAGAAGACTTAGTCTGAAAGAATGAGAAGATTATGTGAAATCAATAAAATCAATAAAATAGTGCTGGTGTTGCTTTTACAGAATCAAAACATTAGCCAGTAATATCTGAAGCATTAGGCAGTCCATGTATTGTCTGTCATGATAGACAAAACTTCTTTTTCTCCTATTCCATTGATATGAAAATAATAAATAAGCCCTCATTCCACCCACCTGGCTCTGCCTAAGTAATATGCTTACAAACCTGAATGAGTTTCTTACCTGAATGCAATAACTGAACCAGGTGTAAATTCAGAAGTGTACTGGCACTCAGTTTCATCTGCATCCTCAGGTGAAGTTAGTCGCACAAGTGAAGACTCACTTGGTCTGATGTTCTCTTTCACCTCAGCAATGATACTGTTCAGACCATTAATGAATTCCGAGTCATTATTGAAGAAGCCTGGATATGACTTATCATCCTCCCTGGAAATAAAGTAAGTAATTTTAGTGGATTATAAAAAAAAGATTATAATACACATTTTTCTGAATTAAGATATATATATATATATATATATATATATATATATATATATATATATATATATATATATATATATTCTCTACAAAAAACTAGAAAATTTAAAAACTCACCCTGATGTTTTTCCTTTCACTTGCATCTCAAAGATGATCTCCTCAAGGTGTCCCTGTACTTTCAGTGGCCTGATGTGACTTTCACGAGCCTCTGCTGGAGGTCGGAAGGAAGTGTAGGCAACCAATACAACACTCTGGTGTGTAACAGGATTGTGACGTGTTACTGTAACCACATGTTCTGTCACCTGATCCACAAATACCTGTTGGGATAAAATACTAATCAGATATTGCACATATATTTATAAGAGTTGCTATCACTTGCAAAAAGATGACACAATTCACCTAAAAAGTGATACAGATATCAAAGATATTGTAATAACAGAGAAACAAAATTTGTTGACTTATAGTGAGAAGCTACAAAATATTTGTTTGATTTGTTTAGCAAAGGAGGAAAATTTACAATCTTCATAGATTACCTGATTATAGCCATTAGCTCCAAGCTCAAAATGAAGTTTGTTCAACAACCTCTTACAACGGACAATGCCTGAGCTCTCATTACATTCTCCTCTTGTTGGCTCAGCATCTGTCCAAGCCTGATATACACGTGTTTCATCTACAACGTGAATCTGTAAAGAACAGTAAAGTATTAATAATGTACTGCAAAATCCCATAAATAATCATAACGTAATGTAGTAGATATTGTCAATTAATCAACTTTTAACCAAAAGAAATATTATACTTACATGATGTGGCACTAACTCATCATAGCCTCTTGTTGACCCAGAAGCACAACATGCCATGCTGACAAGGGCTGTTGAGGGTAACATATCCCAGGCAGTTCGCACCTCTGCAGGGCTGCGGTTGTCATGTGTCAAGTCCAAGAAAATGGCGTGAGCAATGCATGGTACCAGAGGCCGTACAGGGGGAAGCAGGAATGCACCCACAGGTTCACCTCCATAGCGGTACACAAGCCTTCCTTCTTCATGTGAGTTTGGTGCTGACATGGCCTCTGTTCAGAATTATGGTACATTTGTTAATGTTCATACCTTACTGATAATGGAATACAAACATTCATACTCTGCAAGACTTGTATTTATATTTAGGAATAATAATATCAAATATGTACCTCAGTTATCTGAGACAGGCTCTTGTGAGTTCAGTCAATCTATAAGCATGATTTTGATAACAGTAAATAAATGACATATGGCTGTTTAAACACACATATAAAAAATAGAAACTGATCTAACCTCTAATCAATGAATTGATGCCCAGACGGTTGACAAAAACATTGTCTGTAAGATCAGAATTAGTGAAGAGCTCTGCAATTACATACAAATCAGGCCTGACTTTCCTTGCAGCATCCAACATGTACTGAAACAAGAAAGAAAACATTGTAAGTTCTTCCATTCACATGCTTTGAAAAATAAACTAGTAAACCAAAAAATATTGAAATACATTGAGATACCTTTCCTTATATGTAGCAACAAAATATATGTATAAGGCCCTACAATTAGCAAGTAAAATTCAATGTGGAACCCAAAAAAACTGACTGTCTAAATTGTCACACAGACCTCTGCAACATGAATTGGGGTGGAATGGCAGTTGTCCAAGCGGATGCCATGGAAGATGCGAGCTGTATATTCACAGTAACGTTTCATGTGATCCCATACGTAGGGACTGTCTTCAGGCTTCTCACCATACCTGTCAAATAAAAGAAAATTAAAGCAATGTTTTTCTTTCTCTTCCACTCTTTTATTCAAACTGATTTCCAAAAAATGTTGAGTATATGAATCATGAATCTTGTAGGAATCAATATAATCATAAATTCACTAAGATCCTGTTTGAACTTCAGGATTAACAATAGTTATATATTATCAATCATTTCTATGCTCTTGACCAGGGCCATAGCAAGAATAGGTAAGCACTCTCCTCTAAATACCTAAATGGGGTCCTCTCAACAAAGTTTTGCACTTTTGTATTTTAAATCACAATGGAGGTGCCATATTTATACAGATTTTGATTATATAGGGATTTTTCTTTCCCTGATTTTAATCAAAGGAAAATGACAACATTTCCATGACTGAGTACCTAACTGTTATAGAGCCCCCTTAGATGGGGGGTATAAGGACTTTAGCAGCTAGAGCTCAAAACATTTTTTTGAACTCACCTGAGCTTCACACTGTCTCCCCATGCAACCAACTCCCTTCGTAGGTAGACATAGCAGTCTGATCTCGCAAAGTTATTCAGTGGATCATCACCCATGACCCATCCATTATGTGCCATCAAATAGCAACCCTTATCGCCAAACATAAGGGCCTCTTCCTCCTCCAGGGAAGCGTCTTCTCCGTAATGAGTGAAGTACCTAGAAGGGATGCCATACTCATTTAACATTATTTTTTCACTGTGCATCATCATAAAGGAAATATCCATTTTTAATTTTCCATATTTGAAGATGCTAGAAAAGTACTGAACACATATGACTTACGGTGGTACTAGAGGGTAGTCTCTGGAAACCTCTGCAATCATAGGCCCATCTGGTTGAAGTCGCTGGTATCTGAAATGGATTAGAAGTACCTTTAGCAGCAGAAAAATAAAAATATTTGATTATACATTTACTACCAATTTATCGAACAAAAATATAGAATAAAAAAAGTCTCATGAAATATTCACATTAGGAAAAGACCATTCCCAAACCTGAGCCAAATGATAAACAAAATCTGGCACTGGTAGGTAAGTCAAGTGCCAACCCACCTGATCGTTCCCAGAACACATTCAACGGCCTGGATGAGGTGTGCCTGGATCTCACTTGTGCGCTGCTGATTGAGGTTCTCAACGTGACGTCGGAACTCAGCACAGCAACGTACAATTCGATCTTCCTCATCACGGGCTTCAGGTCTGCAAGGAGTGATTTCTTATTAGTTTTATGAGCAATATAGAGGATTCTACAAAAAGCAATGACAACAATGGAGGAATTTTCTGATTGAAAACCAATATCCCAAAAGATATCAGAGCCCTTCTTCCCCCTTTCCCCCGAAAACATTATCACGCCTTGTCATGATATGTAATTATCAGCGTTAATATATGACAAGACAATGTACAATTGCTTGGAAAATTACATTTATTCAATATGAATAAGGCAACTAATAATTTCAAGTATTCAAGTAATTTCAATTATACTTTTCCAAGTTTAAAACTTTAATTGATTCTAAAACCAGAAACTACATGCAAACTTATTGTTCAACCACAGATAAGAGGATGAAAAATCCTTTTGAACATGATGCACCCTCTTTATTACTTTTTAAAATCAAGATCAGCATACTGTGTTGAGATAAGCATAATATGATTAAATTAACTATAGAAAAAAAAAATCATGCACAGAAAAAAAGAAAAAACTCCAATGAGAAATGTGAAGGCAGTCTGCATTTTAATTTTGCATTTTATTCAGCCGGTGGTTTATGAAAATGTTTCTTAGCAAATGGAAGCATTAAAAAACTTTTTCAGGTGTCAAGCACACAGTGATAAACAATTATTGCTATCAAAATGGTTTAGCAGATGATGCCATTATTAATCATTATTGTTGATATGACCATCATTATTATCATTATCATTATTTTTGTTATTATTATGACCATTACTATCATCACCATTATAACTGAATAAATAATAAAAACTATGGTGGCTATGTAATTCATAATTCAGTTAAAAAGTAATAACGTGTGTATACAAATATACATATATATATATATAATATAATATAATATATATATATATATATATATATATATATATAATAAATATATATAATATATATATATATATAATATATATGCATATATACATATATACATATATATACATATATATATATATATATATATATATATATATACATATATATATATATATATATATATATATAATATATAAATATAATATATATATAATATATATACATATATACATATATATACATATATACATATATATATATATATATATATATATATATATATATATATATATATATATATATATATATATATATACCTAATGGCTAACATTAGCACACATGAAAGTTGCAATAAAATACTTCATGTTCAAAAAGATTTCTAAACCTTGTACTACTCACTAGACTTTTTTCCTTTCCTTTTTATAAAAGACTCATTTATTTCACAATTTTATATACACTCATGCCAACGTGGTCCCAGAAATTCCCGGGAATTTTTTTTACAATGAATAATCCACTCTGTCACCACAAACCGTAAACCATTAAAGAAATAAGGGGAAAAAAGTGATAACCACACACTTAGATATAAGGTGTAAAAATGTGCTGTTTTGGTGGCTGGTGTTAAAATACATGAGTGTACTTCCCCCAACCTTGGTCATGTGATGAAAACAACCATATATCCAAATATTAGGGACACTATTAGAATAAGCGCTAAAATATACAGCCAGGGATCATTTGCCCAAAAGTCCATGTTTTGTGTTTTCATTACACCTTAAAAGAGTAACACAAGCAAAACGTGAACAACTGTATTAATTTTGGATCAAATAAAGAATCCCCCACACAAAAGTAAACCCAAGTTAATTCCAAAACCGCAGAACCAAAAAGTTGAAAACAAAATGTTAAAACATTATTGAAATTTTTAATTGCCATAACCTAAAAGCGTGGGTTTTATCAAAAGCAAACTTCTTGGCTTTTACTCAGAACTTACCCACTACCCTGGAGGGTCTTCGCATTCGACTCACTAGGAAAATACAAGAAAATATTATGAAACATTATCTGTTTCTAAAGGCTGTAAGAGTAAGAAAGGCCCGAATTATTTAACACAAGCTCTCTGGTAAATCATTAAAATATAAGTTTTAGTTCTGAACGAAAAGATTTATAAATCTTATAATACTATTCAGTGCCTTCTCTCACAACCCCTGGTCAGGCTCACATTTCCTTCACTGGTCTTGTACCTACCTAGCTTTCCTCGAAGCAAATAAGAACACTTGCTTTTTGCTTTCCATATATCCTACTGGTAAATTTGGTTGTTTTTGAAAAGTTATTCTTCTCTATAGCATTCCATTATGGTAATATTTATAGGTTTTGAGGAAACTATTGCACAAATAATTGGTAGTATTGTAGTACTTCCCAGGTGATAGAGATAAAATTTATGAAGGAATCTATGACTATTCAGATTCAACCTCAAAGATAGCACAAATAATAATAAATCATCTTTTGATCCTATTATCATACAATTATTATTTTTTGTATATGACTCCCCAAAAGATCAGTAAAATAGTATATATACTTGCTTTACGATTAATACTTGACTACAATCAGCTTTAGCATCTATAGGTGAATTATTACATTGTATTTGATGAAAATGGATAAGACTTATTATATGTACATACAAGTACACGTATAAGAAAAAAACGGAGTACTATACCTGGCTAAATTGTAGAGTCTCACAGCAATATTCATATCAACTGTGCAGGTTCTTCTTCCATAATTGGGGTCCTGAATGATGACCATTTCCTCTTTGTATGAAGAATCACCCTTGCCTCTGGTGACGATTGGAAGGTTGCTGGAAATTCTGCGACGGAACTCTTCAACTGTTTTGTCTACATCCACAGTGTAGAATTCATGGAGTTTAACTTGTGGGAGGAAATGGCTATGAATAACATTCTTAATAGCCTATGGAAAAAAAAAAACAGGAAGAATTAGACATTTTGAAATGACCAAAAATGGTATTATTGTTTACACTATCTGCAATAATTAGTCACCAGTTTATCATATACAGGTCTTATACAATATCAAAAAGAAATTTTGTCAAAAAAACACATATTACCACAATCCTAAACATTGTTCAAAACAACATTCCTACCTCAAGATCTTTTTCTTCCCTGATGGCCACCGGGATACCACGATCTTCCCATTTGCCATCAGCCACTTCAACTGTCATATGGTACAGTACACGATCCAAAAGATAAGCAGGACGGAGGTGAGGGGAGTTCTGGCAGTTATAGGTTGCCTCAGGATGGTCCTGGATCCAGTTAGAATCATTGGCTGTGTGGTTCAGCACCACATCAGTCAGGGATAACATCTTCCATTCATCCCTCATTCTCCTGATGAGAGCCTCAACATCAGCAAAGGTGTACTGGTGGTCTGGGGTCTGGAACTCAGTGTTAAGCTTGTGCTGATCCTTTATTGAGTAGGAAGAATTTGAATCACCAAGTTCCTAAAAAAATAAAGAAAGATAGTTAATACTGGATAAAACCTTTTTCCTTCAAATGTATTACAATGAACTGCAGTAACATTACACTACAAAATGTTTCAAATGAAAGCATCAGATTTTTTATATTTCACTGTTTACCTGAATGGGAGTAAAATGAACCAGATTGTAGCCAGTCTCATAAGCCACTTGCAACCTTTGTTCCCAGTCAGGCAGAGGTCCTAGGCATTTCGACAACACAGTCTGGCACTGAACGCAATCCAAACTCAAAGATTCACTATTGGTGCCTACAGTGAGGGTTGGGTCTACAATGAAGTAGCCAGAGCCCTGAGCTCTTTCACGTTCCACTCTGAGGGGATAAAATTTATTTGCTTTAGTCATCAATTTTTCAATGTCAGCTTCATAATCAACAATATAAAGATTAAAACTCATGAAAAAAATTAGCCATATGAAAAGACTGAGGAACAAGTTACAGGTACTCTCTTTGCTGGCTCTAAAGTCTTATATATGAGCATTTGTCTATCTAATATAAAACAAACTGATACTTCTAGATCTTGAATATTAGCTCACATAAGTAAAAAAGAAATTATCACATACCCATCATCATAGGTGAAATAGAAATGGAAAGCTCCTGCTGAAATGATGACTACTTCAACATAGAGGGCTGTATCATCACCCTTATTGCGAGAGTCACTTTTCCATTGGAGACGTCTATAACGGTTACGGGTGAAACCCTCTCCTAGGTCCTCTGGGTGGTTGGTGAACACACTGACGGCCTTCCCCAGCAGAGATGGGCCGGGACGGAGCTGAAGTACCCACCCTGGATGATAAAAAAAAGGCTGATTACTGAAGACAGCAATTCTGGTTGGTAAGCAGAGAAATTTGATCATATTCTTTTCTATCTCTGATCATATGAAATAATGATAAAAAGCATCATTCACAGATTCAAAACTACATTCAAACAAATTAAATTTTGTTTCATACCTTTCTGTAGACGGAAGAGCGTAGAGTCCATGTGGTCACCATGGTTGAGGGTGAGCACACGAACCTGCGGCTGCTGCTGGCTAAAGCTCATGCCAGGTCCACTTCCCATCTTGGGTAGGCTCAGTCCCTGCAAAGGACATTTTGTTATTTTCAATGGAAACAGACACTCGACAATTTATATCAAGATTTACTGCCACTCAAATTACCTGCAAATCCTTTACTAACTGAGAAAACTTGCCAATCCTTCCAAGCCTCTAATCTTGCATGAAACCTTGCCAATCCTTCCAAACCTCAAATCTTGGGTATTTCTACCAATCCCCCTAACCGCTCCAAAAATGGGGTCCACACATTTCAGAGTGAACCCTGAACAATGGAACAAGAAGTCAACCAACCATCCAACCAGCAAACAAACAAACCTTCGGCTCAGATCCCATAGTCCCATTGACCGAGTTGGTCATAGGAGACATATGGTCAGAAGTGTACATCTGCTGGCTCTGAGGCCCCTGGGTCACCACCCCGGCTCCGTCCTGCACGCCCATCTTGAAGAAGTTGGCCAGCTTCCTGAAGAGGTGAATTTATGCTACCATTAACCAGTGAACTCCAAGAACATTTCTTTCATTTTGTGGAGATAATCATAATTCCTCTTTTTTAGTTTAAGGAACAAATGGCATCACAATTATTTAGAAATAAGGAAAGCTTTATTACTTATATCTGTTGACAGGTAATCATAATAAAAGAAATATAAAAAATAAACTAAAGATAATTTGACTGGTGAGTTCTAGTAGTAACAGAAAAGAAAAATTGTCACATAAATGGGGAAGAAGTAAATAATAATAATAATAATAATAATAATAATAATAATAATAAACAGAACATACCACACACAGATTTTGGGTTAAATAAAAATAAATGAATAATGAACTGCAGTCTGTGAGTGTGTGGGTGAATCATGAGCTCGATGGTATGAGTTAATGAGTTGCAGATGTGATATTTGCATTAGAAGTTATGATAACATTTCCAAAATAAATAAGTGGTAAAAAAAATAAATAACGATCAATCACTAATACTGTAAATGGTTAGTATATAAAACAAGTTGCGAGGGCATCAACTGAATACAGTTAAATGGGGGAAAAATCATAAGGGCAGGGAAAAAAATCATAAGAGCGGGGGAAAAAAATCATAAGGGCAGGGGAAAAAATCATAAGAGCGGGGGAAAAAAATCATAAGGGCGTGGAAAAAATCAAACGTAGTAGAAATATTTACTTATTCATTTTATTTCTATTTATTTAAAGAAAAACTCGCAAAAAATAATAATAATCAGCATTTAATAATCCACATGTTATTTAACCATTCGCTAAGACCCCAACGAGCAGCAACTACCTGTCAAAATGGTGCCGATACACAAAATGACAGAGCAAAGATAAGCGCGGAGCAAGTTAAAGAAAACGTGTGGCATGCTCGCCCTCCACAGCACGCAAGGGCGGCGCAGACGGAGAGGTTTGTGATGCACGCGGTTGGCTCACTCAGCACACGCCGGGCCACCTCGTGGAGGAGGTCACCTGTACGACTGATTCCACTCTTTCTGGCCGCTGTCCTTTGCCTTCGCCGATCCGTAAGCGTAGATTCGCCGAAGGGGCTGCTGGGCCGACTTCTGGAGCATCTGCTCTTCGTAGCACGAACTCAAGGGCCGACCCGCTGCCTTCTGGCCGTTTCTCCTGCGCCCGCCGGCAGGTGCGGCTTCTTTCCGTCCACCCACCTCCATCCCTTCCTTGCCTTCACACACTCCCTCACTCATGCTTGGAGAAAGGATCTGTTTGTCAGGCGTATTGCCTCCATAAGGATAGAGCTATTTCACATCAATACGTGAATTAAATAAAAAAAACAACTTACTGCCTATAATGGAACTCGCAATGGCCATCGAAATGATAACTCGCATTCGAATATTTCCTTAAAAAGGGCTAAAAACTGACCCCGTGGTAAATCAGTCACCCTCGAAGCAAAGAAGGAGCTTCCGGGCGGGTATGATCAAATTGCTTGCAATGTTGCACTTGAACTGCACATACCAGCTTCTCTAACTGGTTTATCACCTCGAAGAGCCACCTGATAACATTTCCTGAACCGTGTTAGCGGTATCTCCCTGCTCTATTATCACCATTTCCCAAGAGAAACTTCCCGTGACGGTTCGTTTCGTTCTCAGCCCGATTACGTGACGAGATGCTACAACTACTTTCGTGTGCATCTGAAGCACGAAAATACTAACAGCACAATTTTCCCTTGAACGGGCACATCTACCATAGTGTTAAGCCTAAGCGACAGGTTTGTACACAGTTAGTAATTAGAATCTGCCGATTCACCTTTAAAAAAATATACGACCAAATTATCACTGTTATTATTATTAAGAATTGTATACTTTGTTGGCAGAATAGATTGTTGGCGGCTTTTTTACCACAAGACATAATCGGAATCGGTACGTGACGCACCTTTTCGGTTCGGTCCTGGCCATTAATTCAAACTACATATCAACAATGGAGTATCACGAGAAAAAACTAAAACTTAATTCTTACACGGGCGTTACTTTCTTCACTCTGATCACACCAAACATGACAGTGTCACTGACGCTCGATTTCCTAACACCGGTCTTCGTGAAGGCAGTCATGCAACTTCGGCCTAACCTTGCTGCATTTTTTAAAGCTGAAAGGAAATTTACTACATTGATACATTCCTTGCAAAACACTCCTTTCTATCGATGTATGGGCATTACAAATGCAGGAAATCCCATGCATTTTAAGAAAATCAGCTCAATCGCGTGAGAACCCGAGAGGAAACTTACTTGAGGAGGGCAGCCAACCACACAAACAATACGTCGAGAAATTTCATCCTCGTCCCACAAGCACAAAGTCAACAACGCTAACACGCAGATGATCCATGAACGTCTAAGATACGTGTGTCATGATGGATAACGAGCGTCCCCACTGCCATGGCAAGTCCGCCCTACCCTGCCCAGACGAGGACCGGCACTTCTGAATATCCGCTGCCTTTCGCTCGGTTTGTTTATGTTTCGTCTCAGCAGTCTCGATCAGGAGTCTCCCACTGCTTGTTATCTTAAAATTAACTCGCGGCGATAAAACTGATTGTAAATTTCGAAAACGACAAAGTCATAACAAGATTTTAATGTATGAACAAAGTCTACCACTAAACTAATATCAATGAAATAGGAATTTGTTGATTTTCGCAGTGCCGGTGATAAGACGCGATTGTTGCCGGGTGAGGAAGACTGGCCAAAGTCACCTTAGTCCCCATGGGCTGACATTGCCTCCGCCTCCCCCGCAACCACTTCATGCACTTGCATAGCATTGCACAATACTTCGTTTAAAACTCGGATTACTTCGCAGAGCATAAGATATGGGCGATAAGTCGTCTAGGACATTATCTGTGAGGTCAGAATTGGTAAAATCGCGTTTGTACATGTTGATGTGATCAGATAAGATCGGCGAACTTTTTAATCACTCACATCTTACATTTAAAGAGATTACTTATCTAAAGCTATCTTGATCATCCTGAGGTGAATAACCCTGGCTGAGCTCTGTTGTCAGCTGGCCGGAGCAAGACGCTATAGCAGTGTAGGGTTGTGACCGGCTGCTGGACCAGCTTAGCAACACGGGAGAAAACTTCCTAATTTGGGGCCCCGACTGAGGCTGGGCTGCGAGCTCCGTCTAGTACCGCTATCACACTCGAACACGAGTCTTGAGCCACGTCGGGCCTCACGCACATGGGCAAGGTCAGCGCAAAGGCCGCGGCACTGTGCCCGAGGCGGCGCGTGCCCTCTCGCGGGCGGTTCACTTACATGAGAGCGATGACGAACCCTTAACTCATTTCTTATTATTAGACCTAAATGTCATCCAACGACTGAGTCATGCTTGTCTTTTTTCTTGATCTCCGTATTCAACTTTTATGAAGTCATTGCCACTTTCGTTCTCCTTTGGCCATCCACATATGTAGCTTATAACGGATTCGCGAAATGAAGTCCTCTCCCAGCAGTGCCGAAGGGGCGCTCGCTTCAGCCGCGTGGCTGATTCCATTCCTTGAAGAGGTCGCAGCTCCCTCTTGTACTTACGCGGTTTCCCTTAACCTCGATTCCCGAAGAACAGATGATGCAGATCATGCACTTCCCACAACTGTCCGCGATCACTAGTGTCGCGAGCACAACGACCAGGCAGACGGCGCGCGAGTGCTTTCGGAAAGCGTTGGATCGGCGCTCACTGTGCTATGGAACCGTGCCGTTGTCCCCTGGCGGAGGGTGGGAGTGGGAGTGGTGCGATGACCAGTCCTCGCCTCCCTTTATTATATCACTCCACGCCCTCCACCTCCCACTTACACTACGTCACCCACCTCACACCTTCTTCTCCACCTAATCCGCCTTCTAGTAAAGTCCGACAGCCTTGGACTTGGTGAGTTTGACGCGAGCGCGCTGGACTGACCTCACCTGACCCGACTCCAAAGCAAGAATGGTGCGCGGTGCGGCGCCAGACTGCTAAGGGCTCCTGCGGCACAAGACACTTGAGCCGCCTTCCCTCGTGCTGCTCACCTGACCTCGACATCAACGGGGTGAGCGCCCCAGACCCGCCAGACGAAAGTCCCCGCCGCGCCGCCCAACAACTTTCCCCAAAACAAATAGAAGTCTTCGGGGCTGTATGGTACAATAAGACGCGATCACAAATAGACTATGCGCGAGCAAGGGTACGTGCTGGAGACCGTGGGTGTGCTCCGGCAGACAGTGTTTGGTGGGCGGCAAGGCAGGAAAGCGTGATGCTCACCCACACCCGTCTGGCGTCACCGGCGCGGCGCCAGACCTGTTCCAGCCTACTTCCCTGCACTTGCTTCTTATTCTTAATTCGTGTTTTTCAACGCATTTTTTTGCCGTATCAACATATAACTGAAATTCACAGCACAGATAAAATGTCACCTGAAAA
>NC_061825.1:43401459-43426459 GCF_019202785.1 Penaeus chinensis | reverse complement strand
GGTCAACGCTGGTGGCAGTGACGAGACTTCACCTTCCTCGTCTTCGAACTCCACTATGTTGCCATCTTCGTCTCTTCTTATGACCTTGACTTTCCGCACAGTCCTTGTCGTTGTCGTCGTCGTCGTCGAACCAAGAATATTTTCGAGATTTTCATCGTAACCCTCTTGCATGAAATGGCTTAAATCAGCCGGTACTCTTCTAACAGTAGTTGTAACTGTTTGTGTGTTTTCCGGGGTCTCCCTTTGGCCAAGACCAAAGCGGAGTAGAGATGACTCTCCGGAAGTAGCAGGTAGCAGGTGTGTCAGCCCAGACTGAAAGCCTTCCACTGATTCTAGATTTAATGCATCAGGGTCACCTTCATACTCAGTTTCAACAGTTGTTTCTTCAGGACCATCACCTACTCTAACCCGTTTGATTTTTCTAATTCGAACAGTTCTGTGGGTGGTGACGTTCTCTGGCCACTCAGTTCTTGTCACAACTGATGACTCTGGGTCTTGTCGCACAATCTGGGTGCTCTGACCCGATGGCTCAGCATCCTGGTCAGAAGTCAATGTCTGAGATTCTATTCTTCTATGTACTATTACTCTCCCACCAGCATCTTCAGTTACAAAGACATTACGAGATTGTTTAACGCCTCTGGATTCTCCATCTTCTTTGCTCTGTAACGCAGTCAACTGAGGTGCTGAAATGAGTTTCCCTTCAGAATCTGTTTCCATTCTAACTTGGTAGGAGTATGGACCTACAGACCAATCCCCTGATGTGTCTGGAGAGAGATGTATTTGGTGTTGCTCTGTCCTGTCTGGTGATATGTGGAAAGGTTCCCTTATGATCTGTACTTCTGTCTTACATTCACTTAATGTTCTGTCAGGTGTTATTCTAAATGGCCCTAATTTACCCTTGACATAAGATTCAACATCATCTGCTCTTTGAGCCTCTGTAGATATTGTGTATTCTCTATTTACCTCATGAATTTCTGCTGGGTGTGATGTCATCATAACCTGTGAATGTTCAGTTTGACTTTGAGGCAGTACTGTAATACTTTGATTGTGAGGAACTACAAATTCTTGACTAAACTGATCACTATCTCCCACAACGACCTTATGGCTAATTGTACTATGAGAGGTCTGAGGCGGTATGACCCAGCCGATAGGAACTGTGCCTGGTCTTACCGATACTTCTGGAATGTTTCCCCTCAATTCCCCTTCACCACTTACCCTGCTGCTAACAATATTTACTCCAGTTGACGAGGAAACAACTGTAGGTTCCCCTGTAGATACAACCAATGCACCAGATACAGGATGCTGACTATGGTATTCTCCAATCATAGTGTCTCCCACAGTTCTATCTGAACCACTGAATGTATAGGTTGCGGTTCCATGTTTGCTTTCTGGAAGACATTTATTTACTTCAACAGTTCCCTGAAGTTTTGGTATTACCGATACACTTGTCTGCTGTTGAGATGGTTGAGATGGTGTTAGTGCTTCTGGTTGGTCTTTCTCCTTCTCCAGTTCTTCTTCAGACATAGAATTAGCCTTTTTCTTTCTATTTGCTCTGTTCCTCTTTTTCTTGGATTTTGTAAGAGGTATGTCAGTGGTAACTACAGTGGATGTAGATGAAACTTTGCTTAAATCTCCATTACCTGTAACCAAAGATGGAACTCTGATCTCTGAATCTACAGCTATTGTTTCTGTTTTTGTAATATGGTCAGATACTTTGGCTTTAACTTTTACCCCTTCGAGGTTTGCAGTATCTTCAACTTCACTTTTAATAAATGGAATTTCCGCCTTCGCTTTCATTTTGCCTTCAGCTGCCGGGAGGTCAACACTTGCCTTCACTGCCTTGCCTTTGGCTTTTGGCAAGTCAACCTTGCCGTCAAAGCCAGGGCTTTTAACAGTCCCCTTTATTAATGGTATGTCAATTTCAGCCTCTGTGCCTGAAATTTCTGCACTACCTTTGCCCTTTCCTCTGGATTTTGACTTTCCTTTAACTACGGGCATGTTAATCTTGCTTTCTGTAGATGTGATTTCTGTCTTACCCTTTACGTCAGGCATGCTTACCTTACCTCCAAAGCCTTGGATTTCTACCTCTTCCGTTAATGGCATATTTCTGGCATGTCACCTTGCCTCCAAAGCCTGGCATTCCAACACTGCCCTTGATTTCTGGCATGTCAACTTGCCTCCAAAGCCTGGCATTCCAACACTGCCCTTGATTTCTGGCATGTCAACCTTGCCTCCAAAGCCTGGCATTCAGCACTGCCCTTGATTTCTGGCATGTCAACCTTGCCTCCAAAGCCTGGCATTTCAGCACTGCCCTTGATTTGCATGGTCCTTGCTCAAACCTGGGATCCACAGCCTTGATTTCTGGCATGTCTACCTTGCCTCAAAGCCTGGCATTCCAACACTGCCCTTGATTTCTGGCATGTCTACCTTGCCTCCAAAGCTGGCATTTCAGCACTGCCCTTGATTTCTGGCATGTCAACTTGCCTCCAAAGCCTGGCATTCCAACACTGCCCTTGATTTCTGGCATGTCTACCTTGCCTCCAAAGCCTGGCATTTCAACACTGCCCTTGATTTCTGGCATGTCTACCTTGCCTCAAAGCCTGGCATTTCAGCATGCCCTTGATTTCTGGCATTCTACCTTGCCTTCAAAGCCTGGCATTTCAACACTGCCCTTGATTTCTGGCATGTCTACCTTGCCTCAAAGCCTGGATTCCAACACTGCCCTTGATTTCTGGCATGTCACCTTGCCTCCAAACCTGGCATTCCAACATGCCTTGATTTCTGGCATGTCACTTGCCTCCAAAGCCTGGCATTCAACACTGCCCTTGATTCTGGCATGTCAACTTGCCTTATTCTGGCATGTTCACTTGCCTCAAGCTGGCATTCACAATGTCCTTGATTTCTGGCATTTCAACTTGCCTTGATTTCTGGCATGTCAACCTTGCTCCAAAGCCTGGCATTCCACACTGCCTTGATTTCTGGCATGTCTACCTTGCTCAAATCTGGCATTTCAGCATGCCCTTGATTTCTGGCATGTCTAACCTTGCTCCAAAGCCTGGCATTTCAAGCACTGCCCTTGATTTCTGCATGTCTAACCTTGGCCTCCAAAGCCTGGGCATTTCAACACTGCCTTGATTTCTGGCATGTCTACCTTGCCTCCAAAGCCTGGCATTCCAACACTGGCCCTTGATTTTCTGGCATGTCCAACCTTGCCTCCAAGGCTGGCATTCAACACTGCCCTTGATTTCTGGCATGTCAACCTTGCCTCCAAAGCCTGGCATTCAGCACTTGCCCTTGATTTCTGGCATGTCTACCTTGCCTTCAAAGCCTGGCTATCAAGCACTGCCCTTGATTTCTGGCATGTCTACCTTGCCTCCAAAGCCTGGCATTCCAACACTGCCCTTGATTTCTGGCATGTCAACCTTGCCTCCGAAGAGTCCTGGGATTCCAACACTGCCTTGATTTCTGGCATGTCAGACCTCGCCTTCAAAGCCTGGCATATCAGCACTGCCCTTAATTTCTGGCATGTCAACCTTGCCTCCAAAGCCTGGCATTTCAGCACTGCCCTTGATTTCTGGCATGTCAAACTTGCCCTTGATTTCTGGCATGTCTACCTTGCCTCCAAAGCCTGGCATTCCAACACTGCCCTTGATTTCTGGCATGTCTACCTTGCCTCCAAAGCCTGGCATTTCAGCACTTGCCCTTGATTTCTGGCATGTCAACCTTGCCTCCAAAGCCGGGCATTCCAACACTGCCCTTGATTTCTGGCATGTCTACCTTGCCCTTGATTTCTGGCATGTCAACCTTGCCTCCAAAGCCTGGCATTCCAACACTGCCCTTGATTTCTGGCATGTCTACCTTGCCTCCAAAGCCTGGCATTCCAACACTGCCCTTGATTTCTGGCATGTCTACCTTGCCTCCAAAGGCTGGCATTTCAGCACTGCCCTTGATTTCTGGCATGTCTACCTTGCCTCCAAAGCCTGGCATTCCAACACTGCCCTTGATTTCTGGCATGTCTACCTTGCCTCCAAAGCCTGGCATTTCAACACTGCCCTTGATTTCTGGCATGTCTACCTTGCCTCCAAAGCCTGGCATTTCAGCACTGCCCTTGATTTCTGGCATGTCTACCTTGCCTCCAAAGCCTGGCCTTCCAACACTGCCCTTGATTTCTGGCATGTCTACCTTGCCTTCAAAGCCTGGTATTTCAGCACTGCCCTTGATTTCTGGCATGTCAACCTTGCCTCCAAAGCCTGGCATTCCAACACTGCCCTTGATTTCTGGCATGTCAAACTTGCCTCCAAAGCCTGGCATTCCAACACTGCCCTTGATTTCTGGCATGTCTACCTTGCCTCCAAAGCCTGGCATTTCAGCACTGCCCTTGATTTCTGGCATGTCTACCTTGCCTCCAAAGCCTGGCATTTCAGCACTGCCCTTGATTTCTGGCATGTCTACCTTGCCTCCAAAGCCTGGCATTCCAACACTGCCCTTGATTTCTGGCATGTCTACCTTGCCTTCAAAGCCTGGCATTTCAGCACTGCCCTTGATTTCTGGCATGTCAACCTTGCCTCCAAAGCCTGGCATTCCAACACTGCCCTTGATTTCTGGCATGTCAAACTTGCCTCCAAAGCCTGGCATTCCAACACTGCCCTTGATTTCTGGCATGTCTACCTTGCCTCCAAAGCCTGGCATTTCAGCACTGCCCTTGATTTCTGGCATGTCTACCTTGCCTTCAAATCCTGGCATTTCAGCACTGCCCTTGATTTCTGGCATGTCTACCTTGCCTTCAAATCCTGGGATTTCAACATTACCCTTGATTTCTGGCATGTCAACCTTGCCTCCAAAGCCTGGGATTCCAACACTACCCTTGATTTCTGGCATGTCAACCTTGCCTCTAAATCCTTGAATATCCGCTTTACCATTAAGATCTGGCATATCAATTTTGCTTCCAAAGGATGGAATATCAACATTTCCATTCACTTCTGGCATGCTAATTTTGCCACTTAATCCTGGAATGTCAGTATTTCCTTTGATATGTGGCATAGTTATCTTACCACCATATCCTTCGATTTCTCCACTACCTTTAATTTCAGGCATATCGATCTTGCCTTCAACTTCTGGAATATCAATACTACTCTTTACATGTGGGCTTTTTATACGGCCTTCAAATTCTGGCATATCAAGACTTCCATTGATATCTGGTCCAACTGCCTTCATTCCAATACCAGAAACATCTATTCCTCCAACTTCTGGAACATCAGCATTTATATCTATGCTTCCCATATTCATATCAATATCTGGAGATTTAACCTTAAATTTCTTTCCCTTTCGCATTGGTGGAACTGGAGCCTCGGCAGAGATTTCAAAGTCAGGTTGATCTGGCTTTACATCTACATCAAGGCCAGTTGAAATTTCTCCACTAGGAGGCTTTCCTTTACCAAAGCAAGATCCTAATGACATCTTAGGCTTTCCTGAGGCCTTAACCTTTTTGTTCTTTATCTCAGGAGAATCCACCTCAACTGAAATATTGCCTTTTGGTCTTTCAATGCCTGCATCTATGCTTTCAACTTCTCCACTTATTTTCCCTCCTCCTGCTGCTATATATGGCTCTTCTTTGCCTGATTTGCCCATGCAAGTGCAGGGACCAAGTTTTGCCTTCTTTGTCTTTATTTCAGCCTTTGGTATCTCTGCTGAACCTGATAAAGCTGGGCTCTTAATCTCACCTTTAATTTCTGTGCTTGGTAATGCAGGGCCCGATGGTACAGTGACTTCAACTTTGGGAATATCACCCTTGATATCTCCTGAAATACTTGGAGCACTTACCCCAAAACCAACATCCCCCTCGGTCTTTAGTTCAGGTGAACCAATAGTTGCTTTAATTTCAGGAAGCTTTGGAACACTCCCCTGCATTTCAATTTCCGGTATATTTGCTTTGCCACCTATTTCTGCCTTAACTTTTGGTATATCAGGAATATCACCCTTGATTTCCAGGGAGGGTTCAAAATCTGGCTCATCTATTTTCACTTCTAAGTCTCCTCTCACATCAGGAAGTCTAGGTACTGATGGGCCAACTACTTTCACCGATGGTTCAACAGCAACATTTGGTGCATCTACTGACACTTGTGCACCTCTGCCTTCAATATCCACTTCGATCTTTGGTTCCTTGGGTTTACCAAAGCAAGATCCAAGGTTAACTTTAGGCTTTCCAGATACCTTTTTGCCTTTAACTTCCACTTTTGGTGATTCGATATCAATTTCACCTTCATTTCCAGGACTTTTCACATTTACTCCCGCTCCAAGATCAGGACTCTGTACACTTGCTTCTGCACCAACATCAGGACCTTTTATAGAAACACTTCCTGGTTTATATTCGCTTTCTACTTCACCCTTTGCCTTTCCAAAGCAGGGTCCCAGTCTAGACTTTGGTTTTCCTCTCTTGATCTTCATATCTGGTGAGTCTACATCAATATGACCCTCTACGTCTGGGGCCCTGACTGAAACCTCGGCTCCTGCTTTATGTCCTTCAACATCAATTTCAGGTTTATATTCACCCTCAACTTCAGGTGATTTAGGTTTACCGAAACAGGATCCTAGCTTTGTTTTTGGTTTTCCAGCTTTGACTTTCACAGCCGGAGACTCAACATTAATATCCCCTGTGACCTCTGCAGAAGAAACACCTACTCCACCTCTAACTTCTGGACCTTCAACATCTAGTTTAGCAGGATCATATTCACCCTCAACTTCTGGACCTTTTGGTTTTCCAAAGCAGGATCCTAGTTTGGATTTGGGTTTTTCTCCTTTGATTTTAACTTTAGGTGATTCAACACTAATGTCTCCACTCATTTCAGGTGAGGCTGTACTGACTTCCCCACTGACAGATGGACCTTTAACTTCTACTTTACTTGGTTTGTATTCACCTTCTACTTCTACATCTTTGCCTTTGCCGAAACAGGGTCCAAATTTCATCTTGGGTTTGCCTGATACTTTTCCTCCTTTCACTTTAACTTCTGGGGATTCAATATCAACTTCAGCCTTTCCTTCTGGAAGGGAAATATCTGCACTTGGACCTGCAATATCGGCTCCTTCAACTTTGAGGTGTGGCTCAGCAGAAATGCTTCCTTCAACACCAGCATCAGCTGATACATCACCACGGGCACTAGGTGGCTTTGCTTTCCCAAAGCATGATCCTAATGACATCTTAGGCTTGCCTGAGGCCTTTACTTTCTTACCCTTTATCTCAGGTGATTCAACATCTACTGCAACACTACCTTTGGGTCCTTCTACACCCACATCTACACCTTCAACTTCTCCACTTATTTTTCCTCCAGCTTCTGCAGCCATGTATGGTTCTTCTTTGCCAATTTTGCCTGATTTGCCTAAACAAGCACATGGACCAAGTTTTGCTTTCTTTGTCTTCAGTTCTGCCTTTGGTATTTGGGCTGAACCTGAGATCTCTGGACCCTTCAATTCTCCCTTGATTTCTGCACTTGATAATTCAGGGCCTGCTGGTAGAGAGACTTCAGCTTTAGGAATCTCAATGCTTGGTAAGTCACCCTTAATATCTCCTTCAATTTTGCCACTTGGGAAGTCGGGTGTTTCAATATTCAGTCCCTTAATATCTCCTGATATACTTGGAACATTTATTCCAATGTCAATATCACCTTCCGTTTTCAGTTTTGGGAGCTCTCCTTCCACTTTCAATTCAGGTGCATCCACACTTGCCTCTATCTTTGGAAGTGCTGGCACATTACCCTTGATTTCAATTTCTGGAATATCTGCTTTTCCTCCCATTTCTGCTTCTACTTTTGGGATATCTGGAATATCACCCTTGATTTTAATGGATGGTTCAAAATCAGGTAGATCTGCTTCCACATCCATATTACCTTTCATTTCTGGTACTTCAGGTATTGAAGGTCCCTTTACTTTTACTTTTACTGGTTCAACATCAATACTTGGTCCTTCTACTGATATTTTACCTTCCATGCTGGGTTTCTCAGGACGAATCTTAATGCTTCCTGGTTCTACATCAGCATCTATATCTACATCTGGAGGTGATGCCTTTCCAATGCATGAAGCACATAGTGGAGCAGATTTTCCTTTTACCTTCTTACTCTTCACTTTCATCTCAGGAGCCTTGACACCTACTTCAGCTTTCCCAGTAGGCACTTCACCTTCTACTCTTGGACCTTCAATGTCTATTTCTCCTTTAACTTTAGGTTCTTTGGGTTTGCCAAAGCATGATCCTAGTTTGGCTTTCGGCTTTACAGAAACCTTCTTACCTTTCACTTCTACTGCAGGTGATTCAACATCAATTTCTCCTTCAATGGCAGGAGGCTTGACACTGGCTCCTGCACTCACATCAGGACCTTCTATGTCTACACTTCCTGGCTTGTATTCACCTTCTATCTTTCCACTTTTTGGTTTCCCAAAGCATGATCCAAGTTTGGACTTTGGTTTACTGCCTTTCACCTTTATCTCAGGGGACTCTAGATCAAGATCACCCTTAATAGCAGGAGATCTGGCTGAAACTCCTGCCTCTGCTTCGGGTCCTTCTACACTAACTTTTCCTGGTTTATATGTACCCTCAACTTCAGGTGATTTAGGTTTACCGAAACAGGATCCTAACTTTGCTTTTGGTTTTCCTGCTTTGACTTTCACATCTGGAGACTCAACATTAATATCCCCTGTGACCTCCGGTGAAGAAACACCTACTCCACCTCTAACTTCTGGACCTTCAACATCTAGTTTAGCAGGATCATATTCACCCTCAACTTCTGGACCTTTTGGCTTTCCAAAGCAGGATCCTAGTTTGGATTTGGGTTTTTCTCCTTTGATTTTAACCTTAGGTGATTCAACACTAATGTCTCCACTCATTTCAGGTGAGGCTGTACTGACTTCACCACTGACAGATGGACCTTTAACTTCTACTTTACTTGGTTTGTATTCACCTTCTACTTCTACGTCTTTGCCTTTGCCGAAACAGGGTCCAAATTTCATCTTGGGTTTGCCTGATACTTTTCCTTCTTTCACCTTAACTTCTGGGGATTCAATATCAACTTCAGCCTTTCCTTCTGGTAGGGAAATATCTGCACTTGGACCTGCAATATCGGCTCCTTCAACTTTGAGGTGTGGCTCAGCAGAAATGCTTCCTTCAACACCAGCATCAGCTGATACATCACCACGGGCACTAGGTGGCTTTGCTTTCCCAAAGCATGATCCTAATGACATCTTAGGCTTGCCTGAGGCCTTAACTTTCTTACCCTTTATCTCAGGTGATTCAACATCTACTGCAACACTACCTTTGGGTCCTTCTACACCCACATCTACACCTTCAACTTCTCCACTTATTTTTCCTCCAGCTTCTGCAGCCATGTATGGTTCTTCTTTGCCAATTTTGCCTGATTTGCCTAAACAAGCACATGGACCAAGTTTTGCTTTCTTTGTCTTCAGTTCTGCCTTTGGTATTTGGGCTGAACCTGAGATCTCTGGACCCTTCAATTCTCCCTTGATTTCTGCACTTGATAATTCAGGGCCTGCTGGTAGAGAGACTTCAGCTTTAGGAATCTCAATGCTTGGTAAGTCACCCTTAATATCTCCTTCAATTTTGCCACTTGGGAAGTCGGGTGTTTCAATATTCAGTCCCTTAATATCTCCTGATATACTTGGAACATTTATTCCAATGTCAATATCACCTTCCGTTTTCAGTTTTGGGAGCTCTCCTTCCACTTTCAATTCAGGTGCATCCACACTTGCCTCTATCTTTGGAAGTGCTGGCACATTACCCTTGATTTCAATTTCTGGAATATCTGCTTTTCCTCCCATTTCTGCTTCTACTTTTGGGATATCTGGAATATCACCCTTGATTTTAATGGATGGTTCAAAATCAGGTAGATCTGCTTCCACATCCATATTACCTTTCATTTCTGGTACTTCAGGTATTGAAGGTCCCTTTACTTTTACTTTTACTGGTTCAACATCAATACTTGGTCCTTCTACTGATATTTTACCTTCCATGCTGGGTTTTTCAGGACGAATCTTAATGCTTCCTGGTTCTACATCAGCATCTATATCTACATCTGGAGGTGATGCCTTTCCAATGCATGAAGCACATAGTGGAGCAGATTTTCCTTTTACCTTCTTACTCTTCACTTTCATCTCAGGAGCCTTGACACCTACTTCAGCTTTCCCAGTAGGCACTTCACCTTCTACTCTTGGACCTTCAATGTCTATTTCTCCTTTAACTTTAGGTTCTTTGGGTTTGCCAAAGCATGATCCTAGTTTGGCTTTCGGCTTTACAGAAACCTTTTTACCTTTCACTTCTACTGCAGGTGATTCAACATCAATTTCTCCTTCAATGGCAGGAGGCTTGACACTGGCTCCTGCACTCACATCAGGACCTTCTATGTCTACACTTCCTGGCTTGTATTCACCTTCTATCTTTCCACTTTTTGGTTTCCCAAAGCATGATCCAAGTTTGGACTTTGGTTTACTGCCTTTCACCTTTATCTCAGGGGACTCTAGATCAAGATCACCCTTAATAGCAGGAGATCTGGCTGAAACTCCTGCCTCTGCTTCGGGTCCTTCTACACTAACTTTTCCTGGTTTATATGTACCCTCAACTTCAGGTGATTTAGGTTTACCGAAACAGGATCCTAACTTTGCTTTTGGTTTTCCTGCTTTGACTTTCACATCTGGAGACTCAACATTAATATCCCCTGTGACCTCCGGTGAAGAAACACCTACTCCACCTCTAACTTCTGGACCTTCAACATCTAGTTTAGCAGGATCATATTCACCCTCAACTTCTGGACCTTTTGGCTTTCCAAAGCAGGATCCTAGTTTGGATTTGGGTTTTTCTCCTTTGATTTTAACCTTAGGTGATTCAACACTAATGTCTCCACTCATTTCAGGTGAGGCTGTACTGACTTCACCACTGACAGATGGACCTTTAACTTCTACTTTACTTGGTTTGTATTCACCTTCTACTTCTACGTCTTTGCCTTTGCCGAAACAGGGTCCAAATTTCATCTTGGGTTTGCCTGATACTTTTCCTTCTTTCACCTTAACTTCTGGGGATTCAATATCAACTTCAGCCTTTCCTTCTGGTAGGGAAATATCTGCACTTGGACCTGCAATATCGGCTCCTTCAACTTTGAGGTGTGGCTCAGCAGAAATGCTTCCTTCAACACCAGCATCAGCTGATACATCACCACGGGCACTAGGTGGCTTAGCTTTCCCAAAGCATGATCCTAATGACATCTTAGGCTTGCCTGAGGCCTTAACTTTCTTACCCTTTATCTCAGGTGATTCAACATCTACTGCAACACTACCTTTGGGTCCTTCTACACCCACATCTACACCTTCAACTTCTCCACTTATTTTTCCTCCAGCTTCTGCAGCCATGTATGGTTCTTCTTTGCCAATTTTGCCTGATTTGCCTAAACAAGCACATGGACCAAGTTTTGCTTTCTTTGTCTTTAGTTCTGCCTTTGGTATTTGGGCTGAACCTGAGATCTCTGGACCCTTCAATTCTCCCTTGATTTCTGCACTTGGTAATTCAGGGCCTGCTGGTAGAGAGACTTCAGCTTTAGGAATCTCAATGCTTGGTAAGTCACCCTTAATATCTCCTTCAATTTTGCCACTTGGGAAGTCGGGTGTTTCAATATTCAGTCCCTTAATATCTCCTGATATACTTGGAACATTTATTCCAATGTCAATATCACCTTCCGTTTTCAGTTTTGGGAGCTCTCCTTCCACTTTCAATTCAGGTGCATCCACACTTGCCTCTATCTTTGGAAGTGCTGGCACATTACCCTTGATTTCAATTTCTGGAATATCTGCTTTTCCTCCCATTTCTGCTTCTACTTTCGGGATATCTGGAATATCACCCTTGATTTTAAAGGATGGTTCAAAATCAGGTAGATCTGCTTCCACATCCAAATTACCTTTCATTTCTGGTACTTCAGGTATTGAAGGTCCCTTTACGTTTACTTTTACTGGTTCAACATCAATACTTGGACCTTCTACTGATATTTTACCTTCCATGCTTGGTTTCTCAGGACGAATCTTTATGCTTCCTGGTTCTACATCAGCATCTATATCTACATCTGGAGGTGATGCCTTTCCAATACATGAAGCACATAGTGGAGCAGATTTTCCTTTTACCTTCTTACTCTTCACTTTCATCTCAGGAGCCTTGACACCTACTTCAGCTTTCCCAGTAGGCACTTCACCTTCTACTCTTGGACCTTCAATGTCTATTTCTCCTTTAACTTTAGGTTCTTTGGGTTTGCCAAAGCATGATCCTAGTTTGGCTTTCGGCTTTCCAGAAACCTTCTTGCCTTTCAGTTCTACTGCAGGTGATTCAACATCAATTTCTCCTTCAATGGTAGGAGGCTTGACACTGGCTCCTGTACTCACATCAGGACCTTCTATGTCTACACTTCCTGGCTTGTATTCACCTTCTATCTTTCCACTTTTTGGTTTTCCAAAGCATGATCCAAATTTGGACTTTGGTTTACTGCCTTTCACCTTTATCTCAGGGGACTCTAGTTCAACATCACCCTTAATAGCAGGAGATCTTGCTGAAACTCCTGCCTCTGCTTCAGGTCCTTCTACACTAATTTTTCCTGGTTTGTATTCACCTTCAATTTCAGGTGATTTTGGTTTTCCAAAACAGGATCCAATCTTTGATTTGGGTTTTCCTCCTTTCACTTTTACATCAGGCGAACCAACATTAACATCACCCTTCATCTCAGCTGATGCACCACTAATTTCACCAGTAATTGCAGGACTTTCGGCTGAAATTTTGGCAGGCTTATATTCAATTTCTGCTTCTGGGCTTTTGGGTTTCCCAAAGCAAGACCCTAATTTAGATTTAGACTTTTCTCCTTTGATTTTAGCTTTAGGTGATTCAACACTAATGTCTCCACTCATTTCAGGTGAGGCTGCACTGACTTCACCACTGACAGATGGACCTTTAACTTCTACTTTACTTGGTTTGTATTCACCTTCTACTTCTACATCTTTGCCTTTGCCGAAACAGGGTCCAAATTTCATCTTGGGTTTTCCTGATACTTTTCCTCCTTTCACTTTAACTTCTGGGGATTCAATATCAACTTCAGCCTTTCCTTCTGGAAGGGAAATATCTGCACTTGGACCTGCAATATCGGCTCCTTCAACTTTGAGGTGTGGCTCAGCAGAAATGCTTCCTTCAACACCAGCATCAGCTGATACATCACCACGGGCACTAGGTGGCTTAGCTTTCCCAAAGCATGATCCTAATGACATCTTAGGCTTGCCTGAGGCCTTAACTTTCTTACCCTTTATCTCAGGTGATTCAACATCTACTGCAACACTACCTTTGGGTCCTTCTACACCCACATCTACACCTTCAACTTCTCCACTTATTTTTCCTCCAGCTTCTGCAGCCATGTATGGTTCTTCTTTGCCAATTTTGCCTGATTTGCCTAAACAAGCACATGGACCAAGTTTTGCTTTCTTTGCCTTCAGTTCTGCCTTTGGTATTTGGGCTGAACCTGAGATCTCTGGACCCTTCAATTCTCCCTTGATTTCTGCACTTGGTAATTCAGGGCCTGCTGGTAGAGAGACTTCAGCTTTAGGAATCTCAATGCTTGGTAAGTCACCCTTAATATCTCCTTCAATATTGCCACTTGGGAAGTCGGGTGTTTCAATATTCAGTCCCTTAATATCTCCTGATATACTTGGAACATTTATTCCAATGTCAATATCACCTTCCGTTTTCAGTTTTGGGAGCTCTCCTTCCACTTTCAATTCAGGTGCATCCACACTTGCCTCTATCTTTGGAAGTGCTGGCACATTACCCTTGATTTCAATTTCTGGAATATCTGCTTTTCCTCCCATTTCTGCTTCTACTTTCGGGATATCTGGAATATCACCCTTGATTTTAAAGGATGGTTCAAAATCAGGTAGATCTGCTTCCACATCCAAATTACCTTTCATTTCTGGTACTTCAGGCATTGAAGGTCCCTTTACGTTTACTTTTACTGGTTTAACATCAATACTTGGACCTTCTACTGATATCTTACCTTCCATGCTTGGTTTTTCTTGACGAATCTTAATGCTTCCTGGTTCTACATCAGCATCTATATCTACATCTGGAGGTGATGCCTTTCCTATGCATGAAGCACATAGTGGAGCAGATTTTCCTTTTACCTTCTTACTCTTCACTTTCATCTCAGGAGCCTTGACACCTACTTCAGCTTTCCCAGTAGGCACTTCACCTTCTACTCTTGGACCTTCAATGTCTATTTCTCCTTTAACTTTAGGTTCTTTGGGTTTTCCAAAGCATGATCCTAGTTTGGCTTTCGGCTTTCCAGAAACCTTCTTGCCTTTCACTTCTACTGCAGGTGATTCAACATCAATTTCTCCTTCAATGGTAGGAGGCTTGACACTGGCTCCTGCACTCACATCAGGACCTTCTATGTCTACACTTCCTGGCTTGTATTCACCTTCTATCTTTCCACTTTTTGGTTTTCCAAAGCATGATCCAAATTTGGACTTTGGTTTACTGCCTTTCACCTTTATCTCAGGGGACTCTAGATCAACATCACCCTTAATAGCAGGAGATCTGGCTGACACTCCTGCCTCTGCTTCGGGTCCTTCTACACTAATTTTTCCTGGTTTGTATTCACCTTCAATTTCAGGTGATTTTGGTTTTCCAAAACAGGATCCAATCTTTGATTTGGGTTTTCCTCCTTTCACTTTTACATCAGGCGAACCAACATTAACATCACCCTTCATCTCAGCTGATGCACCACTAATTTCACCAGTAATTGCTGGACTTTCGGCTGAAATTTTGGCAGGTTTATATTCAATTTCTGCTTCTGGGCTTTTGGGTTTCCCAAAGCAAGACCCTAATTTAGATTTAGGCTTTTCTCCTTGGATTTTAGCTTTAGGTGATTCAACACTAATGTCTCCACTCATTTCAGGTGAGGCTGCACTGACTTCACCACTGACAGATGGACCTTTAACTTCTACTTTACTTGGTTTGTATTCACCTTCTACTTCTACATCTTTGCCTTTGCCGAAACAGGGTCCAAATTTCATCTTGGGTTTGCCTGATACTTTTCTTCCTTTCACTTTAACTTCTGGGGATTCAATATCAACTTCAGCCTTTCCTTCTGGTAGGGAAATATCTGCACTTGGACCTGCAATATCGGCTCCTTCAACTTTGAGGTGTGGATCAGCAGAAATGCTTCCTTCAACTCCAGCATCAGCTGATACATCACCACGGGCACTAGGTGGCTTTGCTTTCCCAAAGCATGATCCTAATGACATCTTAGGCTTGCCTGAGGCCTTTACTTTCTTACCCTTTATCTCAGGTGATTCAACATCTACTGCAACACTACCTTTGGGTCCTTCTACACCCACATCTACACCTTCAACTTCTCCACTTATTTTTCCTCCAGCTTCTGCAGCCATGTATGGTTCTTCTTTGTCAATTTTGCCTGATTTGCCTAAACAAGCACATGGACCAAGTTTTGCTTTCTTTGTCTTTAGTTCTGCCTTTGGTATTTGGGCTGAACCTGAGATCTCTGGACCCTTCAATTCTCCCTTGATTTCTGCACTTGGTAATTCAGGGCCTGCTGGTAGAGAGACTTCAGCTTTAGGAATCTCAATGCTTGGTAAGTCACCCTTAATATCTCCTTCAATTTTGCCACTTGGGAAGTCGGGTGTTTCAATATTCAGTCCCTTAATATCTCCTGATATACTTGGAACATTTATTCCAATGTCAATATCACCTTCCGTTTTCAGTTTTGGGAGCTCTCCTTCCACTTTCAATTCAGGTGCATCCACACTTGCCTCTATCTTTGGAAGTGCTGGCACATTACCCTTGATTTCAATTTCTGGAATATCTGCTTTTCCTCCCATTTCTGCTTCTACTTTCGGGATATCTGGAATATCACCCTTGATTTTAAAGGATGGTTCAAAATCAGGTAGATCTGCTTCTACATCCAAATTACCTTTCATTTCTGGTACTTCAGGCATTGAAGGTCCCTTTACGTTTACTTTTACTGGTTCAACATCAATACTTGGACCTTCTACTGATATTTTACCTTCCATGCTTGGTTTCTCAGGACGAATCTTTATGCTTCCTGGTTCTACATCAGCATCTATATCTACATCTGGAGGTGATGCCTTTCCAATACATGAAGCACATAGTGGAGCAGATTTTCCTTTTACCTTCTTACTCTTCACTTTCATCTCAGGAGCCTTGACACCTACTTCAGCTTTCCCAGTAGGCACTTCACCTTCTACTCTTGGACCTTCAATGTCTATTTCTCCTTTAACTTTAGGTTCTTTGGGTTTGCCAAAGCATGATCCTAGTTTGGCTTTCGGCTTCTTGCCTTTCACTTCTACTGCAGGTGATTCAACATCAATTTCTCCTTCAATGGTAGGAGGCTTGACACTGGCTCCTGCACTCACATCAGGACCTTCTATGTCAACACTTCCTGGCTTGTATTCACCTTCTATCTTTCCACTTTTTGGTTTTCCAAAGCATGATCCAAATTTGGACTTTGGTTTACTGCCTTTCACCTTTATCTCAGGGGACTCTAGTTCAACATCACCCTTAATAGCAGATCTTGCTGAAACTCCTGCCTCTGCTTCAGGTCCTTCTACACTATTTTTTCCTGGTTTGTATTCACCTTCAATTTCAGGTGATTTTGGTTTTCCAAAACAGGATCCAATCTTTGATTTGGGTTTTCCTCCTTTCACTTTTACATCAGGCGAACCAACATTAACATCACCCTTCATCTCAGCTGATGCACCACTAATTTCACCAGTAATTGCTGGACTTTCGGCTGAAATTTTGGCAGGCTTATATTCAATTTCTGCTTCTGGGCTTTTGGGTTTCCCAAAGCAAGACCCTAATTTAGATTTAGACTTTTCTCCTTTGATTTTAGCTTTAGGTGATTCAACACTAATGTCTCCACTCATTTCAGGTGAGGCTGCACTGACTTCACCACTGACAGATGGACCTTTAACTTCTACTTTACTTGGTTTGTATTCACCTTCTACTTCTACATCTTTGCCTTTGCCGAAACAGGGTCCAAATTTCATCTTGGGTTTGCCTGATACTTTTCCTCCTTTCACTTTAACTTCTGGGGATTCAATATCAACTTCAGCCTTTCCTTCTGGTAGGGAAATATCTGCACTTGGACCTGCAATATCGGCTCCTTCAACTTTGAGGTGTGGCTCAGCAGAAATGCTTCCTTCAACACCAGCATCAGCTGATACATCACCACGGGCACTAGGTGGCTTTGCTTTCCCAAAGCATAATCCTAATGACATCTTAGGCTTGCCTGAGGCCTTTACTTTCTTACCCTTTATCTCAGGTGATTCAACATCTACTGCAACACTACCTTTGGGTCCTTCTACACCTTTAACTTCTCCACTTATTTTTCCTCCAGCTTCTGCAGCCATGTATGGTTCTTCTTTGCCAATTTTGCCTGATTTGCCTAAACAAGCACATGGACCAAGTTTTGCTTTCTTTGCCTTCAGTTCTGCCTTTGGTATTTGGGCTGAACCTGAGATCTCTGGACCCTTCAATTCTCCCTTGATTTCTGTACTTGGTAATTCAGGGCCTGCTGGTAGAGAGACTTCAGCTTTAGGAATCTCAATGCTTGGTAAGTCACCCTTAATATCTCCTTCAATTTTGCCACTTGGGAAGTCGGGTGTTTCAATATTCAGTCCCTTAATATCTCCTGATATACTTGGAACATTTATTCCAATGTCAATATCACCTTCCGTTTTCAGTTTTGGGAGCTCTCCTTCCACTTTCAATTCAGGTGCATCCACACTTGCCTCTATCTTTGGAAGTGCTGGCACATTACCTTGATTTCAATTTCTGGAATATCTGCTTTTCCTCCCATTTCTGCTTCTACTTTCGGGATATCTGGAATATCACCCTTGATTTTAATGGATGGTTCAAAATCAGGTAGATCTGCTTCCACATCCAAATTACCTTTCATTTCTGGTACTTCAGGCATTGAAGGTCCCTTTACTTTTACTTCTACTGGTTCAACATCAATACTTGGACCTTCTACTGATATTTTACCTTCCATGCTTGGTTTTTCTGGACGAATCTTAATGCTTCCTGGTTCTACATCAGCATCTATATCTACATCTGGAGGTGATGCCTTTCCAATGCATGAAGCACATAGTGGAGCAGATTTTCCTTTTACCTTCTTACTCTTCACTTTCATCTCAGGAGCCTTGACACCTACTTCAGCTTTTCCAGTAGGCACTTCACCTTCTACTCTTGGACCTTCAATGTCTATTTCTCCTTTAACTTTAGGTTCTTTGGGTTTGCCAAAGCATGATCCTAGTTTGGCTTTCGGCTTTCCAGAAACCTTCTTACCTTTCACTTCTACTTCAGGTGATTCAATATCAATTTCTCCTTCAATGGTAGGAGGCTTGACACTGGCTCCTGCACTCACATCAGGACCTTCTATGTCAACACTTCCTGGCTTGTATTCACCTTCTATCTTTCCACTTTTTGGTTTCCCAAAGCATGATCCAAATTTGGACTTTGGTTTACTGCCTTTCACCTTTATCTCAGGGGACTCTAGATCAAGATCACCCTTAATAGCAGGAGATCTGGCTGAAACTCCTGCCTCTGCTTCAGGTCCTTCTACACTAATTTTTCCTGGTTTGTATTCACCTTCAATTCCAGGCGATTTAGGTTTTCCAAAGCAGGATCCAAACTTTGATTTGGGTTTACCTTCTTTAAATCTTACATCAGGTGAATCAACCTTAATGTCACCCTTAACTTCAGCCGATGGAACCCCTACATCACTACTTACTTCTGGGCATTCAACATCAACACTTGATGGTTTATATTCTCCTTCAACTTTTGGGCCTTTGGGCTTACCAAAGCAAGATCCTAATTTTGATTTAGGTTTCTCCCCTTTGAGTTTAGCTTTGGGTGGTTCAGCACTGATCTCTGCACTTATCTCTGGTGAGGCAACAGAAACTTCACCACTAACTTCTGGACCCTCGGCACTAACTTTAGCTGGCTTGTATTCACCTTCCACCTTTGGCCCTTTGGGTTTCCCAAAACAGGATCCTAATTTAGATTTAGGCTTTTCTCCTTGGATTTTAGCTTTAGGTGATTCAACACTAATGTCTCCACTCATTTCAGGTGAGGCTGCACTGACTTCACCACTGACAGATGGACCTTTAACTTCTACTTTACTTGATTTGTATTCACCTTCTACTTCTACATCTTTGCCTTTGCCGAAACAGGGTCCAAATTTCATCTTGGGTTTGCCTGATACTTTTCCTCCTTTCACTTTAACTTCTGGGGATTCAATATCAACTTCAGCCTTTCCTTCTGGAAGAGAAATATCTGCACTTGGACCTGCAATATCGGCTCCTTCAACTTTGAGGTGTGGCTCAGCAGAAATGCTTCCTTCAACACCAGCATCAGCTGATACATCACCACGGGCACTAGGTGGCTTTGCTTTCCCAAAGCATGATCCTAATGACATCTTAGGCTTGCCTGAGGCCTTTACTTTCTTACCCTTTATCTCAGGTGATTCAACATCTACTGCAACACTACCTTTGGGTCCTTCTACACCCACATCTACACCTTCAACTTCTCCACTTATTTTTCCTCCAGCTTCTGCAGCCATGTATGGTTCTTCTTTGCCAATTTTGCCTGATTTGCCTAAACAAGCACATGGACCAAGTTTTGCTTTCTTTGTCTTCAGTTCTGCCTTTGGTATTTGGGCTGAACCTGAGATCTCTGGACCCTTCAATTCTCCCTTGATTTCTGCACTTGGTAATTCAGGGCCTGCTGGTAGAGAGACTTCAGCTTTAGGAATCTCAATGCTTGGTAAGTCACCCTTAATATCTCCTTCAATTTTGCCACTTGGGAAGTCGGGTGTTTCAATATTCAGTCCCTTAATATCTCCTGATATACTTGGAACATTTATTCCAATGTCAATATCACCTTCCGTTTTCAGTTTTGGGAGCTCTCCTTCCACTTTCAATTCAGGTGCATCCACACTTGCTTCTATCTTTGGAAGTGCTGGCACATTACCCTTGATTTCAATTTCTGGAATATCTGCTTTTCCTCCCATTTCTGCTTCTACTTTCGGGATATCTGGAATATCACCCTTGATTTTAATGGATGGTTCAAAATCAGGTAGATCTGCTTCCACATCCAAATTACCTTTCATTTCTGGTACTTCAGGCATTGAAGGTCCCTTTACGTTTACTTTTACTGGTTCAACATCAATACTTGGACCTTCTACTGATATTTTTCCTTCCATGCTTGGTTTTTCTGGACGAATCTTAATGCTTCCTGGTTCTACATCAGCATCTATATCTACATCTGGAGGTGATGCCTTTCCAATGCATGAAGCACATAGTGGAGCAGATTTTCCTTTTACCTTCTTACTCTTCACTTTCATCTCAGGAGCCTTGACACCTACTTCAGCTTTCCCAGTAGGCACTTCACCTTCTACTCTTGGACCTTCAATGTCTATTTCTCCTTTAACTTTAGGTTCTTTGGGTTTTCCAAAGCATGATCCTAGTTTGGCTTTCGGCTTTCCAGAAACCTTCTTGCCTTTCACTTCTACTGCAGGTGATTCAACATCAATTTCTCCTTCAATGGTAGGAGGCTTGACACTGGCTCCTGCACTCACTTCAGGACCTTCTATGTCAACACTTCCTGGCTTGTATTCACCTTCTATCTTTCCACTTTTTGGTTTCCCAAAGCATGATCCAAGTTTGGACTTTGGTTTACTGCCTTTCACCTTTATCTCGGGGGACTCTAGATCAACATCACCCTTAATAGCAGGAGATCTGACTGAAACTCCTGCCTCTGCTTCAGGTTTTTCAGTACTAACCATGTATTCACCTTCTGCTCTAGGTGTGCTAGGTTTACCGAAACATGATCCCAATTTTGATTTCGGTTTTTCTGCCTTAATTCTTACATCTGGTGATTCAATATTTACATCACCTTTAAGCTCTGGTGATGAAATACCAACTTCCCCACTGATCTCTGGTCTTTCTGCTTCAACCTTTCCTTCAATTTCTGGTGATTTAGATTTCCCAAAACATGATCCTAAATTGGATTTTGGCTTCTTTCCTTTGATCTCTGCATCTGTATGTTTAATGCTTGCATCTCCACTGAATTTTGATGATTGAATGCCAATGTCTCCACCTAGCTCTGGTGATTTGACACTTGCCTCACCACTAATAGATGGCTCATCGATGTTTACTTCAGCTGGTTTGTATTCACCTGCCACTTTCGGTTCTTTAGGTTTCCCAAAGCATGATCCCAACTTAGATTTGGGCTTTCCTCCTTTAATTTCACCTCTTGGCAACTCGGCACTAACATCTCCACTAACCTTGGGAGATGCAACACTAGCCTCACCAGTAACAGATGGACCTTCAACTTCTAGTTTACTTGATTTGTATTCACCCCCAGCATCAGGGCCTTTGGGTTCCCCAAAGCAAGATCCAAGTTTTGACTTTGGCTTTTCTCCTTTGATTTCTACTTCAGGGGCTTTGGCACCAATGTCTCCTCTTATCTCTGGTGATGCGACCTTAATCTCACCACTGGCTCCAGAACTTTCAGCTTGAACTCTAACAGGCTTATATTCTCCTTCAACTTTTGGGCCTTTTGGTTTACCAAAACAAGATCCCAGCTTAGATTTAGGTTTCTCCCCTTGGATTTTAGCTTCAGGTGATTTAGCACTGATATCTACACTCACTGCTGGTGATGCAACACTAGCCTCACCAGAAGGAATTTCTACTTTACTACTGACTTCAGGACCTTCAACAGCTATTTTTCCTACTTGATATTCACCTTCAACTTTTGGCTCTTTGGGTTTTCCAAGGCAAGATCCAAACTTTGTTTTGGGTTTCTCACCTTTGATTTTGGCTTTAGGTGATTCAACACTGACATCTGCTCTTAGCTCAGGTGATGAAGGACTAATCTCACCACTAACAGATGGGCCTTCAATTTTGTATTCACTTTCTGCTTCTACATCTTTACCCTTAGCTTTACCAAAACATGGCCCAAATTTCATCTTTGGTTTGCCTGACACTTTTCCTCCTTTTGCTTTAATTTCTGGAGATTCAATGTCAATTTCAGCCTTTCCTCTAGGAAGGGAAATATCTGCACTTGGGCCTTCTACATCTGCTCCTTTAACTTTGATGTGTGGCTCAGCAGAAATGCTTCCTTCAACACCAGCATCACCTGATAAATCACCATGGGCACTAGGTGGCTTTGCTTTTCCAAAGCAAGATCCTAATGACATCTTGGGCTTTCCTGATACCTTGGCTTTCCTTCTTTCTGTCTCTGGAGATTCAACATCAACTGAAATTTGGGCTTCAGGCCCCTTTACCCTTGGTCCCTCTACTTGAACTCCTATGTCTGCATCAACATTTTCAAATCTTCCACTAACTTCACCTTCCTTTTCTATATATGGTTCTTCAATATCCATCTTGCCTGATTTCCCTAAACAAGCACATGGACCTAACTTAGCTTTCTTTGTCTTTGGTTTAACATTAGGTACATCAAGGGATGTTGATCCCTTTGGACCTTTAACTTCAGCTTTAATTCCTACAGATGGCTTGATTGGACTGCTTGGTATGGAAACCTCTCCTTTGGGGACATCAATGACAGGTAAGTCGCCCGTAACAGCAACACCTGACACACCTGCAGCTTTGATTTCCAGTTCTTTTTCTGCCCCAGCTACATGTGGCAAATCAATTCCAAGGTCAACATTGAAGTCTCCTTTAGGTTCTGGTAGTTTTCCTTCTATTTTCACTTCAGGAGTATCTTCAGAATATTTGATATTTGTCTTTTCCCCAGATGCATACATACTTGGCAAATTACCTTCGAGAGACAAGCCAGGGATTTCTCCCTTAATCTTCGCATCTGGAGTCTTTCCTTCAATGTCGAGACTGATGTCACTATCAAAGTTAGCTCTTGATGACCCTTCTATTGTAGCTTTAGGAGTACTTTGGGAGAATTTGAAACCTGGAATATTGATATCCATATTTCCTGGAATTCCGGAAATGTCACTGTCTGCTGTGTATTCTTTACTAGCAATTTGACCACCAATCTTTGGAGCATTTGCTTCGATCTGTACATCTCCCTTATGGATATCACCCGAAAAACCACCCTCAATTTCTCCAGTTACCCCTGCCCTAGTTTCCACATTAGCCTCAACTTTTGGGAAATCGGGTATGTCATATTTCAAAGATGGTGAAACATTTGTTGGTTTTGTCTGAAAACTGATATCACCTGCGGTTGTTGCTAGACTGACTTGAGGCACAGGTGTTGGTGATACAGCACCAACATCTAACTTGCCTTCAAATTCTGGTTCATCTGATATCACTCTGTATGATTCTCCCTTTACATCATACTCTGGTTCTTTAGGCTTCCCAAAACATGAGCCAAACTTTGCCTTTTTCTTCTCTGGATCTTTCCCAATTTTGACATTCTCATCTGGTACTTGGATATTTACACTAGCTTCTGCTCTTGGTTCCGCAGTTGGTCTTGGACTCTTAATTTCAACCTCTCCTTTAATATCTGCTTCTGGGGTATCAAATTCAGATGATTTGGGTTTACCAAAACATGATCCAAGTTTAGATTTTGGACCAGAGCGTTTTTTCTGGGGAATCTTTGCAGTAACTGTACCTTCGGTTCTAAGACCTGAGTCTATCCCTTCTACTTCTACTGAGCCAGCAGGCACTGACGGTAATTCTCCTTTGCCTTCCCCTTGAACCCCCGCTGATATGTATGGTTCTTCTTGTTCGATTTTCTTAGGACTGCTCAAACAAGCACAAGGACCAGATGATTGTTTCTTACTCTTAGTGGCAGGCTTGCCTACATCAGGTGCAACAGGAATCCCTGGCTCCACTGACATGCTGACATCTCCCCGTGGCAGACTCTCACCTGCCAAGGCTACCCCTGGAGTATGGAACTTGCTACCTTCAGCTGACACCTCTAATCTGGGACCTGACACAGCTCCCCCTATGTGTAATCCATCAATTTCTCCTTTACCCTGTGGTAATGAACTATCAAACTTTGTATCTAATCTTCCAACTCCAAAATCTCCTCTTTTGTCAAATTGAACATCACAAGTTGGGCCGGTTATACTGCCTCCCGCCCCCACATTTACATTTTTGTCACGCCCCTGTAGTGAACTTTCAACAGTAATGGCTCCCTTATTGTTGCCCTTCACAAGGTCAGGCAGCAATGGAATACCTTTCCCAGAGAATTCTTGAATGTCTGGTAATGGAAGTGTCGGTGTCACTGATATGTTATAGCTTTGGTTTACTTGTGAACTATGAGCCTGACTGGTGCTAGAACCTAACCCCACATTTGCCCCAGACCCATGCCCATTTTCCATACGCATGGAAACGGAAGTGTTTTTGTTACTGACTGTCTCAGAATTGGTGTGTAATTCCAGTTCAGGAGAGAGCAACGCACTTAGTTCTGCCTCCAGCTTACTAAGAGAATCATTTGTGGTTGAACTATATTCTTTGCCATTAATATTAATATGCGAAGATACTTCCTTCTTAGTCGTAGTTGTGATACTGACAAATCGTTTATGTTCAGATACAGTTTTAAATACAGTGCTGTCTTCAGTGGATGGCTTGCCTCGAAGCTCGTCAATGACGTTTTTCAGCTCATCACTCATGTTGGATGTACAGCTAAGATCCAAAGATGGAAGCTGTGTATTGTTTTGATCATGAATCATTCTGCCTTCAGAGTTCATGTCATGCTGAAGACATTCGTGAAGAACACTGTATCCTGGTGCACTACTGTCTTCTCCTCTCACATACTCAGTCTTCATCTTTATGACTTTCTCTCCATGCATCGCCTTTTCCTTATCAGAAATGTTGTACATAAACACATGGGATTCTTTCCCCGTCGTTTGGTTTGCGTCGGGCTTCCCCTCTACAGTCCAAGAATTTTCTTGGATAT
>NC_061825.1:43386459-43391459 GCF_019202785.1 Penaeus chinensis | reverse complement strand
TTGTTTTCTCTCTCTTCCTAAATATCACATACGGCACATGATGTAATTAAATCGGTATTCGAAAAAGCTCTTTTTTACAAGGTCGGTGACGTAAAGAAAGGACCACTGCACAGACGCGCACCGGAAGAGCGCGAGATTAGCCACCTAATACAGGCACCACTATCACCCCCTTCTCCCTTCCCTGTGTCAGTCGCGGCAGGGCGGCGCCGATATCGCGAAGGGCGGAGGAACCCGACGCTGACGGAGATTCGCGAAGATTGAAGCCTTACGGAGACAAACAATTTCTTTCAACATAATCCGCAACTATAAAAATTCATCGATTTTTACAACCAAGATCGATTGCGAGAAAAAAAAAAAAAAAATAAAGATAAGCCTTCTATCGCGAAAGAATGCGCGTCTGTTTATGCAAATGTGCGCACATACTAAACAAACAACCATACATATCTATCTGGATTCTTTATGATTTGTTGTCATTCCGTATCACGTGTCACGAATGGAAGTTATTCTAAGACGAGCAATCGAAAAGAAACAAGCTCACGTCTTCGGACTGCATTTGCACATGGAGCAAAATCTCCCGTCGTCCTTTTACAACTACAGCCCATTTCGGAAGCGTTGGGCCGCCTGCCCCGTCCTTGTTTTCCCGCGGTGGGCTGTGTCATCACACGCGACATCATTGGCACTCGCTTTGTTGTGACTCTCTCCCTCTCTCGCCACTCTCCCTCTCCCTCTCACTTTTTACGGGGAAACGCGTCAGTTAAAAAGATGCAAAGAGACCAGAAAGCCGAACACTAATTGCCAGCTCTGTCGGCGAAGTTCGCGCTTGCGCCAGTCGTTCGGATGGTCGCGTTTGAGTCTGCACAGCACTTACTCCCCTTTTCCGCGGCCGCCGCTGCAAGGTCGGTTATCCTATTATAAACACGGTTCTTGCTCATGCAACCACCCAAACACTGCATGTTGCTACTTCATTTAATATTTCATCGTATCATTTACCCTCCGGGTATGAAAAAGCCATGACGCTAATGGACAGCGCGCTGTGCGTTATGTTAGACGTTCTACATTCCATAAGAGAGACAAAACAGAGCGGTGCATGAAGAAAAGAAAGAATAGTAAGAAAAAATATAATTATAACAACAATGCTATTGATGGGTATGAAGCGGGCGAGTTCCTGTTACGCCGTTGTTCACATTTATCCTGTACTAGACATCACACTGCTAAAATAAGCAACTGATGTCACTGCTCGTAGTAACGCCCCGGCCAGCTGTTCCTTCCGTCTTTCCCCGGACCACCGATGTTCTGCTGCGATTGCCAAGATGGCCGTCGCATTTCGCGAACCGGAGTCGTGCTCAGCATCATCTAATAATATCGAGTTTTCAACGGAATTGTTCTGATAGCTTTTATGGAAATATAATTAATATTCATCCCTTTCAAGTTCCGTTATTTTGGTCTCGCTGTTACATCAGCTCTAAGATTTCCTAACATTTTATAATCTTCCATCGCAACTTTCCCATAATCATGTTCGTCCTTTTCATCCTTACCATCCCTCTCGGTTCGGTACAGGCGTACTCTTTCTACGGGAATAGAAGGAGAAGGGAAACGAACGAAGGTGCCAACAAGTCTCACATTTCCCATATAGCAATGCGATGACAACACAGTACTAAGCCAAGCCACAGTAAACAAGTGACGGTGGCGCGCTGTGGAAGAGGAAAGTGTTACTACAAATAGTGGCCGTCGTAACTGTCCCGCCGCCAGCACCCTCTCTCGGTCCCGCTCAAAATGCAAAGCTTCCAGGAACCCGCGGGGGTGGACGCCTCAGCCAAGGTCAAGCGCTCCGCAGACAACATTTACTCATTCACTATAAATAATGAAGCACGGCGCCAGTCACAGTCACACCGGGGGATGACAGCAGTAATTCGAAAGCCTCTTTTCAAGGCGCGTGCATAATGCTTCCTCGCAAGAGGGTGTGTCAGCAGCAGCCCACCACGAATCTCGAGGCGACGCGCTATTCCTCTCTGGTTCCGCAGCCCTCTCCCTCCTCCTCACTGTTCCTACTCCCCCTCCCCCTACCCTTCCCTCTCACACTCTCCTCCTCCTCCCCTCCCTTTCTCCTTTCCCCTTTCCCCCTTCCCCCTCCCCGTCCTACGCACCAACCCGCTCTCCCGCCTTCCCGCCTACGCGACCCCAACAACCTGTTACGTAAAGGGATCCAAGCTCATCACAAGAGATCAGGTCTTCCTCCACGTTAGTCTCTTCCGCATAATGATGCAAAATATAATCTCATGCGTCAAACATTATACGCCATTTCCCAAACACAGTTTACTTTTTCAAGTTGCTATTTCACACACTTCTGGTCACCAAGGGGAGGAAATTACATAAAGCAGAAATAAAGAACTAAAAGAAATATAATAAACAAGTTGTGATGCCATTCTCCCGCCCCTTCAGCTCCCGCGCATGGCCAACTCCGAACACAATATCCACATCCAGCAAAAAAAAAAATTCAAACAAATCTGATGCCATCAAGGCGAAGAAGATATCCTAGAGCATCAGCACCATGTTGTCTCATAAAGCAAAAAACGGACGCCGTCATGGAGAGAAAATAACTCTAATAAAGAACTGGAATACCATGAAACGCCACAGAATGAAACATTAAAGAATGAAAGAAGAGAAACAAGGCAATACTTTCCCGCCTTTTTCAGCTGAAGCGCACCGTCAACTGGGCATCAAAATATGCCCTATGCAGCGAGAACTATACACATGTCCCACCACGACATGACGTTCAACAGCTCTGAATAAAGAGCTTGAAAAAACGTATGAAAATGGAATTGAAATAAACACGAACTTACTTACCCTAATGTTAAAAAATCTTCACGACACGTCAAGGTCCTCTCGAAGCCTCAATCTGAAAAGTGAATACCGTTTAGATAACGAACAAAAAATATGAGGTTATGACAGGTGACGGTTTGTTCATTACTTACACAAACACCGGACTTCTCTCAATCTGTGACATCTCACTAGAGCAATGTGGTATATTTTTACCCAGATTTCCATGAAATGCTTTTAACACAAAGAGAAATATCCTTGTGCATACCAAACAATAATAGCATCACTCACTAGAAATGCACGAAAAACCCTGTGTTGCAAAACACAATGACCAGCGGTTGAGGGACAGCCTAAAAAAAGAACTTAGTAACATCTCGTTAAGGCAATGCTATAACAGGAATTGCCTTAATACAGAACTTACGTGACGATATGCTCTGCGCCATAAGAATAAAAGCGTCCCACTTTCGCCAGTTTTGCGAAAATTGCCGGATTCAGTTAGCGGAACTTAACACAGCTCATTGCTTGTTTTATTAACCGGAAATCATCAAAACATATATGTGCAAGTCAGTGCGTGTGTGTGTCTGTGTTCAAATTATGCAACATCCTTAGAGGTAGTTTATCCAGCGCATTAAACCTATTACCTCTAATACGTCCTTCAAATAATGGTGTCGCCTCTCTTGCACGAATGCTGAGGGTTTTCTCCTTATGCCTGACCTTAATATATCCTACATTTTATTATCTATTTAAGCGTCGCATCCACTCCCTTCCCAGCGCCACACCCTCCAACCCACACCACTGTATATCTATTTCTTACCACCAAACAATCCTATTCGGTTAACTCCATCGTTCAAACCATTCCATTCAGTTCACTATACCATTCAAGCTATTCACTTTATTTCACCATATCAATAAATCTATCTAATTCAGTTCACTATATTGCACGGCCAATCGTATTTAACATCCTATTCATTTTACAGTGCCATTCACTATCGCATTCATTAACGGATAACATCAATCACACTACATGCTAGCACAACACCTATCCCTATGTCAATACCCAGGAACCACCCCATCCCCCACTCCCGCTGCCACTACTATCCCGTCCCCTTCCCTCCCCTTCCCCTTTCTCCACGACACACACTACTTTGTCAGCATCCTCCTTCCCCCTCCCCTTTACCCCTCCCCGTCCACACACTCCTGACAGCTCAATCTTTTGCAGATGAGACCCGCTCATAAACTATCGGACACCACAATAGCGCTCGCCAAAGACAGTGTTGGCCGTGTCCTAAAATAAACCCTCCTACAGACGTCTCCCTTGGCACCGAAGCCCGGGGGTGGACACTCGCGGCCCTCTGGTAAACACTGCTGATAGGACACCGGCCAAGTGGGTGGTGATCCATCTGGCACCGTGGCACTGCTCCTCCTCTAGGCCTAAGTGGACATTATCCCAATCGCACCTGACACTTGTTCGAGGAACACCTGCGACCGAGCTCGGCGGAGGGCACAGCGGAGGCTCATGAATCTCGTCGCAGATGGTTTGTTCTATTTTCGTTTTTTGTTTTTCTACTAAACAGCCTGTTTTTAATGGATTACCGTACGGATTTGAAAGGCCTTAGGATGGTTTAATGCACACACCTAAAAGCTTTTGTTGAAGCTTAACTACGTGCTATGACAAGGTTTCGGGGGATATTCCTGCGCGTCCAACAAAGTACCTGACGGTGCGCCGCAGATGGCTCTACGGCCCCAGATTGCCAACAGACCCTGTGCATTAATCACGAAAGCCTTCCTGTCACCTCACCCAGAGTACCGGCTGTACGCTCCACACACACTCACGAAACGGACTACCGTGTATTTATATGGATAAGTCCCCCGAGTCTCCACCAACATCATCTGACATTCAACATCCCTGAGCTTGGACAGAGTTTTGATACAACATCTGAGCGAATCCTTCTGCCGTCATCCCACGCATACAGAAAGCCCCTCGATGATATCCAGAGATCCTAAACAATGTGTGGGTCCTTCACGCCCGGATTTCCAAGAGTACTTTGCCTCGCCAGAAGGAAAGCCGCAAACGCGAGATTCCCTCTTGCCAGACGCTCGCAAGCATCTCGCCGGCACTCGCGCGCTTTCAAAAGTCGGAGGGCTTCAGCACCAAGTTTTAGCCTCTCCCTCTCTTAATCTCT
>NC_061825.1:43376459-43378959 GCF_019202785.1 Penaeus chinensis | reverse complement strand
CAGCCTTCTACAACACCCCCCCCCCCTTATAAAAAAAAGCGAAGTAAATCAAGCACGAGGAGTGTGCTCCTTAATCCCAGGCGTTCCCTCTCGCACTATAAGGCTATTTACATGCTAAGGGGCAAAGGCACTTTAAAAGGCATTTGGTGTCCACTCGAACGCATTACTCCTCGGAGTGATAATGCGTTCACTCCATCGAAACATAATGCACGCCGTCACGCAACTGGAGCAGCAGGCCTGTTCTTGTAAACAGCGCTTGGCTCGTAAAGTAAACATACTTTAGTCGATAATCAAGTTGTTTCTTTTTGTTGCTGGTGACAAAAATAAAATCCACGATATGAAAAATTTAAATAATTCATCAATAAGTACAATGCCCGCAAGCAGGTTTGAAAAACAAAACGTGTATTTACGGCGGATACGCGACAAAACCACATACGTATAAACTAAGAACGACCACACCCTTAGAAAAGAAAGAAAGAAACAAAGCTGAATTAGAAAGAAAAAAATAAAGATGCAAATTTAGAACAGATGACAAAAGGAACACAAAGGCAGTAAAGTTCAAAAGGTCCAGAAACTAAACTAAAATAAGTTATTTACGAAACAACTGATATGGCAATTAGGTAAACAAAGCTTAAACCCGCAGAGGAAAGAAATGTAAGTAAATAAGTGACAGTGAACAATGCCAAAAAAACAGAATCTAGTGCAAAGGAACGGTGTGAAAAGAAAAAAAAACAGCTACAGCAAATTACGAAAAAAATAAATCTAACACGCAAATCCTAACGTCCTCGTTAGCGCAGAACGCAAATCAAGACAGGACCACAATCAGAAGAAAACGAGCCAAGAACAACAACAAAAACAACAACAAAAATAATAATAAAAAATAAAAAATAAAATCATCTCTTCAAGAAACCGCCCGAAGGACTGCGTGGGGAACAAGCCCTCAGAGTTCAACAGCAGCAGCAGTCTATCAAGATGGCCACATTCCTCCTTGCATAATGAGAGGAGTGGACTCGCCCAGCAGGCACCTAATGAGTGCCATGTGGGTGTGGCCATCGAAGGCGCCGTTTGTTTGTGCTGCTTGTTTCTTTACCCTGCCAAGCACGGGCCGCGCGCGTGGGTTCCCTTCGCTCCGACAGAATATCGTCTTCTTCTTGGGCTCTCGCTCAGGAGGCCGGCCAGGTAATACGTGCGGGTGAGTTTGGAGAGAGAGCGGCGATTGCTATATACTTGCGGACGCGATGGGGAGCTGCTCCCAGGTGTTTGCCCCCGTCCCAATTTCTCCCTTTCTGGCCTTCTTCCTTCAACCTTCGTCTGCGTCTCCTCCTCCCGCTCCTCTTCCTTATACTCGTGCTTCTCCCCTCTCTCCCCTCCACCTTCTTTTTTCTTTTCTTTTCGTTTCCTTTTTCTTCTTCTTTTTAATTTTTTTTTATCTTCTTCTCCTTCTCCTTCTCCTTCTCCTCCTCCTCCTCCTCCTCCTCCTCCTCCTCCTCCTCCTCCTCCTCCTTCTCCTCCTTCTCCTCCTCCTTCTCCTCCTCCTCCTCCTCCTCCTCCTCCTCCTCCTCCTCCTTCTCCTCCTTCTCCTCCTTCTCCTCCTTCTCCTCCTTCTCCTCCTCCTCCTCCTCCTCCTCCTCCTCCTCCTCCTCCTCCTCCTCCTCCTCCTCCTCCTCCTCCTCCTCCTCTTACTCTTCCCTCGCCCAACATTTGTCAAGGTGTTAACCCAATCGTCTCTCTCTCTTACGCCACCATCTGCCACCGCCCCGCCCACACCAGCTCTCTTCCGCCCAAGAGAATTTAAGGTCGGACATCTTCCCGTGTGTCGTCGCTATGTTGAGATCGCCCCCCCCCCCTCCCTCCCTCCTACCCATACCCGGGCCCGGTCTTCCCCCAGTACGCTGCCTATATGCCATGTTGAAGGGGGGGGGGGGGGGGGGGGGTACACGACACAAAGCCCCTGTCACCCTTGCAATGTCGTCGAGGTGACTGAAGATCTCGTCAACCCGAGTGACATGCCGTCTAGACTCCCCTCGCATGACGCTGCATTATCTCCAGCCGCAGAGGAAAGTGCAGGGCCATTCATTTATTAAAACGGATTTAGATTTTAAAGAATGATAGTAAATGCAAAAGGAAGAAAGAACAGCAAAAAATAAATAAAAAATAACGCCGCACGACACCAAAATAAACCTTCCCTTACCCTAGTCTTACCCTCTTGTCCCCTAACCCTTTGCGCTTCACCCTTACCCTTCTCCCTCAGCCAGCGAGGCACTCCCTGCACACCTGCCTCCCCCCCCCCCCTCCCCCCGACCTCAACCTCCTGATAGTGAGTGGCGAGTGTGATAGGCTGAGCGTGATGCCACTGGCTTGACCCCCACCTTCCTTCCCTGTTTAACCTTTGTCACGGCAAATTACGGCTCTAAATACCCACACCCGAAGCATTGACATTTATAACAAGCCACTGACACAGCTGCGAGCACACTGCACTTTAAGAAATCACTTGCATCAT
>NC_061825.1:43371374-43376359 GCF_019202785.1 Penaeus chinensis | reverse complement strand
CTCTCAGCTCTTCCCCAAAGAACAGCTATAAAAATGTAGGTTTAGGTCCCAGCCCGTACTCCCCTAGTGCAACATCTCTCCTCTTCTCCCCCCCCCCCCCTTTCAGCCCTCAATACTCCCCTACTCCCCCCCACCCCGCCCACTAAAAGCTCATCAAAAAAGTGCGAGATGGGATTATTGCCTTTACATCCTGTATTCATAAGGCCGCTCTTATCCTGCTCCATTCCCGGGAAATGTCATCTTGGAGTATGATTTTCGGAATCGATGTCAGGTGAGTTCCCCCACACACATTCGCCCTTTTTATTGGGTGATTTTTAACTTTTGTCAATGTTTCAGTTACGTCACGCGTTCTAAATGTCGGTGGTCGCTAAATCATAAAACCGATTAGCCGTGAAAAAAAAATCTCGTGAAATACGAATCACTTACGCACGTGGAAAGGCCGTGAAGGAGAGCATGACTAAGGCTGCTTGCTCCCTTGCAGGATGGGGGGAGGGTGGAGGGGGGTTGCTGTTGTTGTTGGGGAGGGGGAGACAAAGAGATAAAAAAAAGGAGGAGGAGAGGAGGAGGAAGAGATGGAGGAAAAGGAGAAGGAGGGAATGGAGGAAAAGGAGGAGGGGAAGGAGGAGAAGGAGGAGAAGGAGGAGGAGGAGGAGGAGGAGGAGGAGGAGGACGAGGAGGAGGAGGAGGAGGAGGAGGAGGAGGAGGAGGAGGAGGAGGAGGAGGAGGAGGACGAGGAGGAGGAGGAGGAGGAGGAGGAGGAGGAGGAGGAGGAGGAGGAGGAGGAGGAGGAGGAGGAGGAGGAGGAGGAGGAGGAGGAGGAGGAGGGTAAGGAGGAAGAGGAGAAGGAAAGGAAGGAAAAGATGGAGAAGATGAAGAAGGAGAAGGAGAAGGAGAAGGAGAAGAAGGAGAGGGAGAAGAAGGCGGAGGAGACGAAGCAGACTGAGGAGGACGAGGAGGAGGAATCGAGCGTGCAGCAGGTACAGATACAGGTACAGGGAAACAAGGCGGCCGCAGCATATTTGGTCACGGGAGCATCACGCGGCGAGCTCTGCTTCCTAGCCTGCCCAGCTTGCTTGATCCTGCTTGTCCGACTGCCTGCTTGCCTCTCTATAAATATTTCCCGGTTTACCTGCTTCTTCCCTTGCCCTGCCTGTCCGCATGCGTGTTTGTCTGCTTCAGTCTACCTTTAGCTGCTTAAGAGAATGCTTCCATCTACCTGCCTCACCTGCTTCTTAGACACCTTCCATTACTCGTCTGCTTTCTTCATAGCTTGCATCCATCCACCTGTCTGCTTGCTGCGCCCGAATGCTCCCCAATCGCCTCTCACTCACCTGCCTACCACCTGACCCGAGGCTATATTTCCTTCCCTTCTGCCTACTTCCTCCTTTATAACCATCTTCCCTGACGAGTACCCAGGCAGCTGTTCTGGTATATACCCTTCGCTTTCAAAGACCCCCTTGTCTAACGCATCTGACAGGAACCCCCGCTTTAGTAGTCCCATGTATATGTTTTAAAAGAAAGTAATTTACCACGAAGTTGTCAAGAAAGACGAGCGCCGGGGTGGGAGGACGCAACCGGCTATTAATAACGCCGCAAATAGGATCATGCGGGCCACGACGCGTGTGATCTTTACGGCTCGACGCGTATGCAGAGCGGAGTAATGGCAAGGGACTGTTATGCTTGCAAGAGACAGGCAGTGTTGATGGAATTTAATGTGTTAAGTATCGCGGGAAGTAAGTAATAGTGTAGCGTGTAAATTTGGCTATCCGTGTATCTGCTGTGCCGCCCACACCTGGCTTTTACCTCGTCTGGTCTCCCTCGCCTTGACCTGGGCTACTTGACCAACCCGCGCGCGTTCATGCGTAAGTGCTGTTGGGTCCGAACGTGCGTGAGTGAATAGGTATGCGCGTGCATACGTGCGTGCGTGCAGACGTGGGTACGGCCGCCCGCAGTATCAGCAGTGTACCCGTACGCCCTCGCAGAGTTACGAGCATCAGAGTCACAAGAGTGGTGACTTTTACACCCTGCTGGCGCCTCCACCTCGCCATGGTCACGATAATACGGTTACACTCGGCCCCCTGCCTCCCTTGCCCCTCGCCCCCCTGCCTGCCTATACCCCTCGCCCCCTCCCATTGCCCACGCACTCGAGCGCATGCGAGGGGACCAACGGCCACGAAAGCAACGCGAGTCTCATCTTTCCCTATTCCTCTTCTTCCTCCTCCTCCCCCACCTCCTCCTCCTCCTCCCCCACCTCCCCCTCCTCCTCCCCCACCTCCTCCTCCTCCTCCCCCACCCCCCTCTCCTCCTCCTCCTTCTCCTCCTCCTCCTCCCCCTTCCCCTCCCTCTCCTCCTCTCCTCTCCTCCTCCTCCTCTCCTCCTCCTCCTCCTCCTCCCCTCCTCCTCCCTCCTCCTCCCTCCTCCTCCTCCCTCTTCTCCTCCTCCTCCTCCTCCTACCTACTCCTCCTCCTCCTCCCCTCCTCCTCCTTCTCCTCCTTATCCTCCTTCTCCTCCTTCTCCTCCTTCTCCTCCTTCTCCTCCTTCTCCTCCTTCCTCCTCCTCCTCCCCTTCTCCTTCTCCTTCTCCTCCTCCTCCCCCCTTCCCCCGTCTCTTCCTCCTCCTCCTCCTCCCCCCCTTCCCCCTCTCCTCCTCCTCCCCCACCTCCCCCTCCTCCTCCCTCCCCCACCTCCCCCTCCTCCTCCCCTCCCCCACCTCCCCCTCCTCCTCCTCCCCCACCTCCCCCCTCCACCTCCCCTCCCCTTCTTCCCCTCCTCCTCCTCCCCTCTCCTCCTCCTCCTCCTCCTCCTCCTCCTCCTCCTCCTCCTCCTCCTCCTCCTCCTCCTCCTCCTCCTCCTCCTCCTCCTCCTGCTCCTCCTGCTCCTCCTCCTCTACTCATTTACTCTTCCTAAATCGGTACACGACGTTAACAAGATACCGACAGTGTGCAGAGTGTCCGCATGAGGGTCACACGTCTCCCATATCATGTGCAAGACAACTACGCTCTCGTCGTCTCCCCTTCCCATTCCCTAAGTTCTCTTCCCCTTCCCCCTTTCCTTTTCCTCCCTCTACCCACTTCCCTCCCCTCTCTCCCCCGCGCCTACACTATTAGGTCGTGTTGCAGATACTTGTAAATTATCAGCACAGGTCTAGGGGTTTTTTTCTCAATGTTTCCTCTCTCAGTATTCACTAATGACCACTTCTATCGCCATTTGTAAATACGGCAATTTACGTTCTGCATAAAGATGCTGTCAAGATTAACATCAGTAAAATGAAACAAAAAAGGCGATAAAAATGCACAAACTATCCCCACTTGAAGTGCCAGATGCCGCCGCTACGCCCTAAATCCCCCCAACCGCCCACCGCCCCCGCCCCCACTCTCGAGCGTCTGCGCCCACTCGGCCTCGCTGGTTGCACTTGAAGGGAGAGCCGCCGCCCCCCCTCCAATATCTCGGAAGGCGTGGCCTCACATCGGCCAGATGGGGAGGTATCGGCTCGCGACATGGCGGCCGAGATAAGGCGCGGGAGTGCGGACGAGAGCGCCTTCGCCCGCCGTCCGCCCGACTCTGCGACCCCATTCCTTCGGCCAGCCTTGAGTGGGCCTCCTCCTCCTCTACTGCCTCTTCTTGCTGGCCCACAAGTACCTCCGCACATTCCGATACTTGCACTTTAAACCTCTTGACAACCTCCCCTTCTTCACTCGTGTCTCGGGCGCACACCCCGCCCACCCCCTCCCCCCTCCCCGTGTGTCATACGGCCGGGTCAGCCGAAGGATGAGAGAGGCCTGACTCCCATACCGGGCTCAGGGCGGGATCGGCCAGCCATTTCATCTCTCCTTGAAAAAAGGACAAGTACATAAACGTGAGATACACATGTATAATTCAGAACCCTTGTAATTCGCCTTTATACCCGAAACCCACGACATAATTTTCCATTAACGCCGAATCCACGATCAAAAAGGCCAAATCAACCAACAAAAGCGCTCCCGAATTCCTCGCTGAACCATCAAAATTCCTTATTGTGCCTTTAGTGGTGTATAACCCTCTATGTCACAATGCCGTGAGTGAACCTCCTGCCCCCTTACCCTTCCCTCTTGCCTTAACCCTCTCCCTTCTCCTAACCCTCTCCCCCTTCCCCCAACTCACTCCTCCTTCTCCCTTCCCCCTTCCCCTTACCCATCCCCCTTCCCCTCCATGATGTAAATCCCTCGGCTCCATATTGTCGCCGTTGTACGTTGTAGGATGGCATGTCGTTATTATGCACAGAGGGCATCGTCGTGTGTGGTATTGTAAAGATCACATAACCGATGGCGTGTAACTACTAAAGAAGACTATATAAAAAACCGTCCTAAGCTAATCTGGGGGCTTTACGAAAAGGCCAGATGAGCGAGCAGACAGTATTTTGTTTTAGTACTTGATATATATCTACGAACAGAATACTGCTCACTTGCACTTGCAATTAAACCTAAACAATGAAACTATGACATGACCCGCTCTGTATCTTTAGCATCGATAAAAATGGAAAGCTAAAGATTGGAGAACGAAATGGATACGTTACAAGATTAGATTATTGATAAGGATATATCGCAAACGAGCAGCACAGAGAAATCCTGACATGGCTGAACTGTGACATGACCGACTCACCGTTTACACAATAAACATGTAATAATCTTTATGATTCACTCGGACGCAGACAAGAAAATAAATAAAAGGGAGGGGACAGACAAGAAAACGAGGAAAATATAGAAAGAAGGAATACAGTGAAGTGTGCGGAGGGGAGACGAGGTCGATCGGCGAAGGGTAGAGAGAGGTAGATGCTAGAGCAGCGAGCCGGAACAGAGGCGTCAGTGTGAGCCACAATGATGGTCTGTCGGCGAGAAGCAAGCTTAAGAAGGCCCGCTCACCCTGGCCTGGGTGTCACGCTGCTTATCCTCACCCTCCCCCGCTCTCCCTCACCCTACATTCCTCGCACTCAAAGGCTATGCGTCTTGG
>NC_061825.1:43363874-43366374 GCF_019202785.1 Penaeus chinensis | reverse complement strand
AGATAGATAGAGATAGAGATAGAGATAGAGATAGAGATAGAGATAGAGATAGAGATAGAGATAGAGAGAGAGAGAGAGAGAGAGAGGAGGGGGGAAAGAGAGGGGAGGGAGGGAGGGAGGGAGGGAGGGAGGGAGGAGAGAGAGAGAGAGAGAGAGAGAGAGAGAGAGAGAGAGAGAGAGAGAGAGAGAGAGAGAGAGAGAGAGAGAGAGAGAGAGAGAGATAATTAATAAGAGAAAGAAAATTAATTTTATTGCAAAGCATTTTGCAATACTGGTATCAGCGATATCTACATGATCATCGTCTCCCTCATGCCATTGCATCACCCCTTTCGCTACCGATGTTGCAATGGCCACTAAATCTGCGCCATCGCCACAAAGATTAAGCCACAGTCACAAACCCGACCAATGAATACATACGCTTCTTTGACTTTTATGTTTCCCCGAAGACTTGCGACACACATTCGAAATATCCTCATTATCTGAATAAATAATGATAACAAAAAAAGAAAAAGAAAAAAAGAAAACAATCATTCTGTTCACGCGAACGAGCACGACGAACTTCCATGGTTGACGCGCTTGGTCTCGCACACTTCGTCGACTTAAATGACAACTTAGAAAATGTTCCCTTGTGAGGCGTTCACCAAGAAAGGACATTTGCGCATTAGAATGAGAGCTCTGGCAATGAGAAGAGGACGACGAGGACGACGACGACGGTGATGACGATAACGAAAACGATGACAGTGATCATGGCAATGGTATGTCGAGGAAGTGATATGGTAATAATCATGGGAATGATGGTATTAAAGATAACAGTAGTAGTAACAGTAAGGAGCAGCAATAGTAGTAGTAGTAGTAGTAGCAGCAGTGCTTAAAGAAGTAGCAGCACCAGTAATAGTAGTAGTAGTAGTAGTAGTAGTAGTAGTAGTAGTAGTAGTAGTAGTAGTAGTAGTGGTGGTGGTTAGTTGTATTTGTATTTGTAGTTGTAGTTGAAGTTGTAATAGTAATAACTGTACTACTACTACTACTACAACTACTACTACTACTACTACTAATAATAATAATAATAATAACAACAATAGCAATAATAACTACAACAACAACAACCTTATAAGCACAGCACCCATTTCGTTCATAGCATATGATCCTAACTTATAAAAGAATATAATTTATTACTACAGGAGACTAATCAGCCGCCCAACCAAAATGCATATCAAGCACCTCGATACAACGACCTTCGACAAGAGCGACCGGACCGCCACGAAATTGACGGCCGGCTTATTAGAACTCGATGCAGGGCGATCCCATTATTTCTTCTTCTCCTTTTCCTTCCTTCCTCCTCCCACCTTCTTCCTTCTTTCTTCTTCAGTCTTCCTGGCTCCTCGATATAGGGCGATCCCATCATTTCTTCTCCTTTTCTTTCTTTTCTTCTTTCTAATTATTATTATTATTATCATTATTATTATTATTATTATTATTATTACTATTATTACTATTATTATTTATTATTCTTATTCTTATTCTTATTATTATTATCATTATTATCATCGTTATTTGTATTATCATTATTATTGTTATTATCTCTCACTCTTCTCTCTCTTCTCTCTCTTCTCTCTCTTCTCTCTTCTCTCTTCTCTCTTCTCTCTTCTCTCTTCTCTCTTCTCTCTTCTCTCTTCTCTCTTCTCTCTTCTCTCTTCTCTCTTCTCTCTTCTCTCTTCTCTCTTCTCTCTTCTCTCTCTCTCTCTCTCTCTCTCTCTCTCTCTCTCTCTCTCTCTCTTCTCTCTCTCTCTCTCTCTCTCTCTCTCTCTCTCTCTCTCTCTCTCTCTCTCTCTCTCTCTCTCTCTCTCTCTCTCTCTCTCTCTCTCTTCTCTCTCTCTCTTCTCTCTCTTCTCTTCTCTTCTCTTCTCTTCTCTTCTCTTCTCTTCTCTTCTCTTCTCTTCTCTTCTCTTCTCTTCTCTTCTCTTCTCTTCTCTTCTCTTCTTTTTTTAAGCCGTAGAATGTAAGTGCATTTATCTAAATGAAGAAGGCAGGTCTCTCACGGGGCGTAGTTGCTTTAGTGCAACCATAAACCACATGAATTATTATTAAACCTATTTATGAAAACGACCAATTGCGGGGATTCATTCGCGTTCACTGGCTGCTGAGTGAACTATTTTCGCATGTCCGTGACTCTAAAATCACTGAATGTTTTACTATTTTACTCTTTTAACTCTTCGGGTATTCGTCGACATCTTTCCTGTTATTTCTAGTACATCTAGATGAATAAAATATTCACTATATATCCCCTGTGCATTTAGTTAGCAGGAGTTATTCTTATACACAGGTTTTATCTATTCGTGTGTGTGTGTGTGTGTGTGTGCGTGTGCGTGTGCGTGTGCGTGTGCGTGTGCGTGTGCGTGTGCGTGTGCGTGTGCGTGTGCGTGTGCGTGTGCGTGTGCGTGTGCGTGTGCATGTGCGTGTGCGTGTGCGTGTGCTTGTGCGTGTACGTGTATATGAATATATA
>NC_061825.1:43353874-43356374 GCF_019202785.1 Penaeus chinensis | reverse complement strand
CTTACTTCCACTTCACCTTCCTCGCCTTCTCTCTTTCCCCGTATCTTCTTCTCTTCCTCCTCTGCTTTTCCTGCAGTGTCTCCTTACCATCCCCCCACCACTCCCTCCTCGCCTCCCCCCCCCATCCCCCTCCACCTCCCTCCTCTCCCCTTGGATTTCCCTCGTCATTTAACGTCGTTTTCTCGTACTTTCCCAATTATCCCCCGGCGCCCCTTCCCCCCCACACTCCGGCTGTCTGTCTGTTTCTCTTCTCTCCTCCCCCCCTTTCACCACGACCGGTTACCTCATCCCCCCCTCCCCCCTCCTGGAATTATTAATCGAGAAACGTTCCTCCCCCTCTTCCACCCTTTCTCCCCCTCTCCTACTTCACCCCCACCCCCCCACCCTTCACCTCATCTTGAGCGGTCACCCTCAAGCAAAAGGAAAGGTTGACTATCCCGTTACACTGTCTCTTCGCTATAAATAAATTATCTAATACATTGTCTCTATAGTGAACAATGCAGTTAACAAAATAATTATATATTTGATTATCACTGTGTTCTCTCTCCCCACACCCTCATGTAAATACCAATATACAGACTTCCTTTACACCTGCAATGATAACACTGCTCGCAATATATCTATGACCATACCGTGCTATCCAATATTTCCCTCTATCCGCACACTTTATCCACATCTTTGCGTGATAATCCATCCAAAATCCACACACGGCTCCTTCACGCCTCGTATCGAAAACGCCCATTCAGCGCCCGCCAGCCCACACCCACATCTCACGCCCGCTACGCCGACCTCCTATCCGCCCCACCCTCCACGCCACCCCCACACCGTACCCCATACCCCCACACCCTTATCCATACCCTCTGACCCCAAGCTGCATGCACTAACCTAACCTCAACACACGCACCATCCCCCCTCCCCTGCCCCTTCCCTCCCCCTTCCCTCCCCCTCCTTCACCGCATGCATGGATGGCACTGATGCTAATGCGGCCATTGTCCTGAAGTGGATATGGTGTCACTGACTCTCCCTGAACCGGCGCTCACAACAACTACCCCTACCCCTTCCCCCTCTCCTGATCCACACCCTGATCCTCCCCTAGACCCCTTACCTACCCTACCTCCCTTCACCCCCTTACCCTTCCTAACCCCCCCCCCCCCCGCATCCTCCAGGGCGTCAATCATCCCATTGCAAACACTCACAATAATATCATTGGAGCACCTCACTGCCCCCGCGATTCTGGCTTTGCTCTCCGGGTTCTGTGCCCCTCCCCGCCCCTCCCCGCCTCTCCCCGCCCCTCCTCTGTAAACACACGCCCACTACCACCTGACTGTCCCTTCAACCTCTTCTCGCCACGCCTCACGTCACACAATTTTACAATCTCGCACACCTCCTCGGCGGGACACAATCACCCTTCAGATCTCATTGTATATGTATCAACACCTCTCTCTCTCTCTCTCTCTCTCTCTCTCTCTCTCTCTCTCTCTCTCTCTCTCTCTCTCTCTCTCTCTCTCTCTCTCTCTCTCTCTCTCTCTCTCTTTGTCTTCTCGACCTCGTTCTCTTTCTCTCGTCGTCTTTTTTTTTTACTTTCTCTTTTCCCCTTCGTGCCATGTCTTTCCTTAATTATCTTCTCCCCCTCTCCTCCAACCCCCCTCTTTCACATTTTTCTTTCAAGTCATACGCTCCTTCCTCGTCCTCTTCCTCAATTTTCCTCTTTTCCTCCTCCTACCTTTCACCATCACCTCTATCATCATCTCTATCTTCCTCTTCACCTTCCTTTTCCTATCCATCTCTCTCTTCCCATACACCCACGATCTCTTCTTCTACCCCGCCCCGCCTCCCCGCCCCCCACCCCTCACTCCCCGATTTTCGAGATACATTTCCCAAATACGTCACGACATAAATGATTTGGCCTCAGGCGCGTCCCATCTCCACCAGGCTTAGGCAATCACATCCCACCACTTTAACCCCATAATGCACAAAAATACAGCCCGCTTTTTTTTCAGCTTTACTTTTTACACACATGGCACATTTAGAGGGTTCGCTCACAAGTATGCTTAATGTCATATTATTTATTCAGCTCTACGTGACTTCTTTCTGCAGATGGTCACGATATGCTAATTAGGCCATCGAGAGTCCGCTCTCCTCTGGTTGCAAAATAACCAAAATGACGCCAACGCCATATTTACATCATAAGCTTAAAATTCCTTCTCTTCTCTTCTTCTTTTTCTTCTCGTAAACATCCCAACAAAAGCATTTTCCGCACATAAACTCCCAAGTCTATTAAAAAGAATGCCAGATACGTATTCGAATGCAGCTTAGCCCCTCCCCTCCTCCCACACACACACAAAAAAAATTGGAACGGAAGTACGATAATTCAATAATAATAGTCACGCACGGCCTCACCTATAATCACTCGCGCAGGGTAACTATGCATCAACATTCCTGATCATCTAAACTGCATGGAACAGTTAACAAAAAAGAAAAAAGAGCAAAATAATATATG
>NC_061825.1:43341374-43346374 GCF_019202785.1 Penaeus chinensis | reverse complement strand
ATTAATAAACACATACACATACACATACACATACACACACACACACACACACACACACACACACAACGCGCTACAAATCAACACAGAAAGAGCATGATTAAAAAAAAAAATACCATCTTAGCAAAATACTTTGCACCATGCAAATAGAAGTATACATGTATACAACAGGAAAAATAATAATATAAATACAAGCAAATAAATAGAAAACACAAGGAAATCTGCCCACAAGAAACTGAAAAAGCGACAGAAACTATATATAGACAATATAAACCCAAGAGCACAGACAGCATCAAATTGAAGAAAAAAAACAAATGAAACACAAAGAAAAAACACATCCACACAGACGCCCACATATACACATGTAAAAAAAAACCGTACATACATACACACATGCATACATACAGATATACATACATATATATATATATATACATACATATATTCATACATACATACATAAATTAATACATACAAACACACATCTATACACACATACATACATAAACACACATACATACATACATACATAAACACACATACATACATACATACACACATACATAAACACACATACATACATACATACATAAACACACATACATACATACATACACACATACATAAACGCGCCACCCACACCGACGCTACAAACCAAGGGACTTTTTATGATGATCCTTCTCAATAAAACACGACTTCATGGCCGGGATTTAGAGAAACGAGTTTCCTTTTTTTTCTCTCTTTCTCCCTCTTCTTGTTTTGTTGTTGTTGCTGTCTTCCTTTTTATCTTCATCCATTTTCTTCTTCAGTTCGCGTTTATTATCATCATACTATTATTCTACCTTTCCTTCAAGATTTTCATCATCATTAAATCTGTTCTTACAACTTTTACCATTCTTATGATTATATACTATTCTTATTATTATCTATTTCTCAAACATCACCGACTACCTAACAGCAGCAAAATAACAAAAAACAACAACAACATAAAACGAAGGCATTCATTCTTAATTTTTTTTACCATAACGCGCTTTATCTATTCATCTTTCTACCTCATTATTCATTCAGTGACCAACTCGATGAATGAATGAATAAAGCGGCGGCACAGAAAGACGGACAGATAATTGACTGATTGGCGGATAAGCGGAAGAGGATATGGAGAGAGAAAGCGAAAGAAAGAGTGAGTGAGTGAGTGAGTGAAGGAGAGAGAGATATGCCTGAAGAATGATTGTTTGTGTGCAAGTGTGAGTGACACGTGTGTGTGTGTGCGTGTGTGTGTGTGTGTGTGTGTGTGTGTGTGTGTGTGTGTGTGTGTGTGTGTGTGTGTGTGTGTGTGTGTGTGTGTGTGTGTGTGTGTGTGTGTGTGTGTAAACAGTACGTGTAGTTGTACGTCAAGCCTAGAACTTGGTTGTACGTGTGCATGTACCGTACAAGTGGACGGACATGTATCATAATGCACATGTATATATGTATGAATATGTGTACGTGTATTCATGTATTTTTAGATATATATCAGCGTATGTGTACGTGAGGCGAAGGGAGAGACTTGTGTGTACTAAGCGTGCATTAGCGCGTCGCATGCGTATGTGTGGGCACGAGTGGTCGCGATAAGTCACGTTTCAATGAAAGAACTTAATATACCAAAAAAAGCAAAAGTGTGGAAAAACCTACAACAACGAAATAGGGTGTGGCAAGGAAAGGGCGAGGCAGAGGGAGGGATAGGGGAGTGGAGGATAGGGGAGGGGAGGATAGGGGAGGGGAGGGGAGGGGAGGGGAGGGGAGGAGAGGACAGGGGAGGAAAGGGGAGGGGGCGAAGTCGCAAGCGGGAAGGGTGGGGGGGCGAGCGGGGGGGGAGAGAGAGGGGGAAGCTACCAAGGGGTCATGACAGCCACAGGAAGAGAAAGGGACGTAAAAAAAATCATTTGAATATTGTCTCCTACTCCTACCCTTTTTTAAAGACAAAAAAAATATCCCCCCATTTTTCTACGCCATTCTCCCCTTCTCTTTTACAGCGTTCGGAGGAGAGGGCCAGGGAAGAGTAAGGAAAGATGGTAGGAAGTAAGAAAGGGGGAAGGGGGAGGGTATAGGGAAAAGGGGAGAAGGAAAAGGAGTTGGGAAAAGGTTTAAACAAGAAGTGAAGACGCAAAACGACTCAACTTCACACCCGGGAGAAATGGTAAAGAAGTTCCAGAGGAATGCAGAGGAATGCGAACCACGCTCCGCTAATAAGCTCTTGTCTCATATGGCCAGGGAGGGAGGGAGGGAGGGAGGGAGGGAGGGAGGGAGGGAGGGAGGGAGGGAGGGAGGGAGGGAGGGAGGAGGAAGGCAGGGAGGGAGGGAGGGAAGGGGTGATAAGGGGTGGAGGAGAAAGCATGTGCAGAAAAGGTAAAAGGGGGAGGGAAGGGAGAAAAGTAGAAAGAGTAAGAGTCAGAGAGGGAAAGGAGGGAAAGAGGGAGGGAGGGAGGGAGAGAGAGAGAGAGAGAGAGAGAGAGAGAGAGAGAGAGAGAGAGAGAGAGAGAGAGAGAGAGAGAGAGAGAGAGAGAGAGAGAGAGGGAGAGAGCAAAAGCACAACCCCTTCCTCCGAAATGAAATCCCGACGCTTAATCAACCAAACGCAGAAAAAAAAAGTCATGGCCGTCGGCACACTGAGATCAAGAGGAATGCGCAAGTTTATTTTGGTGTTCTCATCTTTCTGTTCGCCGTGCGCGGCTGTCATGGCCATAAACAGATGAGTGAGGGTTGAGTGACAAAAAATGACGCGGTGGGCCAGATCGCGTTTCCCGGACGGGTCAGCGGGTCACGTGACACTCTCCGCGGCGTCTGTGTACGGGCGCCTTGTTCCCTACGGCCGAAAGCGACACTTCTGACCTTTTATCGCGCTTATTATGCTACAAAAAGAATAAAAAAAACAGAAACAAAAACCACTCGCTTTTTGTCGTCATACACGGCGTTAAATTCGCTTATTATCATCCTCTATGCTCGTTTTAATTCGCTAAGTGTGCGAGGAATTAAAACGCCATTTTTTTATCATCTAATCTATACTTACCGCTCCTGTGACTCCTGCCCAGAGTGTTAGATTAACGTGACAGTGCTGCTACTGTCAAACGGCACACCTACAGATTAACGAAAGAGAAATAATCGACGAACCGCAAGGGAATATCATTGTAGATTCCAAACAAATCAAAGACGTAGAAAACACGAAAGAACAACACAGCTCGAGAGAAAGAGCGGTTTGTGGCCGCACGAGTCAAGTAGGCTGCAATGCCTCTTATCTACACCTTCTCCCTGCTGCTATCAATGCACCTACCCACTTGTCCACTTAACCCACCTACCCACCTACCCACTTGTTCACTTAACCCACCTACCCACTTGTCCACTTAACCCACCTACCACCTACCCACTTGTCCACCTACCTACCAATCCACTTGCCCAATCGCCCCTTTGCCCACCTACCCACTTGCCCCCTTTACCCATCTACCCACTTGCCCCCTTTACTCATCTACCCACCTGCCCCTTTGCCCATCTATCCACTTGTCCATTAGCCCATCTACCAACTTGTGCATTTGCCCACCTACCCATTTGTTCATTTGCCTACTTACCCGCTCGCAAACTTGATAACCTACCCACTTGCCCTTTTGCCTACCAACCCACTTCCCTACCTTCCAATCCACTTACCTGCAAGCCATCCTCGTCTCCTTCCCCACAGCTTGCCCCCCCCCCCCCTCCCCTTCCTTCCCCAATTCCATCTTTCCCTCCTTTACTCCTCCTCCTACGCTGCTCCCTTAAATTCTTTCTCTCCAGTTGACATTTCCTTCCCTCCCACACCCGATACCCCTCCATCCTCATTCCCTCCAGACTGCCAAATACCCTCCTTTCTAAGCCCTCCAACTCACCGCCTGCTTCCTTCTCGCCAATCCCTCCTTCCCCTCCACAAATAAAATTCTTCCTCCCTTCACCTCACCATCATTCTCCCTCCATCTCACCCTTTTGCTTCCCTCCTTTCCCTTCCTCCATCTCTTCAACCAAGAAAGTACCATCTCCCTCTTAATATCTCCTTTCTCTCTCACCACTGGCTTCCCTCACTTCCCTCCTTCCTTCCCATCAACCAAAAAAAAAAAAAGCTCATCCTCTCTCCACTTCCCATCTGCTTCCTTCCCTCCACTCCACCTCTTAGACAAATAAAGCTCCTCCTTCATATCGCCTTACCATTTTGCTTCTTTTTGATACCTTCATCGCTTCCCAGAAAAAAAATCCTGCTGCCTTACGTCTAAATAGCCCTATTCCCTCCCACCAAGCGATGCCCTCTACTTCCCTCCTGACGAAATACCCTCTCGCCCTTTCCCCTCTCTCTCTCATTCTCTTCTCTTCTTTTATCCATTAATACCCATCTCCCCTCCTCTTCAAGGACCCCGCTCCCCCCTAGCTAAATACCTTCCCCCTTCCTCCCAACCCTAACTTCCTTCTTCCCCCAACATTGAAATACCGCCCGCCCCTCCCTTTCCTCCTCAACTCCCTCCCTTCCATACACCTTTCCCCCCTTCTTTACTCCTCTCCTCTCCTCTTCCCCTTCCTTCCGAAATACCTTCATACTTACCTACCTTCCTCCATTCCTAAATGCCCATCTCTCTTTCTACCAACCTCCCTTCTCCCTGCAGAGCCTCTCCTTTCTTCCCTCCCACTCGCCAATGCCCCTCCCTCCCTCCCTTCATCCTTCCTTTCTTCCCCTTACCCCCACAAGCGCTCCTTCTTCCCTCCCGCCCGCAGCGACCCTGCTTCCCTCCCCTCTTCCCATTCGCCAATGCCCTTCTTTTCTTCCCTCGCTCCCTCCCTCCTTCCTTCCTTCCCTCCCTCCCTCCCTCCCTCCCTCCCTCCCTCCCTCCCTCCCTCCCTCCCTCCCTCCCTCCCTCCCTCCCTCACTAACTCACTCACTCACTCACTTCCTCACCCTCTCACTCTCTCGTTCCCCAACTCCTTCCCCATCTGCCTGTGCCCCTCCTCCCCCC
>NC_061825.1:43326374-43331374 GCF_019202785.1 Penaeus chinensis | reverse complement strand
GTAATAGTGGTGGTGGTGGTAATAATAATATCAATAATAATATCAATAATAATAATAAAATAATAATAATAATAATAATAATAATAATAATAGTAATAATAATAGTAATAATAATAATAATAATAGTAATAATAGTAGTTGTACTGTTAATGCTTGCAGTAGCAGTAGTAGTAGTAATACTACTACTGCTACTGTTAATGCTAGTAGTAGTAGTAGTAGTACTGTTACAGCTGCTCCTATTACTATTACTACTGCTACTACCAGTAATAGTAGTAGCAGTGAATAGTAGCAATAGCAGTTGCAGCAACAGAAACAGTAATGGATGCAATGATATAATTTTTTTTTTTTTTTTTTTTTTTATCATCATTGTAGTTTTTATTGTCAACAGCATCATCATCAATATCATCATTATCATTATGACCACCATCACATCATAATTTATATTATTATTATCATTATTTTCATTATCATTATCATTATTAGTATTATTATTAGTTTTACTATCACCAATTATTATGATTATTACAATTACTATAATTATCACCATAATTATATCATCATCCTTGTTATCATCACCTTTATCATCAGTTTAATTATAATCATTATCATTACTATCATCATCATTGCTGTCATTACTATATTATTAATGGTATTATTACTATTATTAGTATTATAATTATCGCAGTCATTAACAAAAGTATTATCATCATTACAATCATAAACAGCAATATCATCCCTATTACTACCATTACTACCATCATCACCATCACCATCATCATAGCCACCATCACCATTACCACTATAACTATTTCCAAAAAATTCATGTCCCTGTCCCTATTACACATGGTCGTAGTAATAGTAAAGTGGAGCAGAGTAGAAGTAGCAACAGTTATAAGTAGACTGGCAGTAATAAAAATATGAGAGTTGCTTGTACATATATGACTATGCATATGCTTCACCTGCCTTCTGAAAATGGCCCAGTCTCTCAAAAATACCGTTTACATATCATCTGATCTCACTTTTTGTACCGAACATCCATCCAGTTTTACAGACTAGATACAAATCCATGTGTTCTGTCAGACAAAGAAAAAATAAAATAAAATAAAATAAAAATCGAGGAAAAAAAGCGCCCTTGTCCGCTTGCACCCTCATCCTGCCTTGGTAAAACACGACTCTTACTGTGCTACAGCATGGAGTACGTACTACAAAGCACTCTAACGCTAAAGGGCCTTAAAATGAGACGAATGGCCAAAGCGACAACGAAGATGTGTCGCGTGGCCCATAAAACGTCTTAGCGCGTGTGTATGCCCTGATGGCCTTAAACAGCGTTTGATTACCGCTCCTCAGACACACAAGCACACATCACACACATGTACCGCCTTTATTGGGGCCTTAACACGCAGTTGGTCGGATACGGCGAGTTGGATTCCCTAAATGTGAAAAAAGAGAGATTTATTATGTTGTGGCTTGAAGTCTCCTCAAAGCGAGTACCAGCTGCCAAGTATACTTACACAGACTTTATATGCCATAAGTAACCAAGACAGACAGGCCCGCTTAAAGTGTCTGATCGTAAACTAACAAACTAAAAGTGATATCAGCTACCCAAACGCAAAAATAATTCGTCTCAGACTCGCTCCCTGATCTCGCACTATAACTGGCCTGATAAATCACAAAATTAAACATGCCACAGCATCATGCCCAGCACGCCCAACGGGTTTACATTCATTGAAGCTGTCCAGCATCTACCAAGTCTAACAAGCGAGCCAAGTGCCCCTACAAGTGCCCCTGCTCATCCAAAAGATGAGCAGGCAAAGCCATACGGCCTTCATCATATACTGTTCCAGAATCTCGTGCTTTTTGACCCAGGCCTGAAGCATAAAGCAAATCTGTTCTCGACAGCGGCCCACTAGTCTACTTCCCTGGCAATTCAATGTACGTGTCTACGCAAGAGGTCTGGATGGGCAGGACGGCAGTAGTGAACAAATCAAGCCAAAAATGGTCAACATGCACAACAAGCAACTATGACCGCCAACTGATTAAAAAAATACTCTACAATTACGGTCTGCGCCCAACTGCACTGCCCAAGGCCAGACGGCTTAATCTATTAAGTCCAATTCCACCGCCAAAACAGCCCAAAGCCCGCCCGCCCGCCAAACCTAATTGAAAATAAAGATAAATCCTGGGACAAATTTGCATGCCCCGCGTCCGCCCCCACATCACGCACCCTCCGCCCGGCTCCAGCGGCAGGGCTGTCGGGAAAGGCCGCAATTATTACACGCGGGGATCAAGCCTCAGGGAATGTTGATAGAGAGAGATCTCAAGAGCAACGCCATCTATTGGGGGGAGGGGAGTCCACTTGACCCTTGCCGCCCCGGGGGTTACTCCAGGTCAGGCAGGGCGTCACGCCCAAGTTCGCCATCACTCAACGCATTCTTGCTTCCCGTGGCATCGCTTGCAAAAAATGCCAGCCCATGATACTAATTTTGGTCTTGTATCAGGAGTAATAACTTTTTTTTTTTTTAACTATAGCCACTCCTCTGGTCTCGATTCTCACAAGAGATATGCTAATGGCAAACTAAGCTATCGTTTGACACACAAAAAAGTGGCTCTAATCTTAAGAGGTCATTGGGTTACATTTTTTTCGTTACTCGTACGGCTATGCTAGTTTCTTGCTCTTTCTTCCTTTTATATTTTTTCCCTTTCTCATTCTTCTTGTCTCATTTTCTTTACTCTCTCTTTTGATATTCAATTCCTTTATTCTTACTCACTGCGCATTCACTTCATGAATTCGCGCTCATTATTTTCTTCTCCTTATACGGTTAATTTCATTCAGGCTTATCTTGCTTCCCCCGTTCTCCGCCGTGTTTGTGTCTCCCTGTTCTCATCCCTTTCTCTTCCTCGGTTTCTGTCTCTATCCTTATACCTCTCCGCCACTATTTTCATTCTTCATTGTTTTTTCTTAACCTACTTTTATTCTTTCCTCCTCCTTCTTCCTATTCTTTCCTTTCGCTCTCTCACTTTAAAATAATAATAAAGAATCAAACTCATTTGCATAAACACTATTCATACATTCTCTCGAGGGACAAAATGAACAATGGAATCCGCATACACGTTTTAGTCGCCAGCGAAGACACGCTCTGCTTGTCAACGGGAATGACAGCCAGTGTATGGCTTTCCTTCATTTCGCCATATTAACTCACCGTGTATTTCCCTATCATATTGGAAGCTGGTCTATCAAGCGATTTATCTGACATCCGTAGTATTCTTTCTGTATTTTATCATTATTTTTATCATCATTATTCTTATAATCTTAATCATGACCATTCTCATGATCATGGACATTGGCATTAGAATTAACATTATAATTAGCATTAGCATTACTACTACTATTAATACTACTGCTATAATTACCATTATCATTATCATTACCATTATTATTATCATTAATATTATTATCATTATCATTATTATTCTTATTATCATTATTATTATCATTTTTATTATCATTACTACTAGTATTTTTTCATTACTATCATTATCATTACTCTCATTATCATCGTCATTATTATCAAAATCACCATCATTACTATGAATGCTATTATTATCTATTTCCTTGCAACAGATGCCACGTTATTCTTTCATTCGTTCCTTCGATGCCAGTCCAAATCTGAGCGTTTTTCACACCAGATGCATGCAATGGGTAGACTAAGTCCCCCATGAACAGATGTGTTCAAGTAGAAGCATATGGTGTTCTTCATGACGAAATGAACAGTGTTCTTCCCTTTTACGGAGACCTTATTCCTGTTTTACAAATTATGAACATATAACACATTTTTTACGCTCGTCTGTAAATCTAAAACTGATGTTAATCGTAGGGTTAGCTCTACGTATAAGATCCTAACCTAACATAGTAACGGGCGAGATACAATCAGAAGAATTAAATTACAGAGGCTAATAAAACGAAGCAAAACAGTGCAGATAGATCATTAAATTCATAAATGGCTTTCACCTGTGTGTGTGTGTGTATGTGTGTGTGTGTGTATGTGTGTGTGTGTGTGTGTGTGTGTGTGTGTGTGTGTGTGTGTGTGTGTGTGTGTGTGTGTGTGTGTGTGTGTGTGTGTGTGTGTGTGTGCGCGCGTCTGTGCCCGTGTCTATATATGCGTGAACATTGGCCTGCAAGAGCACCAGCGGGGGCAGACTGGTGTATGGCACATGTTTATCTTCCCCTGGCAGGGTACAGCAGGTGCGCCGGAAGCTATTTCAATGCTGCCCAAGTGGGCACTACTGGAGCGAGCGGGGAAGTATGGGCGTGAGAGGCGCGGGCGGGGATGGGCGTGAGAGGCGCGGGCAGCCCCTTGCAGGCCGGCGGACGGGGCTTCCCCACCCCTCCCAGGCTCCCCCCCCCCCTTGACTAGAACTTAGCACAACACGAGTTTAACACAGCCGCTCATACACACTCCTCGGCCTGCTGACGTCACAACCTTGAGTGGACCTGCAGAGCTCATCCCGCCCACGTAACGCCGCCCACCCGCCTAATCCCGCGGCGGTAGGTGGACTCCGAGAGGGTGAAGGGGGGGGGGGTCACCCTGCCGTTCACCCTTTTCTTCCTCCCACAGAGCTCGCTCCATTCCCACACCCACAAAGGGAGAGGGAAATGGGAGTGTATTGTGGTTTCTTTCTTTTCATTTCAAAGACGCCATCTTTTGGTGTGTGGTGTGTGTGTGTGTGTGTGTGTGTGTGGTGTGTGTGTGTGTGTGGTGTGTGTGTGTGTGTGTGTGTGTGTATGTATGTTGTATGTATGTATGTATGTATGTATGTATATGTGTGTGTGTGTGTGTGTGTGTGTGTGTGTGTGTTGCAGCGCGTGTTTTGTGTGTGTAGTGTGTGTGTGTATGTGTGTGTGTGTGTGTGTGTGCACGCGCGGTAGTGTGTGTGTGTGTGGTATGTGTGGGTGTGGTATGTGTGTGTTGTGTGTGTGTGGTGTGTGTGTGTGTGTGTGT
>NC_061825.1:43316193-43326274 GCF_019202785.1 Penaeus chinensis | reverse complement strand
TTTTTAAACATATAAAAAAAAAAAAAACACACACACACACAAAATGCACGGAAATCCAAAGAAAACCACACGCCCTGCCATCCCCTCGGCGCACTTCAACACAACGCGAGACGGCAACGAAGGCACAAGAATCGAATAGAAGTTTAAAAAGTCGCCGAGTAGAGACCAAATATTTACCCGCATGCAAGACGGCATGACAACGCTCCATGCCGACTGCTTTCTAATTTTACTAAAATAACTACCAAGAATAGTAATGATGCAGAAACAACTCCACGAGAAGTCCTGAAGAGCACCGAGCCTTCAACAACTGCGCAGTTACCACTCACGCCCCATAACCTGGCGCCCGCACACACGCGCACGCACGCACGCACGGTCGCTAACCACACGGGAGCGTTGACGGCGGTACAAGCATACAAGCAGACGGAACGCCACTCGGAATGCGGTGCGAGAGCTTCAATGCACGCAAAAAATTGAATGCCTGGTTGCATAGGACGAAGGCATAGTAGGCTGAGCGATGTGCGCTCATGCATTAGAATGGACATTAAATTTGCCTTTCTGCCTCTCTGCCTGCCCCCCCCCCCCCCTCTCTCTCTCTTCTCTCTCTCTCTCTCTCTCTCTCTCTCTCTCTCTCTCTCTCTCTCTCTCTCTCTCTCTCTCTCTCTCTCTCTCTCTCTCTCTCTCTCCTTCTCTCTCTCTCCTTCTCTCTCTCTCCTTCTCTCTCTCTCCTTCTCTCTCTCTCCTTCTCTCTCTCTCCTTCTCTCTCTCTCCTTCTCTCTTTCTCCTTCTCTCTCTCTCCTTCTCTCTCTCCTTCTCTCTCTCTCCTCTCTCTCTCCTCTCCCTCTCCACTTCTCCCTCTCCACTTCTCCCTCTCCCCTTCTCCCACTCCCCTTCTCCCTCTCCCCTTCTCCCTCTCCCCTTCTCCCTCTCTCATGCCTGTTTCTCTGCCTTTGATGGACTGTAAAAACATCTAATACTTACAAAGTACACACACGTACGTACACACACACACACACACACACACACACACACACACACACACACACACACACACACACACACACACACACACACACACACACACACACACACACACACACACACACACACACACACACACACACACACACACACACACACACACACACAGAGTCCCAAACGCACACGCGCGCCCCGGCCACCTCACCCTCCTTCCCTCGTCCTAATAACGTGTGGGATGCGCCCGAAAGGTCACGCCTTCGAGAGGGAGGAACCGAGGGAGGGGGTGGCATATGGGGCAGAAGAAATGGGGGGGGGGGGAAGGGGTACCAGACTCAAGTACCATTCAAAACATAAACCATTCTGCATTGCCTTTCGTACTCCCTTGCGAAGTGGTGTCGGCGCATAGCAGAACGGACGAGTATAGTTCTTAATGGAATGGTAGAAACGGTGCTATGTGTTTCTTCGAATAATCTCTATGCGCCTAAAATACATTTGGAGACCATTGCTATGTGGGGTACTATGCCGAAGAAACAAAGGGCTGAGTGCTGCGTTTTGATGCCATGTCAGAGTAGTCATTCGCATAAAATAGTATTTATAAGGAAGATGTTCCGTGTCATGCACTTCGTGTGAACAGCGCACTTCCCGAAACGCCTACATTGCTTGCGTGTTTTAATATCAATATCGCTGCCGGGGAAAATAATGACGGTTTCGTGGGGACAAGGGTCAGGCAAGGCACAACCAGAAAGCATGAATAAAGAACTAAAGGCAAGAGTAAATAATTAATAATTCAAGTAATGACTGGAAAACAAAGAGCTGAAAGTTAAGCGCTGTAATACATGTGTTTACCAGCATGCCTGGAGGACTCTCTTACATCCAATAAAGGCATACTTAAATTTTGCGTAAGTTAAAAAAATAAACTTCCCTCAGTTCTGCGAGTCGCCTGTAGGTTAGTATGCCTTGGAATGCCAGGTCAAGCATAATGAAATATAAGTCACTATAATCGTAACTTTAAAGCAACTGTTTTCACCGTTTGTTTCTGGGCAACAAATGCATTGATTAAGAAATTGATAATTGCTCTTTTTATCCTTTTGTTGTCGAGGCACCAATTCGTCAAGCAGGAAGAATGCCAGCAGCTGATTCCACTTAATATTATTGATTATTTTGTCATCACTCTCTCAGAAGGTCAACTTCTGTGACTAATGTGGAATTTGTGCGAAGCAAGTGACCGACAGCTGATCGGAGGGAAAGCTGGTTATCCAACAACAGGCCTGGCTGGACTGTATTATAAGATAGCCAAAGCATCTATTATCCAAACTAAGAGATAACTATCAGAACTCTCCCCGCATGCATACATTAGAGGGATTATCATAAGAAGCCATGCTTTTGTGATTCTTTTTATAGATCACGTTAGTTACGTAACCCTACGTAGCAAACACGATGCCAAGCCCACTTTCGCTATCATTGCAATTTCATAACGCTATGTTAACACACAGCAGATGTGATAAATATTTTTTTAATTATCGTAATAGTAACGAATATCACGACTGCGTGAAAACTGTCATAATTTTAGCTCAGCGAAAGAACATTATTCCGACTAAGTAATTTGAAACAAATGAGTCTGCGCACTGCCTGACCCGTTACAGCTTCATCTATGCCTCATCTGATTCCACGTCATGCATTTCATATCACTCGATCGTAAAGAACTTCTCATTCAAAATCGACCAATCCTTGAAGCTAAAGGCGACAGAGCTTTTATTTTATGGCGCAAAAAGAAAATGTCATATTTAGGAGCTAAATTGTCTTCCTCGAAATAAATATTCATGAGCAGAACATTTCTGCATATAATGAAAAACTCGTAAAAAGAACTCTGCAGGGAATTTCGTCTCCCACCCTCCGTCTACTTCTCTTTCTTCCAACTTACTCCTATTTTTTTAGGTAGCTTTAGATCGTTCGCTTTTATGGCTGCCGATATGCTCAGAATGCACGCATGCACCTGAACAAAAACTGTTAAATGGCAAGAGGAAAAAGTAAAAAGAACTTGAAAACCCTTTCAGACATTAATAAGCATTCCACTCCCCACACTTCCGAAGTAGCATATGTACGCACGCGCACACCCATCCATAAATTCAAAAACAGACACGGACACAGACACACACACACATCTGTCCCTCTCCGCCGTCCTCCGAAAAGGTCGCACACTCAGATGCACCTGCTCTCTGGTCTTATCCATGGGGGGGCCTCCATGCCTCATACTTCGGCCACTCATCACAACCGCCTTCACCTGACATTTTCGTCTCATGACCCCTGATAAGCTAGACCTAATTAAGAAAAGGGTTAATTACGAACGAGGCTATTGATTGCCAGCGTTGCATCAGGTGGTTCTCCTCTGCTTTCGTCATCCGATTCTCCCCAACACCTGTGGCTTCGCTGTGCTTGTGTCACTCCTCCACCTGGCTCGCTCCCTCTCTACCCTCTCTCCTCTGCAGTAGCCCCGCGCCACCTGCCTCCCTTGCATCAAAAGTCTCTTCCGCCATCTAACTCTTCCTCATACCTGTCTCTTGAGTTACCGCGACCACCTGCGCCTCCCCCTCGAACTCTCCTGAGACAAATACACCGAGTTTTCCCTGACTTTCCTGCCTCTCCTCTTCACCTAACAATCCTTTCTGACCCTCCTGCCTACCTACCACCTGCCTCTTTCTATTCCCATTCGCTTCATCAGCTCTCCCGATCCCCCACCCCCCTTTCAGCTGTCAAATTCTGCCTCACTTTCCACCTAAAAGAGACAGAATCACTTCCCTGGCAAACCCTCCTCCACCAGCTACAACCCTCCACCTGCCACCTACCACCTCCCAAGACAAAATCCAACACCACCTGACAGAACACGCCCCCCCCCCCTCCCTCGCCCACCCCCTACCACCTGAAGTGAGAGCATCCAGCACGACAAGGGGCCAGGTGTGTCCTCCAGCGCGACACTCAACACCGCGGGTATCTTGAGCTTCCCCTGGCGACATCAAACTGTTTTTTCCATGGCCGTTATAGATGCGCGCTGACGTAATCCTCATCATGTTGCTCCTGCACGAATCCGCACGCAGGTCTTGCAGGACGGAATCTCGCTCCTCGGGGGACGTGCTTGATGGTGACGACGGTGACGACGGTGACGATGGTGATGATGGTGTTGGCGGTGTTAGTGTTGATGGAAGTAGAGTGATATGTGATGACGGATAAACGGTAGTGGCTGATGATGTTGGATGTGGTGATGACGCATGGTGATGGTGGTCACGGTGGTGTAATGACAATGATCTGATATTGTGAAAGCGTTGAAAACGATGATAGCAATGGCAATGCAACGACGGCAATGGCAATGCAAATGATGATAATGATACCAAGGGTACTCACAGTGTTAATTATTGTACAAGTGTTGGCGATGATCTTTACAACAATATTAAAGTGAAAATAATTGTGAAGATTTTTAACTACTTCAGAAAAGGGCGAAGGAAGGGAATCAAAACACAAAAGATGGAAATTAACCATCTTTGAAAACATTAATCCTGAAAAGGCATAAACATTGTACTGTATCCCTTTATGTTACATAATGAAACAGAACTAAATCTGGCTTTCGTTAAAACATATAATAAATACCTCATGGTTGCAAAAAAAAATTCAGGAATAATTTGAGAATAATCACTTCAAAATGAGAATGCGTGTGGCATAAAAATAAATAAATAAAAATGAAAATAAAGAAATATAAATACGAATAAGACGAAATATAATTAATTTATTCAAAAAGACGATTGGATTTGTTATGCAGTGTTCATATATAAAGTTCGCACAATTGTTTCTGTTCTTATTTAGTCATACCCACTGTTTTTGTTCTTGTTCTGGTCCTGCTGAAAGTTCTCTTGTTTTATTATTATTATATTTTACTTTTGCCCTTTCTTCTTTTGTTATCTTCCTTCCTCTTCTTGTCTTTACGCGTCATCCTATCTTCTTTTCGTTATTGTCCTTGCATCTCTGTCCTTATTCTCGTCCTTGTCCTTGTGATTCTTCTCGTGGTCTCGCCTCCCTTCTTTTCTCAGTCCTGTCCTTGTTTTCGTTTTCATTTATATTCTTATTCTTTCCGCCATCCCTGTCCTGTCCACGCCTTCGTTATTTACTACATATCTCCTTGGAATTTTTATCATTACCTGCTCCCGGGCATCCTGGTACCGTCTCCTTTTAGCAATAGTCGAAAATGTCTGCCAAAAGATTTAAATCCAAAATCTATTTCAGGATCTAAGCTTATTTTTTTTTAAGGTGTGAAAGTAAAATTAATTTCAAATTTGTAAATACAAATTCCATTTTTGAAATCTACCTTTTGAAAAGCTCTCCAAGTCGTCCAAACCCAGCTTTCCGTTTAATTGTAAATCTTATTTCATTCTAATCTTAAAATATTCTTATTTCCCTAAATCAAACTACGACCTCGCCAAAATCTTATCCCTGTACTTCTTTTTCAAAATCCCCCCCAAAAAACTTAATTTACTTCCAAAAATCAAAACTCAAATCAAATCAAATATCTTCACCTCTTTACGCTAAACATCTCACTCTAAAATTCAAAGCAAAAAAGTACAAAACTTCGCCCCAGCCTAACCTACAAATCCCTCTCGGTCTCTCCACCCTTGCCCATCCCACAGGAAAAAAAAATCAAACTCAACATCAAAATAAATTTCAAAATCAAACGCTCTTCTAAATCCAATCTAGAATCAAGGTGGAGCGGCCCCCAGCTGAAGAAACACCCTGAGTTAAGTATAAACGTAAACTCTTGTGGTGCCGAGTTTACACACGCACTTGAACACTACTCGTTTATTACTGAATGCAATTGATACGGTCCTTCAAGACTCCTTAAAAAGAGGGGAAGGGGGAGGGGGAGGGGGGAATGGGAGGTGGGGGGTGGAGGTGAGGGGGGAGGGGTTCAGATGGGTGAAAGAACTTTGGCATCGGTTTTGAACTTTAAACATGACCATAATTTACAACTGTATTGGAATGAAATTAAACCGCCATTCAAATCTCGTTGTTTGTAGGCTACAGTCCGACTCGAAGAGAAACGCGTGTGTGCCCTGATATTCGCTCATCCATAAATATAAAAAAAAGCGCAGGTTAACACGTGGCTAAAAATAGCTTCGACATCGATTTCCAACCAGGCATGAATAGAAAAAAATAATACGATCATAATAAAACTGAAACAAAATTCACGTGTTGTACAGCGTGAGTCACTCGTCATTCTACTTGTAAATGACTGATCGTTCCTGCATGAGTAATGCGACTGAGGCTTATTATATATAATTTATTACCTCTGCTGTTGCACTGGTAGCAGTTTTGCCTTGCAATAGAACAGAAGATTGAAGATGATGATGATGATGGTACGAGAAATCATCATCCTTAAAAGATGACAACAATAATGAAAAATATCAATACTAATGATAAAAATATGATGATAATAATTCAAGAATACGAAGAGGACGAATAAGATCAAGAAGAATAATTATAGAAAATAATATTGATAGAAAATAACAATGATAAAGCTAACAATAATGATAGTAGCAACAAGACAAAAGTAAGAATAATGATAATAAAATTAATAATATAAATATAAATGATGATGAACATTATAATAATAATAATAATAATAATAATAATAATAATAATAATAATATAATAGTAATAATAATAATAATAATAATAATAATAATAATAATATTAATGAAAATAAAAATATCAGTAATAATAATAATAACAATAATAATAATAATAATAATTATAATAATAATAATAACAATAATAACAATAATAATAATAATCATCATCATAACAATAATCATCATCATCATCATCATCATAATAAAGATAATAATAATAATTACAGTAGAAATAACAATAATAATAATAATAATAATAATAATAATAATAATAACAATAACAGTTATAACAATATTAACAATAATAATAATAACAATAATAACAATAATAATAATAATAATAATAATAACAATAACAATAATAATAATAACAACAACAACAACAACAACAACAACAACAACAACAATAATAACAATAATAATAATAATAATAATAATAATAATAATAATAATAATAATAATAATACCAATATCAGTAATAAAAATATTAACAATAATAATAATAATAATAATAATAATAAAAATAATGACAATACTACTACTACTACTACTGCTAATAATAATAATAACAATAATAATAATAATCATCATCATAACAATAATAATAATAATAATAATAATAATAATAATAACAATAATAATAATAATAATAATAATAATAATAATAATAATAATAACAATAATAATAATGATAATAATTATAATGAAAATAATAATGAAAATAATAATGAAAATAATAATAATGAAAATAATAATAATAATAATAATAATAATAATAATAATAATAATAATAATAATAATAATAATAGTAATAATAATAATAACTACAGTAAAAATAACAATAATAATAATAGTAATAATAATAATAATAATAATAATAATAATAATAATAATAACTACAATAATAATAATAATAACAATAACAATAATAATAATAATAATAATAACAACTACAATAAAAATAATGGCACCATAATAACGAAATTAACAAAATCAAAATAACCCTAACAAAAACCCGTACCACTAATCCTCCCCTCATAATGCAGACGCGTCCACACAGGTGCTGCTGCCACCGGTAACGAGGCCAACGATGACGAAGTGAGTGTCCGCAACGAGCGACGAATGAGGGAAGTGCTTATGGTTCCCGGAGCTGCACTTTATCGCCTGGGTTTCTTGTGCTGCAGAGGACCTAACGGCGATCTCTTTCTTAAGCTTCCTTTTTCGACTTTGATGGATATGAAGGCGGTGATGATGATGAAGGTGATGATACGGGATAGGCTTTTAAAAAGGGCTTCCTATGTTTGCTTTTTTTTGGTTTTCTTTTCTTTTCCTATATACTCTTCCCTCCGTACCCCCCCCCCCTCCTTCGTTCCACCCCTTTTCCTTCTTTATTTTCGGGGGGGGGGGGGGGGGCAGCCTTGTGACACCCGTCGTAAAGATCATTTGGCCGCGAGTGACTTCATCAGTTTGACCTTCCGCATCTTCAGGGTGAACTGTTGCCACACTCCAGCACAGCAGCCTTGCCAGCAGCCTGGCAACCTCAACCGCAGGGTCGATGATGACAATCCATTTAAAATCATCATCGTGAGATAAATAAAGTGAGCGTGACGAGTGACAGCCTTCAGTGTCGTGACACGACTGTGACAGCGTAAGCAAGCAGTGCCTTGATGGCGGCGCTCGCGTCGCACAGGGGCGGCGGCGGCGGCCGGCGAACGCGGATTCTTTGCGTCTTTTCGCCTGTTGCCGCTGACCGCAACATGATTACCCGTGAGAGCACGCCCACTCGCCAGCCCTGAGAACCTCTGGCGTCACCGCCCAAAATGCTCTCCAGAGAACTGCTCAATAATTGCCTCTAATCCGCTGGTCATGGCGGGCGTCGCTCCCCGGCGGCGGCGCCTCCCACCGGCCGCCTCGACCAACGCAAACAAACACTAACAAGGCGGAGGCAGGGTGAAGGCAGGCAGGCGGAGGGCGTGCGGGCGGACGGGTGGGGCGGGCGGGAAGGGCGGCAGCTGCAGCCTCGACGGGCTCGGGTGGGCGATGTCTTTGCGAAGCGTTCCCGGCTCCCTTCAGCGTGATTGCTTCAAAGTGTTTCTCAACTGCGCCAACTGTGAGTTATTTACGCGTGGCTTAACTCAGCCCGAAATGCAACAGAGGCAACAATTATCCTGCTGTCTCTCAAGGCCAGATGGTCAAACAACTTTTGCGGAAGCTTGTTAGCAATGCAACACCTCACAGGCGCGCGTCAAGGTGCAATGCAGCCGCTCTACCGGTCCATTCACCAGAACACTTATCAGCAATGCCCGTGTTCCGACAGATCCTTGGCAAACACAGCTCGCCAAAACACACAAACACAAACGAACTCCATGCCATACGGTGCGCAGATCGCCACCACAAAAGACGAAAACAAAATCATACTCGTCAAATTTAACCACTGCATTCAAACGTACGAGTGCAGGCGGAGCCACGAATGCTCTATTATCAGGCCCATCATGATACCAAATCAATCCATCATGATACCGCAATTACACCTGTTTACTACACCACATGTATCAGTGCAACATTAGTCATGAAAATGAACTCCTCCGCAACCGTAAACACACTCTCTGACCCGTATACCGGAAATGCAACCCCCAAAATCGCATTTAAAAAAATAGTACAAACATTTTAGAATAAAGTTATCACCATATCCATTTCTCTCTCCCAAACCCCTAGCCACACCTTCCCCTAAAAAAAATGAAATAAACAAAATGACTTTTAAAAAAATCAACAAAACAAATAACGATAACCTTTCCACTAGGAACTTTAATTCAGACTCAAAAATGACGGCCTTCTTAAAACGCCGAGTCACCATCACCTCCCCATCGGCATAAGTAAAAATGACATCACCCCCTCGACTCCTCGCGGTGTCCATACACCACCAACACTATTTTTTTTTTCGACATCACTCTCGAAGTATTTTACGTGGGAAGTCCAGCTGACTTGGAACAAATCCGTTTGAGTTCGCTTCAGCCACGCTTCAGAGGGAGAGGGAGAGGGGGAGAGGGAGAGGGAGGAACAGAGGGAGAAGGAGAGAGGGAGGGAGCAGGAGAGGGAGAGGGAGAGGGAGAGGGAGAGGGAGAGGGAGAGGGAGAGGGAGAGGGAGAGGGAGAGGGAGAGGGAGAGGGAGAGGGAGAGGGAGAGGGAGAGGGACGAGGGAAGTTCACTGCGAACGCCTCATTCAAAATGTCAAAGATATTACTGAGAATTTGATGACCTTTTTTCCTTTAGACTTTTCTATCTTGCTTTTTTTCTTTTTTTTTTATCTCTCTCTATTCATACAATTATTCATTTTAATGATTTCTTTTACCAAAGCTTTCCGACTTTTTTGTTTCTTTATCTTTATTTCCTCCTTCCACGTCTACAATTCCCTCTCTCATTTTTCGACCAAA
>NC_061825.1:43306193-43311193 GCF_019202785.1 Penaeus chinensis | reverse complement strand
ATCACGTGATCCAAAGCGTTGACTAATGACCGAGGTGGAAACCAACACATTTCAACCCCATACCTTTTTGTATTCCCGTTTCTAAGCTGTCCGTACTTCCGCCCCATTTCAAATGTGGGTCAGTCGACAAGTGCAAGCATTAACCTATCGCTCCGTTTCCCAAGCAGCAACCAGGTGACCCATGTGAGAGTATCAAGAATGAGGACCTGATGACCCGTTCCGCTTTTGCAAATGAGACTAGTGTCCCGCGGGTGATCCGCTGACCCACGTGCTATTCATGATACGGCGACCCATGCACGGGCTGCTATCAGGTGACCCGCCCCTCGGCCATTGATGTGCTGGTCTGATCGTCAGCTGGTGGTCTGGGGTTCCAAGGATGATGACACATGCTCATGCCACACCTGTAGTTTTTCCCCGAAAGACTGATGTGATGTCATTTGTCTTTTAATGTCACCGAATCAGATTGAGTTACATGCCCCGATGCGAAGACGTGCTTTCTTCCCTGCGGCTTTTGATAAGCAGTCAGTGGCCAAACCTGCAACCTGCTTTTTATAAATGGCTAAAGCACGTGGTAATAAAATCATATCGCCTTACGGGGATTAGCATTACATAACGGTAATGACGATAAGAAAAATACATCATGACATTTCAGTATTCTGTGAGATCATGTCCCAAAGTCGCGTCTTGTAATGGTGACATCATCTGTAACATTTTGACGGCAAAAGTTCATATTCGTCAGCGTCAGCACTCGTGCACACACTTCAAACCAGGGGCTTAACGACCGTTGGCACCGGAGGCACCGCCCGCACGCCCGCCTGCCTGACTGCCTGCCATCGCTTTGTGCCGCGCCCCTCTCCCCTTCCCTGCTCTTTCAGGCCCCAACCACCCTGCCACCCTGCCTGTTCCGACCCTTCGTGCCCTCCCAATACCCCCTGTCGCAGCTTGAAAGTCGGGAGGCACAAGGCGGCGGCGGGTCCATCAGCTGCTGCGGTCGCTAAGAGAGTATTCCTTGTCTCTGATCCTCACAAGTCATTTGCAACAGTTGCATCTCCGGATAACTTGTCTGAAAATCAAACATCTGACAGGTTCAAAGACTCTTGCAAATTGCAAGCCGATGATATATGAGTCCAAATTAACTTGCACAAACATGACTCAGTATACGGTTCCCTTGCATGCTCGTGTATATTTACCTATTACAGCCATGGCAACACACGGGAGAGCGGGGAGAAAAAACGGGAACGAGAAAGCACATGAAAGCAAACAGAAGGGCAGGCAAGAGGGCAAGGATACGGGCATGAAAGCAAGTGTAAAGAAACGAAAGCAATCAAAGGAAAGGACACGACACCTATCACGAGGGCGCAAGCACAGGTAAGGAAGGAAGGCAGGGCTCCAGGTGACCCTCTGACTCACCTGGTCAACCTGCACTGCCAACCTGGTATCATGCCAAAGAGGAAGAGACAGGGGTAAGGGGCGGGGGGCATCAAGAGTCGTCTCTCCCTCCTCATCCTCTCTCTGCCCCTTCACCTCCCCCTTCCGCAAAATTCCCTTTATCAAGGCAACGAGAAAAACAAAAACAAAAAACAAATACACCAAAAATACCATTTCAAATGCGAACACAAATCACTCGATGGCCCCCGTGATAATACGTTAAGTCATATGACGGTGGGAGGGGAAGAGGAAAAGGCAGAAGAGGAGGAGGAGGAGGAGGAGGAGGAGGAGGAGGAGGAGGAGGAGGAGGAGGAGGAGGAGGAGGAGGAGGAGGAGGAGGAGGAGGTGCAGCAGCAGCCGCAGCAGGAGAGGGGTAGGGAGGGAGGGGGTGAGACGAACCATAATGAATAACATGTGCAGTAAATAAACGCTATCGCAGACGCAGGGTATGATAAACGCCAGCCTGAGAACCGGCCCAGCGGGGGTTTCTGAGCCTGCTTCTCGTGGGCATATAAAGGCAACAAACATCACGTGATCCGCAAACACAAGGTCAAGTAAGCATGTGTCTTGCTTATTATACTTGTAACGAGACATGCAATATTTCGCAGGGGCCGCTGAAATGTTACCTTGCTCTCGTCCGCGAAATTCTCTATTGTTATCGCCCGCTTTCAATAGTCACGCGAGAACGTTACAGTTTACCTTGGGAATATGAGGCGATATAAAAACATAAAAAAATACATGTGTGTATATATATACACAAATATGTATCCATACATACATATATAAATACATATATGCATGCATGCATGTATATGAGTGTATATACATACATACATTATATATATATATATATATATATATATATATATATATATATATATATATATTATATATATATATATTACATATATATTTATATTTATATATATATATATGTATATATGTGTGTGTGTGTGTGTGTGTAAATTGTTAAAACATAAGCTTATGAGAGCGTATATTTGTAGCATGAGCACAAGGGTGCCTGCGACCGCGTGCACGAGTGTCGTCCTACAGGAGTCTGTTCGTTGCCGCAGCCCGCTCGTTGCGGCCGCTTGCGAGCATCAGTTCTGGCAAGCGGCGCGACGACTGCGTCAATGCATGCGTGCGTCGCCAGTGATTTCGGGTAATAGCACTAATTAGGAACACTCACCGCCGCTGATGACCGTGAACACTCCCCGGTACCGTGCGCCCGTTTTCTCCCCTTGGTTATCAACACCGTTGGCAAAAGAACGAGCAAACGGAGAAGTAGAATAGAAATAAAATAAATGTAGTCTGAGGAGAGCGAGACAGAGCGTGTGAACACCGGGCGACGAACGCAATCTCACGCGCGGAATTTACGATGCAGTTTAGTGTGTCGGTGAATGTGTGTGTTTTATGGCAAAGCGTGTGTGCGTTTTTCTGTGTATGATATTGTGTGTGTGTGTGTGTGTGTGTGTGTGTGTGTGTGTGTGTGTGTGTGTGTGTGTGTGTGTGTGTGTGTGTGTGTGTGTGTGTGTGTAAGTGTGTGTGTGTGTGTGTGTTTAAAAGTGTCTTACTATGTATGTAAGTCTATGTGTACATGTTTGCGCGTGTATGCATCCACGTGCAAGAGCTGTGGGCATATATTCCTGGACATGAGCTTACGGTGCAGCGAGCCCTAGCAACACGGGGCAGTCGGGCATGCTCATGCTTGATGGTCATGCATAAACAACGAGTATTTATGTCGTACCACTTCACAAATCCTCGGCCGCGCGTAGGTCATGCATGATCTTTGCCTGATCGAGTTCCTTGATAATTCGTGAACAATATGTAGCTGTTGCTCAGAGACACAAACAGCATTGGTAGTTATCGACCATGTCGGTTCAAAAATAACAAAAGAAAAAAAAACATGTTCTGGAAACGGAGACGAATAACAGAAGGGAACACAAAGAGAAACGAAATTACATAAATTCAGAAGAAAATACAGGTTACAGACAAAGGGATGGACGCAGAAAAGTGATTACAGGAAAAGGCTAATGAGGAAATAATAAAAATAAAAGACAGAGAAGCACAGAGAAAGGAAGACGGAATTAAAGAAAATAACCAGGAGGAAATAAGAAAGAAGAAAAAGAGACTATGCACCATCTACTAATTACTAGGGCAGTCGTTCCACAATATTTCATCTCTAAGGTCACCGGGGAAATGATCACCGACGGCGCTCGGAAGTCACCATGGAAGTTTATACAATTTCATTTACCTGCACGTGTATGTGTGTCTGTATGTGTGTGTGTGTGTGTGTGTGTGTGTGTGTGTGTGTGTGTGTGTGTGTGTGTGTGTGTGTGTGTGTGTGTGTGTGTGTGTGTGTGTGTGTGAGTGCGTGCGTACGTGCGTGCGTGCGTGCGTGCGTGCGTGCGTGCGTGTGTGTGTGCGTGTGCGTTGTGTGCGTGTGCGTTGTGTGTGTTGTGTTTGTATTATGTGTGTGTGGCGTGGTGTGTGGTGTGGTGTGTGTGTGTGTTGCGTGTGTGCTGTATGTGTATTGTGTGTGCGTGCTTGCGAGTGTGCATGCATGTGCGTGCGTGTGTGTATTTTTGTGCTATCCATATGCATAATAAGTTGTATCTTATATATCTACATTTTTACGCATTATTCGCATGGTATTTAAAGGTTCGAGTATAATTACAGGCCTATTAGGTGGAGGAAACGAGCTAGTAACGACAAGGGAGAACCAATTAGCGACCGGACAGGTGCCAGAATGCTACCCCTCCCCCCCCCCCCCAACCTTTTTTCTTTCCTCATATTCCATTCCTTTCTTCCCTACCTCCCGCTTTCGCTTTCTGTCTCTTCATAATTACTCATGATTTGTCTCTTTGCCTCTCATTTAGTATCACCCTTATTAGTCTCGCTATTTCTTATCACGCAAACGCTGTTTCTCTATCTATCTATCTATCTATCTATCTATCTATCTATCTATCTATCTATCTATCTATCTATCTATCTATCTATCTATCTATATATCTATCTATATCTTTCTATATCTATCTACACACACACACACACACACACACACACACACACACACAAATGTAAACCTAGACACCCTCAACTGTTATTTACATTAGCCACTAAATATAAAACCTCCTCTACAATGTTAGTGCAAGAGACCACCCAAAAACGTTCATAAAACTAAATAAAAATTCGAAATGTCCAATCTCAAAAACAACAGCAAAAAAAAAACAAAAAAAGCAGGAGAAAAAAGAAGCAAACCAAAATATCATTAAACTTTCGAAAACCGACCAAAATCCCAAGCTAAACCGCCCGCGTTCATAGCCATCTTCACGAGATAATAATAATAATGAGAATAATCCCCCCCCCCCCCACACACACACACAAAAAAAAAAATAGGAAAAAAAAAAAATATATATATAGATTTTAAGATACAAACTTACAGACCAGATAAAAAAAACAGCACTAAAACAAAAATAAAAACACAAACAAGATGTACGATGTATTTCCGTCACGGCAGATAGCCTAAGTGTTTGCCTGTAAGCACTCGGGGGTCAACGGGAGGCACTCTG
>NC_061825.1:43288693-43296193 GCF_019202785.1 Penaeus chinensis | reverse complement strand
TACTTCTTACATCAACCAAAGGTACAGGTGCTCCTAAATAAATCTGGCCTGATTAAAGAAATCGCAGATTGCTAAAATCTTGCGTGCGATGTGAAGTGCGTGCGAGAGTGGCGGTGCCGCGGCCCCTTGTACACGGGCAACCTCCGATTAAAAGCTATTTTAAGTATGCCAGAATATAAACAACGGCAACTTGGCATAACTTCCCACAACATGGCGTTAAGGAAACATGATTTACCAGGCGAAGCCGCGAAGGAAGGGATAAAAAGGCATAAACATTCTTTGAGAAGTTTGCTCTTGTTTGCTGAAATTCGATTATTACTATAGTTCTTTCATTTACATATACATATATATAAATGCATCCATCCATACATATATATACAAATATATATATATATATATATATATATATATATATATGTAAATGTGTGTTCACATACACACACACAACTATCACCCTTAAAACACCAAAGAGTAAAAAATGTCCATTGCGGACAAGACCGTTATCTCCAAGCCTTATCCTTTGAAGTATATCAACACCTTTCCGTAAAACATCTCTACTACATAACCCATAAGCATGAAAAAAGATGGCACGACCAGAATCATTAGTTAAAACAACAACTTTTCATCTAAATAAAATAAAGTTCAAAATAAATAACAATGATAAGCAGTAATTCATTATAGCCGCTGGTGCCATTCTCACTCCGCAAAGTTCGCCGGCAAACGGGACATAGCTTTATTACACGAAGTGTATGTCTAAAATTGAAAAATAAAAAACTCCTCAAACCAGCATAAAACAGCCTTCCATGCCTCCCTCCCTCCCTCAGCACTCGGCGGCAGCTCGCCAGGCTGTGAAGCATTTAACAGCAATGTGTACTATCTGGCACAGGGATACGGAACAAAAGCCCGAAGAACTTGGCTGGCAGTACCCTTGCAGCGCGCCAAATACCCGAGCATAGAAATTTCACACAAAAAAATACCCCTAAACGAACACTATGCAGATAAACTCATTACGTTAAAGACACGACCATCAAACCTTATTTACCGACAGCATGAACTACGCCCCGGCGAGTTATCTCTGACAAGACGGTAAATAAGTCCCCCGTAGAATGCTGGGCCAATGAAAAAAATAAAACAAGAGAAAAAAAATTGCAAATACCTACAACTCTCCCAATCAATCAAGGCACTGAAACAACCCATTTGAGGACACACAACACGCGAAGAATTCCGACCACAACACAAGGATTTTCTTCACCCTATTTCACCCGAAGGCTCCCTCACCGGCGCCCCCGGCCAGAGAAGGAGCTGTAGGCGAAGGACACACGTAACCCGACCATATGCCAGGCCCTTCCCCCGTTGCTGCTGCCCGGCAACACCGTATTTTCTCGTCTCTCCCTCCCTTCCTTGCTCTCCGCGGCTGTTTCCCTTCTCCATCGCGACCGGCTTTAGGTAACTAACCCACGCAGCGGCAATTCTTAACTAAGTACCAAGCATACCTCGATCTGGCGCCCTAAGCACCACGAGGGCGGCGGACGTCACTGCTGCTATTTAATTCGGCGCAAGACCACGCTAGGGACTGCGTGCACTGGTGAAGGAAAAATTTTCTTTCAAGTATGGATACGGATATCTGTATAGATGTTCTTCCTTTTCCTAAACCTCTCTTTCTTTCTTTCACCCTCTCCCTCTCCCTCTCCCTCTCCCCTTTCTCTCTTTCTCTCTCTCTCTCTCTCTCTCTCTCTCTCTCTCTCTCTCTCTCTCTCTCTCTCTCTCTCTCTCTCTCTCTCTCTCTCTCTCTCTTCTAAAACTCATACATCCACGCAAACACACGCAAACACACAGTAAGAAAGCACAAGTCAACGACCCGGACTCGGCGAGTTAACGGCCGCACCAACTTTATGGCCGCTTTTATACGGACGCACTTAGTATTTGTTGCATCATTTGCAGCCTTTCCGTGCTTGCTTTCGTATAAATCTCAAAAGCCAAGAAACCTATCAACGTAGCAAAGTCAACTGTTAAATTTCATCTCTTCCCGTTACGTGCTTTAATCTTGAGGTAAGAACAGGGCTTGCTGATTATGCAACATTAGCAAGGAATCAATCAAGATCTTGCAAAATATGCTTTGTCGATCATCGTTCCCTTGCTTTGGTTGTATGCCAGTCCCAGGCGGACAACAGAACACGTGTCGGGTTCATCACTTTTGTCAAACACACACATACTCACTACTCACACTCACACTCACACTCACACTCATACTCATACTCATACTCATACTTATACTCATACTCATACTCATACTCATACTCATACTCATACTCATACTCATACTCATACTCACACTCACACCCATACTCATACTAATACTCACACTCACACTCATACTCATACTCACACTCATATGCACGAAGTGACATACAACTCGCCAAACAGGTATCTTCCATGTACTTGCCCGATGACACCGTGGCACTTTGGACGCGCCAGCATTCCCGTGCAAAATATTTGTGTTAAATTTGTCTTCGTCAATTACCTTAAATGGTTGTGGTGGTGGTGATAACGACAATGATAGCAACAATAATTATTACTATTAATATAATTATCATTATCATTATCATTATTATTATTATTATCATCATCATCATCATCATCATCATCATCATCATCATCATCATCATCATCATCATCATCATCATCATCATCATCATCATCATCATCATCATTATCATTATTATTATTATTATTACTATTACTACATTACTATTACTATTACTATTACTATTACTATTACTATTATTATTGTTATTATAATTATTATTATTATCATTGTTGTTGTTGTTATTATTATCATTATTATTATTAACATTATTACCATTGCTATTATTATTATCATCATCATTATCATCATCATAGCAACAACACCAACAACAACATTCATAATAAAACTTCAAAGCAAGATTCTCCAATCAATAACCCGAGGCCTTGTGCGGGGGCCGGCCGGGCTCTCCCTTGCAATATCACGGCCTCACTTCTCCCACTTTCTCACACTATTTGGGCAGATGCGCGACTACACCGGCTCGATATCAGTACCCAAGCAGCTGTGAAAATAACGGGCGAGAGATTTTTACATTTTCCTTCTTTTTTTTTTTGCGAGAGTTCACTGAGAGAGAGAGAAGGAGAGAGAGAGAGAGAGAGAGAGAGAGAGAGAGAGAGAGAGAGAGAGAGAGAGAGAGAGAGAGAGAGAGAGAGAGAGAGAGGGAGAGAGAGAGAGAGAGAGAGAGAGAGAGAGAGAGAGAGAGAGAGAGAGAGAGAGAGAGAGAGAGAGAGGGAGAGAGAGAGAGAGAGAGAGAGAGAGAGAGAGAGAGAGAGAGAGAGAGAGAGAGAGAGAGAGAGAGAGAGAGAGCGGGTTCTGAGTCAGTCACTCTCGCTCTGTTGCATTTCCTCGCTGCTAGAGCTCACCTGCTGCGCTATGTTTCTAGTGATGTGTCATTACTGTCGTTATATCGGCCCAAAATATTTCGGAATCGTTTCTTTAATCAGGATTCTATCTTCACCAGGAGTTTTTTTTTTTTTTTTATCATACTCTTAAAATTTTCTGATTATTATCACTACTGCATCTTGGCATTATAAAAAAAAAAAATCCCAATTATAATTACCAATTATGATAACGTTGTTATTACGGATGTTATACCCTTTGCACTATCATTATATTTATAGCAATTATTTCTTTATCTCTGCCAATATCAATATTATCATTATATTATTATCCTCATTAATATCATCACGCACTACCAAACCTACACCCGCTATCATTATCATTACAATTACCATCATTATCGTATCACGTTCATCCCTGCTACTAACCTCACTAATACCGGAGTCTCTACTGATATTATGATACTATTAATACTATTACTACTAGTCTTTATGCAGGTGCATCGCCACTATTACAAAAAGAAAACAAAAATCTTGAATACAGTATTGGTGTTTCTTTGTATGTTAAAAATCTAATTTCGAGGAATCTAACATCAAATGACTTATTAGAGTATTTAGACATTATCAAAGTAGTTATTTCTGTATATCAGTTCACACGATGATGATGATGATGATGATGATGATGATGATGATGATGATGATGATGATGATGATGATGATGATGATGATGATGATGATGATGATGATGATGATGATAATGATAATGATAATGATGATGATGATGATGATGATGATGATGATGATGATGATAATGATGATGGCGATCGCAATGATGATGGTGATTATAATGCTGATGATCATCATCATTATTATTGCTATCACCATTATCATTATTATTATCATTACTATTGTCCTTAACATCGTCAGCATTATCATCTTTAGCATTACCATTATGACAATTACTATTACTACCATAAGGTGCTGCCGAGCGAGGTTCTCCAAAGCTGAAAATCATGCTTTGTCATGGCTTCACATTTCAGACTAATATTTAACTGTCACACTTTCACCCGAGGAAATACGTAATTACTATCATCACCATTATCATATGATTATCATTAGTTATCAGCGTTATTATTTCTTATTCTAATCATTATCTTTAATTACTCTTGATCTAAATCATTAACATTCGTATCTTGATCACAATCACTACTACATTAGTATTAATGATGCTGTTGATAATGACAAAGACATTTATGGTAATCAAAAGATAATGGTGATGGCAATAACAAGGATAACGATGATGATGCCAATGGAAAGGATAACAATAATAACGATGATAATGAAAGCGGCAATAAGGAAAAAAAAATAAAAATTATAATTGGTAATAGCGATGATAACGATGGCAACGGTGATAGCGATAGCTGCTGCTGCTGCTGCTGCTGCTTGATGATAATGATAATCAGCCAGCTCAGGTCAGTGCTAGTCCCAAGCCCAGGTAAACAGAGTGGGTTGGCGTCAGGAAGGGCATTCGGCCATAAAAAAATATCATAGCAAAAAGGATCATAGCGATCCCATATCAGAATGGGACAAAGCTACAGAAAAAGAAGAAGAATGATAATCATGATAATGATGATGATAACCATAACAACAATAATAATAATGATAGTAACAATAATAATAATAATAATCATAACAAAAATGATGATGATGATGATGATGATGATGATGATGATGATGATGATGATGATGATGATGATGATGATGATGATGATGATGATGATGATGATGATGATGATGATGACGACGATGATGATGAGGATTGCAACAACTAACAACAAGAGCAATACAAAAATTAAAAAATAATAATAACTGACATAACCAGACACAATAATAACACTCAAACAATTAGATAATTAACCAGTAACAACCACCTAACTAGCTCTAAACCACTCGCAAGGCACTCGCGCACATTCCACTGCCCATTCGTGCATTAATGCCACCCCCCCCCCCCTGTCTGCGCAAGAGCTACGTCAAGAGCTTTTTGTAATCGGGTGGCACTGCAGGCACCTCACGTTGCAGCCGCTGTCGCCCTGTTACGTGCCTCGGACAAACAAACCAACAAAGAATGCAGCATCCTGCGATTTAGATACGAATGAATTCCTTGGAATACGTTAATGTTTCCCGGTCTTTCTACGATGTGGGTTCTTACCCTTAAACTTTATTATCGGACAATTAGCTTAAATTTGCTTCTATGGTAGCCAAGAAGGCCATCAAACCCAAAATAATATTAATTATTAGGAACTATAAGTCTTACACTAAAAGTTCTTTGAATTTCTTATCTCCATTCAATGAGATTCATGGAATTGCTCGAGTTAAGTAAAACGAACAAAAAAATATTTCACTTCTGCAAGATGCATGACTGCACCTTCACAAACTACATAAACTCGAAAACACGTCTAGCTTAACAGAAATAACCGAAATAACACAGAATAAGACATAAAAATGTTTTCGTAGCCTTCAGCAAAAAAAAAAAAAAAAAAAATAAAAGTGGACTGTTCTCCACGCAAGGATAAATATCTAATAATTTTCTGGTTGTTTTATACATTTTCTCAGAACTGTTAAAAGCAATCTCGAAAAATATCAACTTGCCTCTGCTTTCCCCACCGCTTATTATTAACACACACACTTTATATTTCTGAAAACCCGGAATTTACTTCGAACCAAAACATCGTTATTCAGTGTTTTTGTATAACAGTATCATGCACTGACATCTAAAGAAAGGACAAAGCAAGTATTGTAAGGAAACCAGTACTTTAATGGCATTAAACAAAAAAGCGAAGCTCGGACACCACAGAAGCGACTAAATAATGAATAATTTATTTAAAATAACTATTTTCACAATTATCATTATCTTAATAATAATTATGATGACGATGACAATGGCAATGGCAATGAATGACGATGACGGCGACGACAGTGATGATGATATCAATCATAATAACGAAACAAAATAAAAATCACAATAATAACCCTAACCACTAATTACCCCACCTTCCCACCAGGTCACCAGCACAAGCAACAGGTAAGGCCCACGGAAACAGCCACACGAACCCGTCATCACTCACAGCCGTTCCCCAAACAGCCAGCAACAGCCACGCAGGTGTTCTACAAACATTCCCGCCATTCACAGATTTGTTCCGAAAACATCCCGCCATTCGAGGGGTGGGGGGAAGGGGGGGGGGGTTCTACGACTTCCAACCATTCATAAAAGACAAATAGTCTCGGTTCATTCACGAGGAGGAGTTACGCAAACATACTACCTGTTGAAAGCTCAGGAGAAAAGGGATTTGTCGCCTGTCGCGCGGGTGGAATGCAGGCCGAGACGCCCCTGATTGATTATTGGTAGGGGATATGTGAGCGTGAGAGTGCGTGTGCGTGTGCGTGTGCGTGTGCGTGTGCGTGTGCGTGTGCGTGTGCGTGTGCGTGTGCGTGGGCTGGCTGGCTGGCTGGCTGGCTGGCTGGCTGGCTGGCTGGCTGGCTGGCTGGCTGGCTGGCTGGCTGGCTGGCTGGCTGGCTGGCTGGCTGGCTGGCTGGCTGGCTGGCTGGCTGGCGGGCGGGCGGGCGGGCGGGCGGGCGGGCGGGCGGGCGGGCGGGCGGGCGGGCGGGCGGGCGGGCCGACCGACCGACCGACCGACTAATTGATTGTCTAAGTGACCAACTGACTGACTAAGTAAACGAGTGTCAGTCAGTAAATGCGCATCCTTGTCAGCCTACCGTGCAACACGGGCCCCCTTATGCCCCATACCTGACCTGAACAAGCAAATGAAGACCAAATGAATTCATCGGCCAACGAGTCGTCCCCACGCACGGGCCTCGAGGCGCGATCATACCAACTCATCGCCCCCGGCATGAAGGGCGACAGGTGACACGCACAAGACAGGGCCAATTAACGCGTAGTTAACGTAAATGCAACACGTCTCACGCTGGCACTCCTTTCGCTTCCACGGTATGCCAGCGCCTTACTGGGGACTTGCTCCTTGCTTGTTCTCGGCCAACCGTGCAACATAACCTACATAT
>NC_061825.1:43278693-43286193 GCF_019202785.1 Penaeus chinensis | reverse complement strand
CAGAGTAACCGGTCCAATAAAGGGGCGGATATAATTACGTCATTACAAAAATTCCCCTCTTGTATCTGTTATTTATGATAACGAAGAGTTCCTTACCACTAACAGCCGTCAAAATACTCTTGGGGAAAAAGTCATTTTCATTTTTGGATTCAACAGGCTACATGGAAGTGGAGGTACCTGGTTATATGTACCTTGGCTGAATCTAGGTACCATTCTCAACATAATATAACCATTACCTTTGCTCCAATATTTATCAAATCATTCGCAAGCACTAAACAGAATCACCAAGCAACTGTTCCTCATTTAATCAAAACATTTCTTATAAAGTAATCCAAATACAAATCAAGAAAATCCTACAAACCTTCATACAAACAAATAAGAAACAAAAACACCACTTTTTCCCCCAATCATAATGCTCCATCTTCCTATGTTGCACAAGCCCTCATAATGCCTATCATCATTATCCGATATCACGATCACTTTAATCCGTCACAGGCCACACCCACAAAAAAGAAAAAAAGAAAGAAAAAAAAGACGCGACATGATACTGAATAGCCAACCGTCAAGATTTACACTGATCTCATTTTCACAAAGACGGCGGGGAAACCATTCTTTATTTTTGATTCTCTTGGTATGATTCAGAGTATAAATTAGGCATTTATATCATGCTTTTTTTCTTGAACGTTGGCGAGGATATCATCTTTACATCTATTTTCAGAGATTTTCCGAGCGGATAAAAGACTTGATACTGACTGCAAGGGCCAAGGAAGAAAATCATTGTTACTTTGGATATTTATTGAAGGAGAGTCAAGCATATTTAGACAAAAAAAACCGCAAAATTTACATTACCACATTTTTGGAGTACAGTATACATACACGCATATACAAATGCATGCTGTGGGGGGGGGGGGGGGGGGGGGTAGTGTGCGCCTGAGTGAGTGTGTGTGCCTGTGTGTTATATCCACAGTATACATTCCCACAGTCACACCTAAAGCCTAAAATAACTCCCAACTAACACACAACAGCCACAAACCGGCCAATCACACCTCTGTGTAACGCGGATGCGCCTAAGTGACACATGCCACCCAGCCTGCTGTTTTCTCGTCCTCTATTAAGCCTCCCGCACTTAGCTTCCCTGACCCTCAAGCAATGCGGATGGAAGCGGAGGTCCTTAGCAACGTCCGTCTACGCACACATAACATTCCACGGCATTGCGACAAGGATTGTGGGAAATATATTTGGAAGTTATTTTAATTGCGCAAATTCGACATTTACTTCCACTTATGCAAAGACTGTACATGGAGAGAGAGAGAGAGGGGGGGGGGGGGGCAGAGTAATCTTTAAAAAAAATAAACAGGAAAAAGCAAAAAAAACACAAGGAAAATAAGGACGACGTAGAGGGCGGGGAGGGAGGGAAAAGCGAAGGGAAGCAAGGAAGACTGAAGGGAAGGAGGGACTAAGGAGAGAGAGAGGGGGAAGAGAAGGGAGACAAAAAAGGGAAAGTAAGGGAAGAAGAGAAACAAAGACCGTAAGAGAAGCCTAGGGAAGAAAGGGAAAGGCGGCGAAGAGAGGGAGAGAGGAAAGAGAGGAGACAGAAGCAGGGCGGAAAGCAATGAAACGGAGGGGCGCCTGGTAATCCTAGACTAAAACAGGGCGAGCGTCCTTCCCTCCCGGTGCCAGTTACACCTCGTGACGCACGCCCTTCCCTTCCAGCGCATCGTAAACAGAAAGCGCTTGCCATCCCGCTGTCTCACAGGGCCTATCGATGGTGATGTTCATAGTAAGAGAAATGGAACGCTCGTCGATCAATAATTATAACATTAACTACTAAACAACAACAACAACAATAATAATAACAATATTGATGAAAATTAAAATGATAATGATAATGATGATGCTGATAAATAAATAATCATACTACTACTACTACTACTGCTAATAATAATAATAATAATGACAATAATAACATACTGTTGTTATTGTTCTTGTTGTGATAACCAATATCAATATATATCATGTATGTATATATCATAATCATTGTCATTATCAATATCATTATCATTATAATTATGATTATCATAATTAACATTTACATTATCATTAATATTATTATTATTGTTACTATCATTATTATTTTTATCATCATTATTAATATTGATATTAATATCAATTTCCTATTATCATTATCATTATTATCATTACTACCATCATTATGATCACGAGTATCATCATGATCGTTACTATCATCATGATCATCAATATCATCACATCCATGCGTCCACGACCATCCGCACATCCATCCGCACCACAGCCATCCGCACCACGGCCATCCGCACCACAGCCATCCGCACCACAGCCATCCGCACCACGGCCATCCGCACCACGGCCATCCACACCACGGCCATCCGCACCACGGCCATCCGCACCACAGCCATCCGCACCACGGCCATCCGCACCACAGCCATCCGCACCACAGCCATCCGCACCACGGCCATCCGCACCACGGCCATCCACACCACGGCCATCCGCACCACGGCCATCCGCACCACAGCCATCCACACCACAGCCATCCGCACCACAGCCATCCGCACCACAGCCATCCGCACCACAGCCATCCGCACCACAGCCATCCGCACCACAGCCATCCGCACCACGGCCATCCACACCACGGCCATCCGCACCACGGCCATCCGCACCACGGCCATCCACACCACGGCCATCCGCACCACGGCCATCCGCACCACAGCCATCCACACCACAGCCATCCGCACCACAGCCATCCACACCACGGCCATCCGCACCACAGCCATCCGCACCACAGCCATCCGCACCACAGCCATCCGCACCACGGCCATCCGCACCACGGCCATCCACACCACGGCCATCCGCACCACAGCCATCCGCACCACAGCCATCCGCACCACAGCCATCCGCACCACGGCCATCCGCACCACGGCCATCCGCACCACAGCCATCCACACCACGGCCATCCGCACCACAGCCATCCGCACCACAGCCATCCGCACCACAGCCATCCGCACCACAGCCATCCGCACCACAGCCATCCGCACCACAGCCATCCGCACCACAGCCATCCGCACCACAGCCATCCGCACCACAGCCATCCGCACCACAGCCATCCGCACCACAGCCATCCGCACCACAGCCATCCGCACCACAGCCATCCGCACCACAGCCATCCGCACCACAGCCATCCGCACCACAGCCATCCGCACCACAGCCATCCGCACCACATCCATCCGCACCACAGCCATCCGCACCACGGCCATCCGCACCACGGCCATCCGCACCACAGCCATCCACACCACGGCCATCCGCACCACAGCCATCCGCACCACAGCCATCCGCACCACAGCCATCCGCACCACAGCCATCCGCACCACAGCCATCCGCACCACAGCCATCCGCACCACAGCCATCCGCACCACAGCCATCCGCACCACAGCCATCCGTACCACAGCCATCCACACCACAGCCATCCGCACCACAGCCATCCACACCACGGCCATCCGCACCACAGCCATCCGCACCACAGCCATCCGCACCACAGCCATCCGCACCACAGCCATCCGCACCACAGCCATCCGCACCACAGCCATCCGCACCACAGCCATCCGCACCACAGCCATCCACACCACAGCCATCCGTACCACAGCCATCCACACCACAGCCATCCGCACCACAGCCATCCGCACCACAGCCATCCGCACCACAGCCATCCACACCACAGCCATCCACACCACAGCCATCCGCACCACAGCCATCCACACCACCCTACACCGAAGAACCACAACCATAGACTCCACACTGACACCACAAGTCCTCGCCGTTTCGTTTCTGGGAGCCTGAATACGTGACTCCTGCTCGGAAAGACACACACACACCTGCCTGCAATGCCCAATCTGTTGCATGACGATAATCCGTGCAAATGCGCGAGGAAACACACACGACCCAACAAAGAGGTGATAAAAACAAGAAAGGGAAATTTAACGATAAAAACGAATGATAAATCGTTTTCTTCTATTTTATTTCTCGAGCACGAAATTTAACGTAAAAAACAAGTGATTTACTTTTGTTTTCCATCACACTCCAATCACTATTTTTCTTCTTTTTTTTCTCCCACGCCAACTTTAATCCACCTCATATATTCATCAAGTTTACCGCGAATAGAATTTAAATCTCCATATCAAATGCCTTAGACCTTTAGGACATCTTTGAAGGACTAACACTGTGGAAGGTCAAACTCACACTCCGGAGAAGGAAAAGCTGAACAAAAAACACGTGATAAGTGGGTTAAACCTTGTTACCAAGTGCACATTTTGTCCTTTTTGTTATCTAAAAAGCACACATGCAAAAAGACATAAGCACAAACGCTCACTCGCACACGAATACACACACACACACACACACACACACACACACACACACACACACACACACACACACACACACACAAATATATAATATATATACACAAGTATACATGTATATGTATATATGTATATCTATACATGTGTGTGTGTGTGTGTGTGTGTGTGTGTGTGTGTGTGTGTGTGTGTGTGTGTGTGTGTGTGTGTGTGTGTGTGTGTGTGTGTGTGTTTTGGCTCCCTCTCTCTCTTTGTCTTTCTCTCTTTTTCCCTCCCTCTCTCTCAAAAAAAAAAACCTCACTCACTCACTCTCTCACAATATGCAAAGTCACGCGCGCATCATCTCTCAAAATATACACTTTCCTCTTCAATATCGAAGGTCCTCATCGACGTTGCAGTGGATATACATATTCGAGTATATTTATCCTGGAGATGTTGCAAAATCATCGTTATATATACATACGACATATTGCCACTGCTTGTCGATTAATTGGACATTTGGCCTGAAATGGTTGTGATAGAAAAAAAAATCTCAAACCTGTCTTACGTTTGTTTGACAATCTCTGTTATCAGGTTTACACCATTGTGATAATGATCACCGTTAAAATTATCATTACGTTTGTGAAAAGTGAACGGTTTCATGATGTTACATTTGTACATCTGTTACAATTTATTCTCTAATATTAATAATATCGAAAAAATGTTCCGGTTCGTAATATCAGTATAATGATTATCATTATAATTAGTTAACCTGAGTTGCAACCCTTCTGAAATATACTCTCTGTTGCTATTCGGTAAAATAATGAAGGTCATGATGATAATAAATGTAAAGACCTGTGACGTGATCCAAAAATAGACTTGGAGAAAAATTGGTGATAAGTTTGTGGGGATAAGTTAGTGATGGTGATGAGATGGTGATGATGGCGATGATGACGACGGCATACTTTGTTTCTTGTAAAATAATGAAAGACATATCAGTTCCTTGAACCATAAACGCATCTTTAAAAAAAAAAAAAAACATTATAAAGAAAACGAATGATAATCAGGTAAAAGGATAGAAGCAAAGACAAATGAAGGGGGAAGGAGCAGCAGCAAGAGGAGAGCCGAGATCTAGGCCGGGCAGATTTCCCGCCACTTCCCCTGCTGAGTGGCTTCGGCGCGCCCGCCCCTCCTCAACACACACGTTTACACACATATATACAAACGTACAAACACGCGGGCGGAACTCCATTGATAAATCTTACCCCGGGAGGAAACACGCAAAAAAGGAACGAATAAGTGTAATTCATGTCGGCTTTGAAGAAGGCGCGAGAAGGCTTCCGCCGTGGGCCGCGGGGGCGGCAGTCTGGGTCGCTTTTTGCTTGTCTACCTGTCTGTCCGTCTTCTTCTGTCTGTGTCTGTCTGGTGTCTGGAGTGTGTGCGGGTGAGTGTGTGTGTGTATGCGCGTTTGTGTGTGCGTATAAAAGAGTATTCATGTACGCACATGATTGAACAAGCGTATGTAATTGTGCGTGCGCGTGCGCGTGCACGTGCGCGAGTATGTCTGTTAATGTGTATAAGTTGGTATGTATGTATATTTGTGGACGCGTGTGCGTATTTATGAAGAGCATGCTGCGTGTCGGCATCTTGGCACTGGTTTGGCACTGCCTCACCTCATTTCCCGCCACATCAGGTTCTAGCGGAGGGGGACAGGGGTTTTGCGGGGGAGGGGGGGATACAACCTTTGTCGGTGACTCATCCGAATTCACTTCACTCACAACGACCACCAGCTTTGCTCAACATTCCCTGTTGCGATTTCAACCCGATGAAATCCTGTCCCCCCCCCCTGTACCATGACTACGTACAACAAACTACGACCACGGAAGCCAATTTACATCCACGTGAATCTCCATCTAGTAACCGCAATGGACAGACGCTATGAATCTAACACCACTACAGCCACATCCATCATAAACCATCAACCCCACTTTTCGCGAACACCAATGCCGTTCCTCAAAATTCTAAATGCTGATTTCGACGACCGCTGCAAACTCGCCTATATTTCACATACTTCACGTAAGAATACTCTCGAAATATATCAAAACACAAACAAAAAATATACGCAGCATATAATTGAATCCTCCACATTACACACAAGTGATAATTCCATTGTTTATAAACCATGAAATATTTACATATCAAGAGCCGAGCGAAAATAGATGTCCATAAACTAAAGTGCGTTTATACAGTCAAGTATATCAATCACTCTCGATGGAGAGAGAGAGAGAGAGAGAGAGAGAGAGAGAGAGAGAGAGAGAGAGAGAGAGAGAGAGAGAGAGAGAGAGAGAGAGGGAGAGGGAGAGGGAGAGGGAGAGGGAGAGGGAGAGGGAGAGGGAGAGGGAGAGGGAGAGGGAGAGGGAGAGGAAGAGAGGAAGAGAGGGAGAGAGGAAGAGAGGGAGAGAGGGAGAGAGGGAGAGAGAGAGGGAGAGAGAGAGAGAGAGAGAGAGAGAGAGAGAGAGAGAGAGAGAGAGAGAGAGAGAGAGAGAGAGAGAGAGAGAGAGAGAGAGAATGAGGAAATGGAGGAGGAGAAAGATACTGAAGTAAGAATAAAAAGATAAAGAGAATGAGTAATAGAAAAAGAAAGGGAAATTAAAATAAAAAAAGGTTGAAAAAATGGAAGCGAGACAGAGAGATAGACAAATAAACAGAATTAAAAATATAAGAAGCAGAAAAAAAAACTAAAAACCGAACAAGAGGAAGAAGGTAAGACAAAAATAGAAAAAAACAAGAAAAAGCGAAAGAGAGAAAGACCGCACCCCAAGATATTTACTATTTACGCGACAGGAGACGGGCAGAAGCGCACATACTTGCCCTTATGACAAGAAATTTAGATTCCATGAATGCTTACTCATACACATAAATATAAAAAACATATACATCTATCTATCTTTCAATATATCGACTTATCTGTTTATCTATCTATCTACCTATCTATCTAACTACCTGTCTACCTACCTATCTATCTACCAATCTACATATCAACGTCTATTATATCTTTACCAACCCATCTATCAATTCATAAATACAAGTATATTCTAAACCTCCTCAGCATGATAACACAACAAACAAAAAA
>NC_061825.1:43263693-43266193 GCF_019202785.1 Penaeus chinensis | reverse complement strand
GTGGGTGAATGAGAGAAGAAAAAAAAATAGCAGGAGAAGAAAATTACATGACAAGGCAACCGAAAAAATGATCGTGACAGCAGGAGAGACGAACCCCCAGCCAGCCAGCGAGAGCAAGACGGAGCCCCGAGAACCCGACGGAGCCAGCGACCAAAAGCGGCTGCGAGGAGCGGGCCGGAGCGCGCGGGGTCGTAGGGTTCACACACCCCCTCCCCTCCTCGATAGAATGCCGCGCCCAAAAGCCATCATTCTTTTCACTCACATAAAGCATTTGTTTTTATAAGCTTGTTAATGGCGAGTTTACGTTTGTTTGTTATTATTCCAAGACTTTGGGAATGAAAGCACAGTGAAATGACATCCATCCCATCAAATTATGAAAAAGAAAATATACATTTAAATACACGCGACGTATCGACAAGATACACCTGCGAAGGCGGAATCCTTCCAATAGAAGCTCCTGCCTTGCCTTCTTCAATCTAACCCGAGCCACCGCCACGCACCCAGACCCACCCAAAGAAGACATACACTGCAGTCCCAAATAAGACCCAACCCATCTGAACCTCATTCCAACCCATCTGAACCTCGTCCCAACCCATCTGAACCTCATCCCAACCCACCTGAACCTCACCCCATCCCATCTGAACCTCATCCCAACCCACTGAACCTCATCCCAACCCAGCTGAACCTCACCCCATCCCATCTGAACCTCATCCCAACCCATCTGAACCTCATTCCAACCCACTGAATCTCATCCCAACCCACCTGAACCTCACCCCATCCCATCTGAACCTCATCCCAACCCATCTGAACCTCATCCCAACCCACTGAACCTCATCCCAACCCATCTGAACCTCACCCCATCCCATCTGAACCTCGTCCCAACCCATCTGAACCTCATCCCAACCCATCTGAACCTCATTCCAACCCACCTGAACCTCGTCCCAACCCATCTGAACCTCATCCCAACCCACTGAACCTCATCCCATCCCATCTGAACCTCATTCCAACCCACCTGAACCTCATCCCAACCCACTGAACCTCATCCCAACCCACCTGAACCTCACCCCATCCCATCTGAACCTCATCCCAACCCATCTGAACCTCATTCCAACCCATCTGAACCTCACCCCATCCCATCTGAACCTCATCCCAACCCATCTGAACCTCATTCCAACCCATCTGAACCTCATTCCAACCCATCTGAATCTCATTCCAACCCATTTGAACCTCACCCCATCCCATCTGAACCTCATCCCAACCCATCTGAACCTCATTCCAACCCATCTGAACCTCACCCCATCTCATCTGAACCTCATCCCAACCCAGCTGAACCTCATTCCAACCCATCTGAATCTCATTCCAACCCATCTGAACCTCATCCAACCCATCTGAACCTCATCCCAACCCACCTGAACCTCATTCCAACCCATCTGAACCTCATCCCAACCCATCTGAACCTCATCCCAACCCACCTGAACCTCATCCCAACCCACCTGAACTACCCAACCCATCTGAACCTCATCCCAACCCGTTCCAGCAACTCCTTAACCACCGCGTGTACGCAATAACCCCCATATGGGCGTCCCGACCCTTGTCCCCGCCTCTCCCCGCCCACCTCTCCAACGCGTCTTCAAAATCCCCTTTACGTAAAATATAGACACTGTATTTGTTTTCCTAATTTCTCTTATTTCTTCTTGTTTATTTATTTCGTGCTGTAACGGTTGAAAAAAAAAATCTAAAATATTTCTAGTTCAACAGACAATTCTTAATCATTATTTTTTTAGGGTTATATTTAGTTTTTAATAATGCTGACAGCCAACATGGACGCGATCCATTATTCCGCCGTCTCCCACCTCATTACAGCAAAACAGATTCATCTTTTCATTGACATTATCATAAACAAAACACAATATGAATAACTAATCTAAAATCAGTGATACTTTGGAGCAGGAATGTGAAAGCGAAGGTTATTTCAGAGGAACTCACGGGTGAGGCTTCAGTCACATTATTAAACATTAGAAGTTCAAGCCTACTGCGCCCTCCCTGACTGCCTGCCTGTCTTCCTCCCTGATTGTCTGTCTGTGTGCCTGTCTGTCTGTGCCTGTTTATCTGCCTGTCTGTCTGTCTGTCTGATTGTCTTCTGTCGGTCTGTCTGTCGGTCTGTCTGTCTGTCTGTCTGTCTGTCTGTCTGTCTGTCTGTCTGTCTGTCTGTCTGTCTGTCTGTCTGTCTGTCTGTCTGTCTGTCTGTCTGTCTGCTTGCCTGCCTGTATGCCTGTCCGCCTGCCTGCCTGCTTGCCTGCCTGCCTGTCTGCCTGCATGCCTTTCCGCCTGCATGCCTGTCCGCCTGCCTGTCTGCCTGCTGTCTATCTGTATGTGTGGCTATCCGTCTGCCTGCCTGCTTGCCTGCTGTCTATCTGTATGTCAGTCTATCCGCCTGCCTGCCTACCAGCCTGCATGCCTGTATATTTCCCCCTTTACCCTCTCTCCTTCTCTGCTTCGT
>NC_061825.1:43248693-43256193 GCF_019202785.1 Penaeus chinensis | reverse complement strand
TGGATGGATGGATGGATGGATGGATGGATGGATGGATGGATGGATGGATGGATGGATGGATGGATGGATGGATGGATGGATGGATGGATGGATGGATGGATGGATGTATATGTATGTATGTGTCACTGTCCGCCTCTTCCTCAGCTATTTTTGTAAAACAATTTGGAAAAAAGAAAAAAGGGAACTGGCATACCATTCATGAAAAGCAAATACATTCATTTATGAAACAAAAATATTGACTCATTACGAAAAACCTGTTCACCTTCACACGTCCACGCACACACAAGGTCGCAAACACACACACGGACATAGACAAATACACGCACACACACAAACAGGATCAGCAATAACAACAAACATGTATTATGGTGCAAACATGCAAGAAATCTGATACATTATCATATAACACTAACTTTACAGATTATTGATCACCTAATCATTTATCAAAAAAACGTAAATATAAGCGAAACATTAGAGAGAAAAACAAAAAACCGAAAACATATATAAATAGAAAATGCAAAAAAAAAAAAAAAAAAAAAAAAAAAACTCAATCATGGACTATGATTGGCATTCTGATAAATTATGTACTTACTACATTTTGCGCTTAACATTGCAACTTTCTGCAGACGCGCAGCATGAAATATATCATGTAGATCTAGCAGCTTAAGTTGCATCTTAAATTTAAATAATGTAGTGAGGCCCTCCGCTGTAGCCGCGTGTAGCACATACTTTAGACTCTCTTATCGCGTTACTCTATCTTTACTCCTGACAAACACGCACAGCTCATACTGTATTATGAGAGCTTCGTCACTCCCCGCGGTAAAAAGGTGTATATTTATTATATACGGAGTGACTCCAAAATTATGCGGGCGCCATTTTACATGGTTTACAGGGATGCTTTTATCACAGTATTTTTGTCTTACTTTATATTTTTTACTTCTTTTTCAATATCTGTAAAACGTCACTGGTAAATAAATAAATATATTAATAAATGAATAAATAAATAAAGTACAACAATTACAAATGAAACGAGGAACAACAACAACAAAAAATCAGCGCGTCTAAAGGTGTCTCTGTCTTCGTTGCTTCCGTCCCCTTTCCCCGATTTATGGCGACGAGAGGGAGGCTTCGCTGCCACGCCACGACCAAATCCCGGACGTTTGTCTTCTCGTTAGTCGCGCTTCCCTCCACCCCTTCCTCTTCCCTCCTTCCCCCACGTCTCTTCTCCCTCCTTTTCCCTCTCTCCCTCCTTCCCCAACGTTACTTCTCCCTCCTCTTACCTTCTTCTCCCACGTCTCTTCTCCCTCCTCCTTCCTCCTTCCCCCACGTCTCTTCTCCCTCTTTTTCCCTCACTCCCTCCTTCCCCCATGTCTCTTCCCCCTCTTCTTCCCTCCCTCCCTCCCTCCCTCCTCTTCCTTCCCTCCTCGCCCATGTGTCACCCTTTTAATGGTTCTTTCCATCGTGAACTGTTTTGCTCTTCGCGAATTTCTAGGATTAGTGAGATTTGGCGAGGAGGTTTAAAGCGCGAGGTGGTTTTACCGTGACCTTGGGATGTCAGATTCATTCTCTCTCTCTCTCTCTCTCTCTCTCTCTCTCTCTCTCTCTCTCTCTCTCTCTCTCTCTCTCTCTCTCTCTCTCTCTCTCTCTCGGCTGGTCCCCCCCCACTTCCATCCCTTTCCCCGGCCGCGCCCATTCTCGCCTATTCCTCGAAGATGCCACGACTTCCCTCCCTGCCACGCCCTGCCTTGCCCTTCGCATGCCGTGACTCCTTCTCCTCCTCCTCCTCCTTCACCACCACCATTCCCACCTCCTGCCCCTACTCCACCTCCACCTCCACCTCCACCTCCACCTCCTCCACCTCTTGGAACCTGTTCTCTTCGGATCCCCAAGCCGATCGAGCCGAAAATATCCACCCGAACGCCCCTGAAATCTAATCTTAAGCACCGATTCCCCGAGGGACAATCCACCTGTTGTAGTCCGTCTTCCGCTCGTGAAACCCGTTCTCGCCGCTAGGCCTAAGGGAGAGGGAGAGGGAGAAAGGAAAGGGAAAAGAAGAAGAAAAAAAAGAGCGAAACCGAGAAAGGGAGATTGGCGTCGGCGGGGAGGGTGGGGCTCGGGCGGTGGGGGTTCGTGGTTGGGGGTGGGGGGTGGGGGTGGGGGGCAGAGTGACAAGAAGGGGGCGAGGTTCAGGGACAACCATAAGGTATGGGAGCGAAGGGGATATGTAGGAGGAGATCCTGGGGAGGCTTAGGTGGCCTTGAGACGACACGGCCCGTTAGGCGTTCACCAGGAACGGGGGGGGGGGGGGGAGAGAAGGGGGGGGGGGGGCGTCATTCGCAGCCCGGAAGACAGGCCGGCCTCCTCCTCCGCCCGCGACCAGATGCCACGGCGTGACCCAAAGACGCGCGTCCCGGGACCCGTAGGATAACACTAAATTCTCTATCGCTGCCCCGGAGCCTCGTATCAAATCCGGAACAACACTGTCCGTGGCTTTAACACCGCCATCGCCACTCGACAACGCCAATAACACAACACCTTAAGGCCTGCAACGAGGCACGCAATTAGCACGGGACAACACTAACATGACGCTGCCACGTCCTAAAAACACGGTCCTCGTACCACCGACATGCCACCACCCTCGTAAAACACTTCAGATATACCCACGGTTAACAACAAGGAAAAATACTGCCTTTACTTAGGAGGCTTTATACCCCTTTTCTTCCCTCACTACTTCTTTGCCAGTGATTCATGCTATGCTTATTCTACCACGTAGCCATTTCCACATATATTTGCATATCCAATTATGCATAGCCTTGGAAACATTCCAAAGAAATTCCATTCATTACATCATCTATCTTATCTGAGAAGAATATATATTTTTTTTATAAAATTTGAGCGTTGCAAGGACTCTCAAATGCACCATACTTCCCAATAACAATACCACCCATACATACTAATAATTCACGTCACACGTAACTCTACAACTAATCTGCAGGAAAAAAAAAGCAAAATAAGGCGTCACCACCAAACGCAACCAGAGCGCGATTCGTCCATCATCCCGGCGAGAAGGGTCCCAGCGCCCCTCATGGCACCCGCGATAAAAGCAAGGGCTCTGTAATGCCGCAGTCAAGGCAACATCGCAGAATCCACGCTACGAGAAGGGCCTAATCCACGCTGATGTCATCGCTAAAATCTTGCCTGACTACTCTTCCCAGGATGTGGAGGGGGAGGGGGGAGGGGGAAAGGGAGGGAGGAGGGAGGAGGGGAGGGGAAAGGAGACAGGGGAGGAGGAAGAGGAGGAGGTGAAAGTAAAAAAGAGGAGGTATGAGGAAGGGAGGGAAGGGGGGAGATTGGGGGTATAAGGAAGTGAAGGAGGGAGATTGGAGTTATAAGAAAGGGAAGGAGGGAGGAAGGGAGGGAGGGAGAGGGGGTTAAAGGGGAGAAAAAAAAGGGGAGGATCGCAAAGTATCTCTGCATCCTATCATCCCGAGCGTGAAAAAGGATTACGGATTTAAAGTCTCCCGCTGAAAAGTCTACTAACATCACGCCATTACGCGCTAGAATGGACAATAGCGACTTTGAAACGATGAGAAGCTGATAGCAACGAAAACGTCAGCGTCATTCGCGAAAGAAAAAAAGAATACGTCAGAGGGTCCACGAGTACACAGGTGCGTACACACACACCGGCGCTCCCTCTTCATTCATGATACACCTACGCCGCGCGAGAGTGGGAGAGAGACAAGGAGGGAAGGAGAGGGAGAGAGAAAGAGGGAATTGGTAAGGGAGAGGGGGAGGGGGAGGGGGAGGGAGAGGGAGAGGGAGAGGGAGAGGGAGAGGGAGAGGGAGAGGGAGAGGGAGAGGGAGAGGGAGAGGGAGAGAGAGAGAGAGAGAGGAAGAGGGAGAGAGGGAGAGAGAGAGGAAGAAGGAGAGAGGGAGAGAGAGAGGAAGAGGGAGAGAGGGAGAGAGGGAGAGAGAAAGGTGATACATAAACAGAGGCAGAAAAAATGTACTGAATAAGGTAAATAATAATAATAATAATAATAATAATATTAATAATAATAATAATAATAATCGTAACTAAAACAATAAAAACACAACAGTAACAATAATAATAATAGTAATAATAATCATGAACATAATCATAAAAATAATAATAACAATGATGATAGTAATAAAACAACAACAATGACGAAGACGATGGATGATGATGTACCACTACCACCAACACAACCAATATCGGCTGAAAATGTTTCTTCATGCTCAAAGAAACAGAACAAACACAACGAGAAAGATAAAATGATGTTCAGAGATTTCTGGAGACTGCGACACAAAGCGACCGTCCTCGTAACGGGCCGCCCGAACCGCCAAAACCACCTTGTTAACCCTTTCACTAGTTAACCCACCGACCAGGATGACCTTCCCCCCCTTACCCCCCCCCCCCCCCTCTCTCCAAGCTCGCCATCCCTCTAACCTGCTAACCAAACATTCAAACACAAAGGCAGAGGACAAACCACAAAGGCAAAGTATTCTCTGTCTGTTTCGCCATAAAAATAATAAATACATATATAAAAAGAACTAGACGATAAATAAAATAAAAAAAGTACAAGAAATTTATTTAAAAGGACTGGACGATAAATAAAACAAAATACAAGAAATTTTAAAAGACGTGTTTTCAGAAACTGTTATTCGCTTAGCTTATAATTTTCAACTATCAATCAAATGAATTGTTCCGTCAAGGCAAACTCCAAATTCAAAATTGTTAATCAAATCGGGGAGAAAATGCCTCGAACTTATTTCTTTTTCTTCACAAAATCTCACTTCCTCATCCCTGACTTTTATTCTTTCTACGCTGCCTCCTTTTTTTTCAAAATCTTCTCTGGTCGCCTTCCATGGAGCAAAATGCCAGAGAACTAAAAGGAATTCGTTCGCGTTACTGCTTCCCTCGTGAGCTGGGAGGAAGCCTTCGGTAAACAAACGGGGCATTTAGCATCCTTCGACAGGAACCGTAAGTGGAGAAACTGCAAAGGAATGCTTTGATGAGGTGTTGGCTAAATATAGATATGAGAGGTTTTTCTTCCTTTCTTTTTTTTCTGTCCATTACGGGAGCAAGCATATTAGTTCAGAGGTTATCAATATCTAGCCAACCAAACGACGATACTGAAGAGTGAGAAAAATGACCAGTAAATAAACGAACGCCATGCGAACAGCAACGCCGACGGGACACGGCCATTAAATTTCACAGAAGCACGTAAGGCTCTTCACACGCATTATGATTACCCGCCTTCGCCTTCTTTTCGTCAATTCCCACGTTCTAGAATAACCATAAAAGATAAATAAGCGAAATAACTGTCCATTTTCTCGGTTGATGAGGAGGGTAATTTTCGCGTCGCCTTACTCGTTGGCAAGTTGTAATTAGCGAAAATAACCCTTTTCGGCGATTGCTGTTTATGGTTATTATTTTTTTGTTCGCTCATATGGAATGAAGTACTTTATTACACAAACGTTTAAGAATAATTGTTACAAGATAAGTATCTCCAGGAACAAAATTTTGAGAATTAATATTTACATACCTTTCATATCTTAAACATCGCTTCGGAAAAAAAAACTAGACTCATCATGGCAAGCAAGCAATCATGGACAATTACACTCACACACATACACACACAAAGAAAAAAACGACAGCATCGCGTGACGGCTCTCAAAAACAAACGACCCTAAAAAATGCACGACTTCTGAACGAGGAAACGCACGACCTCCGCGTACCGTTGTTTTCATTAAGTGCTGAAGACGTCATCCCACTTAATAACTGAGAACTGGACAGCTTCCTTCTCCCCGCCCCTCAACGCCCATTGCGAAAACCTCACACGGTAAACATTACATTCCATTCTTTCACACTCCCTCCCCCCCTCCCACCTCGAGCTCCTGCTGACCTTGGCTAGCCTGGTTGACCTTCCAGACTAGCCTGGACCTTGCTAGTACCGCTCCCTGGCTATACTGGTGACATCATCTTCCCTTCGAATGCTGGTTCCAGAGGTACTCTTCCGCTACTGCGCCGAGACCTCTGGACGAGCTGAGCCGTGGTAAATTGGTGGGTGTTTATGTTTGCGTGTCTCTAGTGATGCGTATCGTTTTTAATTTCGTTTCTGTTCTTATTTCTCTTATCTTTTTATCTTTTCTCCATCTCCGTTCCAGTTTCTCTCCTTACCTCTCTCCCCTTCCCTCTCCTCTCCTCTCCTCTCCTCGCCTCGCCTCGCCTCGCCTCGCCTCGCCTCTCCTCTCCTCTCCTCTCCTCTCCTCTCCTCTCCTCTCCTCTCCTCTCCTCTCCTCGCCTCTCCTCTCCTCTCCTCTCCTCTCCTCTCCTCTCCTCTCCTCTCCTCTCCTCTCCTCTCCTTTCCTCTCCTCTCCTTTCCTCTCCTCTCCTCTCCTCTCCTTCCATCTCCTCTCTCTCTTTCTCTCACTCTTTGGTCAAACATATCACAAAACTTTACCAAAAGGTACATTAAACACTATGATATCTCTAAGCAAAGATATTAATTACTACCAACGGCAGCGTTAGATAGATAAATAAATAAATAAATAAATAAATAAACGGGCGCCCTTGCATCGTTTGGAAATTACGACATTATGTTATATTCTCGGCACAACCATCAACATCACACTAATTAGTATGCTTCCAATAAATGTGCATTTTGCTCTTTGCATTCGTTAATAAAGGCTAGCTATGTTACTTGCGTTATCAGTATGCGAGATCTTAAGACAGATCTGCAAATATAGTGGTCAGCCTTGCAATGGACACAGCCGTAAAATCCACGTTTCAGACCTTGAGCATATAGTCTGCTGTCCAATGTCATGTCGAGAAATATATCTTAGTCTAATTTAAATTCAGCGTTCGAAAATATACTTGTTTTTCTCTTAAAACACTAATGATTAAAATTTCCTTCTAACAATAAGTGAAATAAAACTCTTTCTTTGGCCCCTTGTATTCATCATAATCCATTTCCATATATATCCTAAACAAAAAAAAAAACAAAAAAAAAATACATACAGTGATTCGATATCTAGGTGACAGCACGATGACGACATCGACACCATTATTTTAATAACCCGATTGTGCTTATCTGAACAGTTTTCACACACAATACCACTTCGATAACAGGACACCCCGCACCGAGCTCATTGCACGGTAATTTACGAGTGTACTCATCATCCGTGACCTATATCTCCCCGTGCTTATCCAACTGCACCTCTCACTCGCCGGACAATATCTCATTCACTGCCACAGAGTCTCGCCAAGTGACTCACTCACAATGGTTCTTGACTCGCCACGCTCACGCTCGAGATGCGCCATTCTGACCATAGCTGGAGTACTACAACCTTCGCACGGGGTTGGTGGGGATGATGGTGATGGTGGTGTAGTTGTTGGTGAAGCTGATGGTGATGGCGGTGGTGCAGTTGATGATTGATGATGAAGATGATGATTGATGATGAAGATGATGATAA
>NC_061825.1:43223693-43236193 GCF_019202785.1 Penaeus chinensis | reverse complement strand
ATGTGATGGGTGTGTATGTGCGTATGTCTTAAAGAACCTTGGCATTGGAAGGGCTACACGTGATATGAGTAAGTGGTAAAAAGAAAAAGATCGCTGCAACGGCAAATGATAAAAAGATCCCTCGATACAACAGCTAGCGGACAAAAAAAAAAAAAAAAAAAAAACTTAGTCACTACCGAAACTTATTCAATCCATTATAAGAACCGTAAAACTTATCCATCCAAGGTTATTCGCCCAACGGAAGATGAGTAAAACTTCCTCCCTCGCCCATGAGTACACGCCACACCCTGAGTAACCGAGGCTGGGCGTTTCGAGACGTCTGACATCGACTCCGAATGACCTTTGACCCCGGCCTCTCCTCTCCTCTCCTCGGGGTCGAAAGGGCACAACTACACACACATTCTGAATTTTGATAAAGTTGCAAAAAAATATTCGCCAATATCTTTAACTAATCCCTGTCATGGAAGCTTTCTTAGAAGATCTTAACAGCTATAAAAATGCAATTCTATTTGGTACGATTTTTTTAAAAAATCCTTCCTAAAACTCACTAGGGAATCCCTACCTATTCAAAGCGTTTTAGCATATCATTAAGTAATCATTATTCATAATACATGCGCGTTTATCGTATTCCATGTATTTATGTATAATTCATACTAGGAACAGAATCCCTGAAACATGCATTCCAACCTTATCTATAGTTTCAAGTACTTCATGCACACATACCTAACTAGAGAGAGAGAGAGAGAGAGAGAGAGAGAGAGAGAGAGAGAGAGAGAGAGAGAGAGAGAGAGAGAGAGAGAGAGAGAGAGAGAGAGAGAGAGAGAGAGAGAGAGAGAGAAGAGAGAGAAAGAGAGAGAAAGAGAGAGAGAAAGAGAGAGAGAAAGAGAGAGAAAGAGAGAGAAAGAGAGAGAAAGAGAGAGAAAGAGAGAGAAAGAGAGAGAAAGAGAGAGAAAGAGAGAGAAAGAGAGAGAAAGGGAGAGAGGGAGAAAGAAAGAAAGAATGCGCGCGTTTATGTGTGTGTGTGTGTGTGTGTGTGTGTGTAAGAGCGTATATTCGAGTCGCTGACTATACTTACAAGCGTGCGTGCGTGCGAGTGTTCTCCTAGGTATGTCCTTACCCCAATAGTCCCTGAATGTGCGCATTCATTCGTGCAATCTACGCTCATTGCGCTTCCATTGGGCCAAAAGCTCCAACTCTCGCCCACCCATTAATGACCCTCGCGAGCCCAATCGAGTCCCATGAAAACAACCCGAATCATGACCGCAGCAATGAACGAAGAGGCCCGCGATCTCGGAGAACACTTCGGAGGAGAACAAACCCAAGAACAAGAATCAGGCAAGAACACCCAGAGAGAACGCCCCAGAGCGACCAAAGAAGCGATAAAAGAGCATTCCAGAAGAGGTAATGCAAGAAGAATCCCCAAATCAAAAATCGATCCAGGAAGATAAACAGAAACCAAGAAAAGAAGAAGCGCAGCCCGCACTTGGCCGCGGACCGGAGAGGCAATCCTGGCACAACGAGCGATCCCAGAGGAACGGCAGAGGAGACAAGCGGTTGCAACAGCGCAACAATGGCAGCGACCGCGAGTGGTTGACAAAGTGCCTCTCAACAGATGTGCAACAAGTTTAGGCTATCAACAAAGCAAAGGGGGTGTAGGAGGAGGGGGGGGTTATAATGGCCGGGAATCAGGGAGAAGAGATAACAACGCTGGCGGTGCGGACGACGTGACAGAGCGGGCGGGCGGCGATGGCGCGACGAGGCGTGCGGAATGGCTGCAATGGCAAGGCATTCCTGAGGTCACGGGCTTCAAGTGCAAGAGAGCAAAGCAGGAATGCTTGCTTTATAAAGTGTCTAGGGTGGCTGGACTGTGATATTTATCCCCTGATAATATTATAATATGAACTATTAATATTCAGAACCTACAGCTAACTATAGCACGAGAGACAGAACCACACAGAACCAATGTCAGACTAAGAAAGGCAGCGGCACACACTATACAGACCTCACATGGACGCATTGTGCCCTCAGATTTATTACAAACTACAACAAGAGAATACCAGCATAGAGCTCCACAAAAACATCATTGGGCATTCTGCATCCATCACCACAGGCTATTGTGGGCCGTTTTCGAAATATTCAGCCCGGTTAAAACTTGATTCGCTCGAGGAAACAACATTAACAGCGAAGCCACTTCAACTCAGCTCAAGCGCCATGTTACTCTCTTTGATATCGCAATCATAGTTTGCTTGGTAATGCGTGTTTTGCCTAAAATAAATGTTCTAAATATACACACGAAGAACCGGAAGAAAACACGACGTACGAAAATATAAAAACAACAACAAAAAACACAAACAAGATGCGCGCGAGACAGAGAACGAAGAGAGGAAATCACGAACAAGAGAACAAAGGAGAAGAGGAGATAAACACGCCATTTTGTCCCTAACCAATCAGCGGCTGCTTCCCCTTTTCTCGGCGTCGCCCGATAACAGCCGATAGGACGCCGCCTATAATGAGAACACGACGAATCGCACCCGACTTGACCTTGAATTCCGGTACTCAAAACACAGATGGCGCGGCAGATGACGTCAGCAATATTACGCCGCGTGTGTACACCGCGGCACAACACCTGGGCATCCACCCACCCATCCCCCCCTGGGCACCTCCTCGCCCTTCTTCCCTAAATCCCCCCTCCACCTCCTCACTCCCTGTTCCCCTCCCTAGTATCCCTCCTGTATCCCCTCTCTTCCTGGGTCACCCTCCTCCTCCTCCCTATGACCCCACCTCCATTCCCTCCCTCCCTGGGTCACCTTCCTCCTCCTCCCTATGACCCAACCTCCACCCCCTCCCTTCCTGGGTCACCCTCCGCCTCCTCCCTATGACCCCACCTCCACTCCCTCCCTTCCTGGGTCACCCTCCTCCTCCTCCCTCTGACCCCACTTCCACCCCCTCCCTTCCTGGATCCTCCTCCTCTCCTCTTCCTATGACCCTCCCCTGTACCCCCTCCCCCTTTGGGCCCCTCCTTCCCACTCCTACCCTCGCCCCCTTCTTGAACAGCTCCCTTTCTGACTGAACTGTCAAAAAGCCGATTTTAATTACATAGGCCTGGGATGCTATTACAAGAAATGACACATCTGTCCTTAAATCAATGAAATGAAGAAATAACAACGGGAATCCTCACTCGGACCATGCCGACAGCTCTTTGCATGCTAAATATCGCTCTGAATGTAGATAGATAGATAGATAAAGCAAGAGAGAGAGAGAGATGAGGAGAGAAAGAGAGCGGCAGACGGATATATAATATTCTTTCCTTTATTTAAGAATTTAAAAGAGAAAACAAAAACAGGAAAATCAGCAGCCACTGCGGCATGAGTACGAAACGCAAAGTTCTAACCAGGTAAGAGAGTTACCGTGAATATGCTAATGAGGAATGCTGTATATATAACCTGCATCCCTCACCCCCCCACCCTTCCTCTCCGTCTCTCTACCCAACCCTACCTCCTTCACAACACCCCCCACCTTCTTTCTCATCTCAAACCCACCACATCCCTATGGCCCCCTTTCCTCCCCATGCCCTTCCCACCCCTTCCCCTCCCCCTTCCCCCTGTCTTCCCACTCCTCTCTACCCCTCCCCACTTCCCCCCATTTTTATTCCCCTCCCCGCCTACTCCTCCCCCATTCCTCTCTCCTCCTCCTCCCCTATTCCTTTCCACCCCACCTTCTCCCCCCATTCCAATCTCCTCCTTCTCCCCCATTCCTCTCCCCTCCTCCTCCTCCCCCATTCCTCTTCCCTCCTTCTCCCCCATTCCTCTCCCCTCCTCCTCCTCCCTCATACCTCCCCCCTCCTGTTCCTCCTCTATTCCACCCCTGCCCTCCTCCTCCTCCTCCACCATTCCTCCCCCTCCCCCTCCTCCCCCCCCTCGCTTCCACCACAGCAACAACTCCAAGACACTCCCACTTGGCGAGGCTTGTGATGTTCTCCTTTGTTTACCGTTAAAAGCATATACATTTTATTTTATTCAATTTAACATATATATATATATATATATATATATATAAACTTTACTTGCAACATGAATCCTTTCTATTTTCAGTTCAGTATTTCTATATATTTTTTTCCATAAGGCTTTAGAAAATATATGTTGAGCAATTGCAACCAACTTTTATGTATTTCGGAATTCAATGGATAATGTTGCATTTCTTGGAATACGTTCAGTTGACACAAATTGATAATTTACAATTACAACTCACGCGTTTCATATTTGTTTAATATTACTCGTAGTAAACATTAAGAAAAGCAAAATGAGACAAAACAATCAACACTCGAATAAAGAAAAGAGATTGAACACAATCACATTTGATATAATAATAACATGAAGAAGATGATGATGATGATGAAGATGAAGATGAAGATGAAGATGAAGATGAAGATGAAGATGAAGATGAAGATGAAGATGAAGATGAAGATGAAGATGAAGTTGAAGTTGAAGTTGAAGTTGAAGTTGAAGTTGAAGATGAAGATGAAGATGAAGATGAAGATGAAGATGAAGATGAAGTTGAAGTTGAAGATGAAGATGAAGATGAAGATGAAGATGAAGATGAAGATGAAGATGAAGATGAAGATGAAGATGAAGATAAAGATAAAGATAAAGATAACGATAACGATAAAAATGATAAAGATAATGATAAAGATGATGATGATTACTATTATCACTATCATTATTATTATGATTAGTATTTTTTTAAATTATCATTGCTATCATTATTTTTATCCTATCATCATTATCAATACCATTATCATAATCATCATTACCACTATAATAAATAACAAAAATAATAACACAGACTTCTAGAAATCGAAGGTCTCCATCAGTGCCCAACAAATTTCCTAATAAACCCAAAACAAAGCGGAAAACTGTTGCATAAAAACAATCCTTTGCAACGAAACATCAACAGAAGACGCAGACCGCAAGAGTATGTTCTCTCTTACACTCTCGGCTCCGGTGACCTCACCTTGTTGCTAGCGTTGCAGGTGCAAGGCAAGCATCAACCCGCGAGGTATGAGGGGGGCGTTGCGCTCTCTACGTATTATTATTATCTTTATGTATTCATCTATCTATTTATTCGTTCTTTTATTCACTATCATCATTTTTGTTGTTGTTGTTGTACGTGCGCTCCATAAAGGTAATATATTATTAAGAAATTAAAAATTGCGGATATCAATGGTAAAGTACATTGAATTATCATAACATAATGTTTCGGTCACAGTACAAACAAACAAATACACACATAAACAAACAAATAAACACACACACACACACACACACACACACACACACACACACACACACACACACACACACACACACACACACACACACACACACACACACAGAGTCACGCACGCACTCATGCATATGAGGCGCTTAAAACCACGACAGAAAAGTCAGTGAGAAATAAGAGAAACACTCCAATAATAGCAAGCTTCAGCCTCCCAGCATCTTAACCTCTGAACCTCTCGATATCAGAACACCAGGCTTGTTATGATTAAATTCAAACGATTTTAATCAAATGTTTTTAATTGGCTGTAGTAGTGAGAGAAAAAAAAAATTGACAACAATCGAAATATCGTAAATATTAATGTAACAGATCTCTAAATACATATACCTAAAACTAATTAAAATACAATAAACCTAAAATAACATTAGATGATACAGAAAAGCACAAGAGCAATCCTACCAAACCATGACTTATATACTTGACCTCCTTAGAAGTTTTGGATTTGCGCAGCCAAAAATCTAAACTTTGTGACAAAACACTACCTTAACCTAACCTTTCGTGCCATCCACATCTACTATATAACTTGCACTATACAAATAAAGTGAAATTATTATTTAGTCTTATTTTATACAGAGGTATTTACTTTAAAAATACTGACATCATTTTTTTCTGTAAGAATAATAAACGTAATGCATTTGTATGTAGTATCAGTCACACTACAGTAGCTGATATGAAATACATTCAACTATTGTATACGAATTATTTAAGTTTTCAAAAAAATAATATACCTGACAAAGTATATCGACGGAAAAAAATGATTTTCGAATACATATATTACATACTATGCATACTACTTCCTTGTAAAAAAATGAAACACAAATATCTGGTCAGAGGAAAATAGAAATATCGATCATAGTTATCTTATAAATAAATTCTATAAAGTTATCTTATAAATCCTATCCCCCTTTTTTATTAGTTAAAACCAAATGAAAATTCGACATGAGCCTCCAAAATTTAACTTTTGAATTTCTCCTTATCCCGTTATCTTCTTCCTCTAATGTCTAAATTCTCGTCCTTCCAACCTCCCTTGTTTCAACCCCCATCTACTCAACCCTCCCCCCCTCCCCCCCTCCCCCTCCTCCAAAGTCTTGCTTCTAAACCTCGAATTCCGAACCTCCAGTCCTTTCAGCTGTCTACCTCCAACATCTGACCTCCAGCTTCTTGCACCTCCAGACGCTCAACCACCCGCCTGTCTTCATAATTAATCTCACATCCCACAACCTCAGCTGTCATCCATCACCTCCCCCACCTCCACCTTCGCTTCCACCTCCATCTTCACCACCACTTCCACCTTCGCCTCCATCTCCACCACCTCCACACCTTCGCTTCCATCTCCACCACCTCCACCCCTACCTCCACCTTCGCTTCCATCTCCACCACCTCCACCTCTACTTCCATCTCCGCTTCCATCTCCACCACCTCCACCTCTACTTCCATCTCCGCTTCCATCTCCACCACCTCCACCTCTACTTCCATCTCCGTTTCCATCTCCACCACCTCCACCTCTACTTCCATCTCCGTTTCCACCTCCACCTTCACCACCATTCCAACTCCTCTTTCTCGCCATCGTCGTCTTTCTTTTTCTTTATCCTTATCTCCCTCCTTCATCTCTTTCCCCTCTATTTCTCTTTTCTTTTTTCGGTCTTTTCCCCGCACCGGTGACTCAATACGTTCCTCATGTGACGACTCGGCGTTGATCCTGTTGCGCGGAGAGGTGTCATCTTGCAAGGCCGCGTGTGCAATTGTGCAACACACAATCACAATCACAACCAAAAGAACAAAGACAAAGGTACGTAAACACAAACTCATATTTACATACACATAAACACACACAAAAGCTCACACACACACACACAAACACATACACGCACACGTACACGCACGCACGCACGTACACGCACACACGACTCCGTCTCTTTATCCTCCCTCTCTCTATATATACATATATGTTTATATATGTAGACGTATGTGTATCTCTCTCTCTCTCTCTCTCTCTCTCTCTCTCTGTCTCTGTCTCTCTGTTTCTCTCTCTCTCTCTCGCCATTCCTCCCTCCCTTCAATCCTCCCTCCATTCCTCCCTCCCTCCCTCCCTTTCCCTTGGCTCGTATGGTGGAGACTAGGGGGGGGGGGGGCTAAGAGAGGGGGCAAAAGGGAGGGGGCCTAAAGAAGGGGGCCTTGGGGGGTCTAAGGGAGAGGGCCCAGTGGACGCAATCTAAGGCATGGGGGGGGGGGGGGTCAAAGGAAAGGAGCACAGTAAATATGGTGGGAGAAGGGGAGAGGGAGGGGGAGGGGGAGGGGGAAGGCGAGGGGGTGGAAGGGGCGAAGGATGAGCATTGCCGCTGTAACTGAGGCTAAGTGGCGCGGGGGAGAGTGGCCTGCTCAAAAGGATAATAATATGTATGTGTGCATGGAGGGGGGAAAGGGGGATCCAGGACACGTGGTTTGAGGTGGTAAAAGGGGGGGGAGGGTCCTAAACACTTCTGCTTTTCTCAGTCTCTCTCTCTCTCTCTCTTCCTCTTTTACTTTCTACTCCTGTGTCTCTCTTAATCTCATCTTTCTTGCTCACTTCTCCCTCTTTTACCTTCTAATCTTTCTAATCTTTCTCAATTTCCTCATTCTCCCCTTTTCTTTCTCCATTTCAATACAATTCCTACATTATCTTCTCCCATTTGCATTTCTTAAAACTACAACTAGTCATAGTCAATCAATAAAATACAACAAAATACCAAATTAATAAAGATTCATCTGAACCTTAATAAATAAATAAAAAAAAAACATACAGTAAAACAACAAAATTATAATAAACATATTTAGCTTCCATGAAACAAAGACAAAGTAAAACGAGATAAAAAAAAAAAAAAAAGCAAAAACAGATGAACCTCGCGACGGAAACAAGCCAGACCATCACACCCTATCTGGCGTTTCTATTGTCCGAGCTTGCAACGTTGAGAAAAAATTAGTCTTGTCTTTGTGCGACTGCGTTCGATTTTATTATTTTTTTCTTCCAAGCGTGAATTTAACTACATCCATAATGCAATATGTGAGAAGAAGAATGCGTTAAAAAAGGAAAATGTACTCCCTTTTTTCACATATAATCTAGTCAAATCTGCATCGCAACATAACAGAACATACAACAGGAATAAAAAAAAAAAAAAAAAAAAAAAACATTCACACCAAATTTTTAAAAAACCAGGGAACGTTAACTCAACCAGCAACGTCTACTGTAAATCCAGAAAACACACACAACTCCCATAACATGAAGTCATAACAGCTAGCGGGAGCAAGAGGGGAGCCGTTTCGACAACAATAACAACTAATAGGAGAAAAAAATAACAGAATCACTTCACCTCGTCACCGAGTGCCACGTGCGGGTGTTGGTGATGCCACAACAAGGGCGGTGGTAACATGGCAACTCTCCCTTCCACTACCCTTTCTCAAACTGCCTCTGAAACCCTTCCACAATTTCGCCTTCTCTCTCTCTCTCTCTCTCTCTCTCTCTCTCTCTCTCTCTCTTTCTCTTTCTTTATCTCTCTCTCTCTCTCTCTCTCTCTCTCTCTCTCTCTCTCTCTCTCTCTCTCTCTCTCTCTCTCTCTCTCTCTCTCTCTCTCTCTCTCTCTCTCTCTCTCTCTCTCTCTCTCTCTCTCTCTCTCTCTCTCTCTCTCTCTCTCTCTCTCTCTCTCTCTCTCTCTCTCTTTTTCTCTCTACCTTTCTATATTTCTTTTTTTATATTTCTTCTTCTTTTATTCTCTTTCTTTATCTTTATTTATCCATTTCTCTCACTCTCACTATGTTTGTGTGTGTGTGTGTTGTGTGTGTGTGTGTGTGTGTGTGTGTGTGTGTGTGTGTGTGTGTGTGTGTGTGTGTGTGTGTGTGTGTGTGTGTGTGTGTGTGTGTGTGTGTGTGTGTGTGTGTGTGTGTGTGTGTGTGTGTGTGTGTGTGCGTATTTATATATACATATATATGTATGTACATATTAATATTGTTTTATTATTTTCCCAACCCACAATTTCTCTCCCCCTCCCTCCCTCGTCACAGATCCGCCTGCAAACTATATCGCACAGCGAGCGGTCTTTGTTCAATGTTGACTTGCCGAAGGAACAATGCAATGATTTTTTTTCACAACAGTCACGATCCTGAGTTGGCCTTCGTCCCGCTCGCCCGTCTCCAGTTCCTGATTAAATCCCAAAAATTTCCTTCTCTCTATTATTTCCACCTCTCTTTTATTTCACCTTTGACTTCCTTCCACGATGTAAGTATGCTGGAAAAATTATATACCATAACATTTACTATCATATTTCAATTTTTTCAAAGTAAAAAATAAAAAAATAAAAAAACAGACTCGGAGAAAAGCCAGCTGCATATGTAAAACGAGAATCCGCGCGAAATCCATGGCAATAAAATTCAAACGGTCGTCAGAAGGGGCTCCCTCATGACCCCATCCAATGCAATCCGCTGCTTTAAAGGTCATCCCTATTCGTACATGCCCCCCACCCCACCCCCCGACCCCCCGTATAACAAGAACAGCAACACCGCGTCTCATGTTACTGTAACCGATGTAGCCCAACGTAGCCTCTCATGACTGGCGTCCCTCCCCATGGATCACTCATGACAGGATATGATGCCTCTGGACAGTGTGTCTCAGCGGCTCTGACATTTCCAACGGCTTGGCGCATCGCCCTTCTTAGAATGACAAGTGCGAGGCAGGACGCCCGAGGAGGATGCGAGAATGCGGGGATGCGCAGCTGATCCTACGCGACGGACGCTTTTCTTGGAGACACGGTTTTCTCCTTAAAATACATACTTTAAAAAAGGCGACGGAATTCCCATTCACATTCACCTAACGATCGACCTGCGTCAAAAGCGTCTATCTGGACTCGAAATCGCGCCATCGGCATTCACAGGCGGAATTGTAGGTCGGATTCCGACGCGGAAGACATCTCGCCACGCGCGCTCGGGCCCCACACGCAACACATTCATACAAGGCAACTTGAGAATTATAACGATAAGAGGCAGTAATAACGATAAAGATAATGATAATGGTGATGATGATGATAATAATAATAATAAAACAATAATAATAACAATAATAATAATAATGATAACTAATAATAATGATAATAATAATAATAACATTAACAATAACAACATTAATAATAATAATAATCATAATAACAATAACAATAATAATAACAAAAATAATAATGACAATGCTAATATTAATAATAACAACAATAATAATAACAACATCACTACTACTACTTATAACACTAATAATAAAAATAAGAACAATGATGATGAATACATAATCATCATAAACATAAGACATGAGACGGGGCGATCCTCGGATACCGTCATTAAAGTGAGTCATTTCTCGTGTTGAAAACGTCATGACATCAAAGTATCGCATCTCCGCTAGTTAGGCAAGCGACGGCAGCGTAGTGATGTAATGCACACATACCCACATGCATGCGCACACAAGGACAGACACAGCGTGCATCGAGCACATGCGATAACCCACGTACACAAAACTCAAGTATGCTGAGTCTCCCCCGTCCAGATTCTCTAATCTTTTCCTTTTTTTTGTTTCCTTCTTCTGTCTTCTTCTGTCTTCTTCTTCTTCTAATTCTTCTTCTTCTTCTTCTTCTTCTTCTTCTTCTTCTTCTTCTTCTTCTTCTTCTTCTTCTTCTTCTTCTTCTTCTTCTTCTTCTCCTTCTTCTTCTTCTTCTTCTTCTTCTTCTTCTTCTTCTTCTTCTTCTTCTTCTTCTTCTTCTTCTTCTTCTTCTTCTTCTTCTTCTTCTTCTTCTTCTTTCTTTCTTTTTTTATCTTTTTCTTTTTCTTTTTTTCTTTTTCTTCTTCTTCTTTATTTTTTTATTTTTTTCCTTATTAGTATTCTTCCCTCTTTATCGTCTCCACTTTTACGTTCTTTTCTTTTTCCTCTTCCCCTTTTTCTTTTCCTATTTTCTTCTCCCCCTTCTCTTTTTTTTCGTCTTCATATTATTCATATTCTTTCTTTTTCCCTCTTCGTTTCTGGTTCTTGTCTACTCCTCTTCACCTGACTTTCCCTCTTCTTCCCCTGTCCTGCTTCCCAGCACCCGACTTCCACTCTGGCAGCATCCGACCCGAAATACCCTCAAGGAAATACCCGCAGTCAACCCCCTCGTGTTTATCCCAAGTCCCGCATCCGAATGCCTGCGAGACATTTATCGTGTTGACCCAGGCCGCGTCATTCAGTTTCCACGTCTCGACACTTCCAATTAATGCTTCCTTCCTGGCGGCGAATACGTGCGAAGACCTAACCTGTTGCTGAGCCCTCACAGTGAAGGCAATGGTAAAGTAGTATTTGCGTGATGAATCGAGAGCAAATTTATATATCCATTTTCGCACATCAAGGTATGAAAACGATGCGGCAAAGGAGGCATCATAAAACAATCTAAAAAGAGATGGTGACAAAGCGATGGTGACGCCCATGCGACGGGTCTGAGGGCGTGAAGAGCGGGAGAAAGCGCCAAACTGTGACAGCCAGCAAGCATGCAAGCAAGGCGTGAAGCCCCAACGCTGTCGAAATAAATCTCACAGCACACACCTGTCTACCATGAGACTCCACTACTGTTGTTTGCGTGGATAAGTGCGCCTGGATGTCAAGCACCTCTACATATGAAAATTAGGGAGGACATGTGTTTATCCGGAGCGCTTTGGTATCCAGAGTGCGTATCGTCTTGGCAGAGAATGGGCGCAGGAGAAAGGTCAATATCTCTACTACTGCATTTTTAAAGCGGGATCGCAAATACACGCGCGGCGAATGTGGTAAACAGGTCCAATTAAAAGGGTCAGTGTCACAAGACTTAGTAGAGAAACGAAGGTCAATGCATCGAGACAACAAGCACACGAGGACGGCCAATGCCAATGCATGGGTGAGAGGAAGGCCAAGGTGAAAGGCGTGATAAATGCTCGACAACATCCTCGCAACACAAGAAAACTACAACCGCACCGAAAGAGTAAATCAAAATCGATAACACAACAACCAAATGATATAAGTGAACGTCAACAGCAGCCTTATGTGACGAGAACATGAAAAATCACTCGCAAGTTGCAAGTCGCTGACCCCCAAGAGATATTCCAAAGACATGCGTTTCCTTATAAAGCAGTGATGCATAGTATTCGAT
>NC_061825.1:43206193-43208693 GCF_019202785.1 Penaeus chinensis | reverse complement strand
GAAGATCTAACAATAAAAACCTGAATTAAATTGTATGGTGCAAGAGGTACGTACAAAGGTTCACTCACCCGTCTTTTCTGTTACTTTTCCTTCCTTCCCGAACACCAGACATCGTCGAAAATGCTTAATCAGTTAAAACAGGGTGTAATCACGTAGCCGGCGTGGATACGTTATCTCGGTCTTAAAATAGAGAATATAAGTTTAGGAATTCGATCCTTTGTATTTCTTAAAAAAAAAAAAAATTCGTGTGCACCTCTTTGTTTATCGGTCTATCGGTCTATCTGCCTATCTGTACTGGTACTGTCTCTTCTTTATATCTCTCTTTCTTATCCTATAATTGCACAGTTATGTATAAAGTAATATATTGAAGTCGCAAAGATATTATAGAGCCAAAAGTTTCTCCTTCTGTCAAAAACGATCACTTTACCCTCATAGAACCTAATCTCTAGTCGCAATTAACTGAATTGTTAAATAAATGATTCAATTAGACGACCACAAACTCCTAACCCAAACGTTCAGTGACCTACATCACCCAAAAAAGTAAAATCTCTAAAGCATTTTGAAGACACATTCCCCTTTTTGCGAGGATTAGAGAGTGTGAAGTGGATATTGTTTTCTTAGGATCATCATCATCATCTTTTTTCCTTAGATTTTTTTTTTCTCTCGCGTCTGCGTGTTGGCGACCCAGCCCATGCTAAGCCCCGAGTTCTAGTTCAAGCCCTTGTGCTTATGTATCTCTTTCTTTCTCTTTCTCACCCTCTTTCTCTTTCGGTTTATCTTCCTCTCTCACTCCCTCTCATCTCTCTCTCACCTCCTCTCATCCCCTCTCATCTCCCTCTCAATCCTTTCTCACCATCCCACCTATCCTTCCTCCCTATCTCTCTCTCTCTCTCTCGTTTATTCATTATCAACCAACCTCTTCCGCTTCCATCAACAAGAGGCATTTCACACTCCACAAGCCCGCTCTTTCCTTCCCCTCTGCCCCTACCAGCCCCCCCCCCCCCCCCGATAACCTTCCATCCTCCAGAGAAATTCTTCGTTTGGTTAATTCAACGGCGTCAGCAAGAATGCCATTAAAAGGACAAACTCGTCAGGATCTTGGATTGTGTGTAGGAGTTAGGGTGGGAGGGGAAGGGCAGGGGAAGGGAAGGGAAGGGAAGGGAAGGGAAGGGAAGGGAAGGGAGGGAAGGGAAGGGAAGGGAAGGGAAGGGAAGGGAGGGGAAGGGAAGGGAAGGGAAGGGAAGGAGGGAAGGGAAGGGAGGGGAAGGGAAGAGGAAGGGAGGGAAGGAAGGGAAGGGAGGGAGGGAAGGGAAGGGAAGGAGGGAAGGGAAGGGGAAGGGAAGGGAAGGGAAGGGGAAGGGAAGGGAAGGGAAGGGAAGGGAAGGGAAGGGAAGGGAACGGAAGGGAAGGGAAGGGAAGGGAAGGGAGGGAAAAGGAAGGAAGGGAAGGGAGGAGGGGAGGGGAAGGGAAGGGAAGGGAAGGGAAGGGAAGGAAAGGGAAGGGGAGGGAAGGGAGGGGAAGGGGGAAGGGAAGGGAAGGGAAGGGAAGGGAAGGGAAGGGAAGGGAAGGGAAGGGAAGGGAAGGGAAGGGAGGGGAAGGGAAGGGAAGGGAAGGGAGGGGAAAGGAAGGGAGAGGGAGGCAAGAGGGGGGGGAGAGGAGGCAGGGGGGAGGAAAAGGAAGCAGGGAGACAATGAAGAGGAGGGGAAGGGAAGAAAAATAAAAAGAGAGAAGGGTCAAAAGGGAAGAAGGGAAAAGGGGGGAGAGGAAGATGGAAGGGGTTGCACAAGCACAGCCAAACGAGGGAGGGAGGTAGGGAGGAGGGGAGGGGAGGAGGCCAGGGGAGGCAATGGAGGCCACGACTTTCACAAACACACAGCCATGCGTGAACGAGGACCAAACATAGCTAGCAACACCCGCTTCTTTGCTAGCCTGTGACCGACATGGATGCTAGGTCAGTGACATGACCCACAGTTCGCATGCTTATCATAGGAGGGTGATGCAGTGGAGAGGCAGGGAGGGTGGGAAGGGAAGGAAGGGGAGGGGAAGGGGAGGGGAGGGGAGGGGAGGGGAGGGGAGGAGGGAGGGGGAGGGGTGGGGTGGGGAGGGGAGGGGAGGGGAGGGGAGGGAGGAGGGAGGGAGGGAGGGAAGGGGAGGGAGAGGAGGAGGAGGGGAATGGAGGGAGAGGAGGAAGAGGGGAGGGGAGGGAGAGGAGGAGGAGGGGAGGGAGAGGAGGAGGAGGGGAATGGAGGGAGAGGAGGAAGAGGGGAGTGGAGAGGAATGGAGGCTGGGAATGGAGGGGAGGGGAGGGGATGGAGGCTAAAGGGAGGGGGAAGAAGAGAGAATTATAGGGGAAATGAAAGGAAGAATGCGGAAGGACGAGGACAGGGAGGGGAGGAAGAAGAAAGGAGAAAAGGGGAGGCGGTATGAGGGGAAGAGAGGAAAGCGCTGGGAGGAAAGGAAAACAGTGGAGGGGGAATAGAATGAGAAGAAAAGGGGGGGA
>NC_061825.1:43193693-43196193 GCF_019202785.1 Penaeus chinensis | reverse complement strand
AGAGAGAGGGGGAGAGGATGAGGGTGTGTGTGTGTGTGTGTTTATGTGTGTTTATGTGTGTTTATGTGTGTGGTGTGTGTGTGTGTGTGTGTGTGTGTGTGTGTGTGTGTGTGTGTGTGTGTGTGTGTGTGTGTGTGTGAGAGAGAGAGAGAGAGAGAGAGAGAGAGAGAGAGAGAGAGAGAGAGAGAGAGAGAGAGAGTGAGAGAGAGAGAGAGAGACTGAGAGAGAGAGACTGAGAGAGGGAGAGAGGGAGAGAGGGAGAGAGGGAGAGAGGGAGAGAGGGAGAGAGGAGAGAGAGAAAGAGAGAAAAAGAGAGGGGGGAGAGGGGGGAGAGGGGGGAGAGGGGGCGAGAGGGGGAGAGGGGGGAGAGGGGGGAGAGGGGGAGGGAGAGGGAGAGGGGGATATATATATGTACCGGATATATATGTATATTTGTATGTGTGTGTATGTGTGTCTGTATATGTATATGTATGTATATGTATATGTATATATATATGTATATGTATGTATATATATAATGCATGTATACATATATAAGTGTGTGTGTGTGTGTGTGTGTGTGTGTGTGTGTGTGTGTGTGTGTGTGTGTGTGTGTGTGTGTGTGTGTGTGTGTGTGTGTATGGTCACATACACATAAACATATATATACACATATACATATACATATACATCCACACAGACACACACACACACACACACACACACACACACACACACACACACACACACACACACACACACACACACACACACACACACATACACACATACACACACACAACACACACACACACACAAATCACGATTATAATAACATTAACGGATAATTTCCCAACAATTTCAACAACAATACGGAATTATCTATTGAATTTTCAGTGCACACACATATAATAATAATAATAATAATAATAATAATAATAATAATAATAATAATAATAATAAAACCTTATAATTACACTTTGAATTAAAAAAATATACCGATCCACAAAACATCTAAAGACCAGCTGCTCTTAATACAACTACACTGACTGAAGATAAAATACTAATCAAAATGAATAATTCATAACGATGAAAGATTAGGAAATACACAACATAATATTGCAGGTGCCTGTCATCATCATTCTTATAACTCTAACCGGTTCATCTATAATCAATTGACAATTATGTAATCAGGTACTCGGTGCGTTTAAGCCTTAATTAGGCCATAATTTTATGTTTTGACTACATGGAGCTTAATACCTAATCAAACTACAAACAATAGCATCATGTTAATAACTGACGGGCAACCATTACCGCATCAACCACATCAATAAATCCACCTAATGTATGCATTATTCGCATTTCGTATGGAGAAAACCCAAATATGTTCAAAAATACAAAGTAACGTAAAAGGATGCATATGAACTACACTGTAATCACAAAACAATCCTTTTTACGGTAAAATTCAATCCTCAATTATACATTCTAATCGTAATCCTCAAAAGCTTGATGACGGCGGCCGCGGGAGTCGAAGACAAAGGCACCTTTTTCCTGTCTTGTTTCTTTCACTATCGAAGGAAAACCCTTCAGCTAAGTGTACAGCTGTTGCAACATTTCCTTTCTACCTAACATGCAAATACGAAATGCGACCAAAATTTATTTATATATACTAGACAAACACTCACACATACAAACAAACAAACAAACAAACAAACAAACACACACACACACACACACACACACACACACACACACACACACACACACACACACACACACACACAATCTATTTATCTGCTTAAAACTTTCTTGTAATCCAGGGATTGTGACGTCACCTTCCTCCCCACGACAAGGAGGCCAGAGTGTCACGGCCGGTGAAACCCTCCACTCCACTCTGCCTTCAAGTTCTTCCTCACGGTCGCCCTCACAATGCCTCACCCCCTCGTCACAGATCCCCTTCACCTAGGAGTCTCCTCTGTGATATCGGATTTTAGGACGCCGGTCGAACTCATGATACGGTGCCAGTCTAACACTTGATTTGATATCAGTTGAAGTGATGATATGGTGCAGGCTTACTCATGATCTGATGTCAGGTCAACTCATGATATGGTGCTGGCCTGAGTCATGATATGGTGCCAGGCTAATCCATGACATGGTGTTAGTGTAAACCATGATATGGTACCCGCCTAACTCATGACAAGGTCAATCACCTCATGATATAGCAAAAGATAGAGTGCCTGTTTCCCTCATACCCCATGACCTTCCGCTTGATTGTACACATATTTCTTCCCCCCCATTTCTCCCCTTCCTTCATACACCCAAGCAAATTTCTAAATGCCCCACGATTCGACCCCATTGCCCCATGGGTAAGGCCACCTACACGAGAGCCTTGACGGAAACAATGCATTTTCAGAATCGTCATTCATAATATTGATATGAAGAATATGTACGTACACACACGCCAACGGCAGCAAAGCAATGGATATATATGTTAATGGCCTATATCGATGCAACTGATAAT
>NC_061825.1:43186193-43188693 GCF_019202785.1 Penaeus chinensis | reverse complement strand
GTGCAGATGAATCTAGATGTAGACTGTGTTACGAAGAAAACAAGCGAACGCTGAGGTCTTTATCTCGGAATGTCATATGATACAGCCTTTCAGACCACCTAACATGAGGTATAAAGAACTATGTAAATATTTAATTTCATCTGATACATTGGAAGATATATTCGTACTATAACCTAAATTTACTTTGTAAAACTGCCGTAAGCAAAGAACAGTGATATGTAAACACAAAAGCAAATGCACGTCAACGTAATATTTTTTGCATGATCTATGATTTATATTTATACTATTACTACTAATAATAATAGTAACACCAATAATGATAATAATGATAATGATAATAATAATAATAATAATAATAATAATAATAATAATAATAATAATAATCTCTATCATCATACAACAATATCATCATCATCATCATTGTTGTTGTTTTCAGTTAATGCTAGTATCACGATTGTTATCATTATTACTATTAATGGAAGTAGTAGTAGTAGTATCATTGCCATTATTGTTCTTACCATTATTATTATCATTAGCATTACCATTATCATTCATACTATCGTTCATCATCAATAATAATATTATTATTGTTATTACCAATATCATCATCATTATCGTTATCGTTATCATCACTATCATTATCAATGTAAATGCCATTGTCATGGTCATTATCATTATCACTGCTATTATTGATGTTGTTGTCATTGTTATTGTTAATGTTGTAATTATTATGTTCATCATTATTATTATTATTATTATTATTATTATTATTATTATCATATTATTATTAAAATCAATATCATTATTATCATTATCACCAATGTTAGTATTATTATCATCATTATCATTATCATTATCATCACCATGTATAATTAAAATTATCATAATTATTACTATTATCGCTATTGTTATTATCATCATTCATGGTATTACAGGTAGTATTACTATTATCATTCTTATTCGCATTACTATAATCAATACCATTACAAAAATAACAACAACAACAAATACAATAATAAGAACAATAACAGCAACAGTAACAGTGACAATAAAAATAACAGCCAAAACAATAATAACAACAAAATTAACAATAATAATGATAATGACAATAATAATAATAGTAATAATAATAATAATAATAATAATAATAATAATAACATCAATAATAATAACAATTATAATAAACATGAAATAATAATAATAATAACAATAATAATTGCTATCATCATTATTATAACTATTATCACTACTATTATAATCATGATCATCATCATTTCCGTATCATACTAATAACTATTATTATCATTAAGTTATTGTTAGTAATGTTATCATTATTGTTATTATCTTATAATATTACTATTATCACTATCATTATTATTGATACATATATAGATATACATACATACATATACACAAATAAAACACATATATTGATATAAAGACAGAAGTACCTACTGCAGCATGCGATGAAGGATAATGACAATGATTAGCATATGTGAATGTGAAAAAATAGGATAAATACATTGCATTATATCCAGAGAATTATACTTATATATGCCATGCCTCGCAACTGGCTTTGTTATTACATACTTCTCTTCACTATGGAGATGGTTTCCTATAAAACTACGTTTACTAATTCCAATTGGCCTATCATTCCATTTTCTTTGTAATTCAAAACATACTTGTATTAATACCTTTATCATCATATGTATTACTACCAATTGTGCTTATTATAATCATAGATATTATAGATTATTATAGATTATTAATTATAAATTTTATTATAGATAATAAAAAAATCTATTCTGATTAGCAAACAATTGTCATTATTATCCTCATCATTGTTACACTATATTGTATAATTATATACAATTATATCTGATTAGCAAATGATATGTTAGAATTATTAGAATGAACAAAAACAGTTTGAGATCTCCTCTGTAAACATGACTCACAAGCCCCGAAATCTGGCAAAATGAAAGAACAATCGAGTAAAAAAAAATATCGATAGTTTACTCTGTGATTAAGTGCGAAAAAGTGGCTGTTTACGTTCGGGCATTCGCGTTTGGCAGGTGTGTCCAGCCTCTGCCCGGTGATGCTGCTTCATCTGGCATCGCTTAAAAGCATTGTTGTCGTGGTGTTGTTTTTGTTGGTACTGTTGTCACTTTATGATTATAACATTTATTTTAACATCTTTTCTTATTCTATTTAGTATTACTATAATTATAACTTTCCTTACCATCATTCGCACTCTTTTTTTTTAATTTTCATCATATATAGCTACCAATCTATTGCTTATTCACTTTGTTAGTAATGTAAAAGAAAAAGTATATTACCGATAAAATAACAATACCATTATTACAACAATAACTAGCATTAACCATAAATATTAAAAATGTCATTCACATCATAATCATCAATATGTTAACTGCCATCAACTTTCTAACATCAACATGTCAAACCAACAAAAAAAACAAACTGCTATTACTACCAAAAAAAT